>NC_069508.1:216917282-217227282 GCF_027579735.1 Bombina bombina
ATATTTGTTTTTTGTTAAGTTGCCTAATAATTATGCACAGTAATAGTCACCTGCACACACATATATCCCCCTAAAATAGCTAAAACTAAAAACAAACTAAAAACTACTTCCAAAAATATTCAGCTTTGATATTAATGAGTTTTTTGGGTTCATTGAGAACATGGTTGTTGTTCAATAATAAAATTAATCCTCAAAAATACAACTTGCCTAATAATTCTGCACTCCCTGTATTATATATATATGTGTGTGTGTATATATATATATATATACACATTTTAATGTTAGTGACCATGATGGATCTCTGATTTTAGATTTTATGCCAAAACGTTTTTTTGCTTTACATATACATATGCTTTACATATAGAGATTTTTTCTAAATATGTTACACTAAGTCTTAATACTTTTAAATTATCATGACTTAAGTTTAAAATATGAAATTTCAAACTAATTTCAGACATGTCGTTATTATCGTTAGTTACTAGCTATCTCAATATTATATACTGCTAATTAATAAATTCTGTAGTGTAAACTATAACAAGCAAATTCAGGGCACAGCCTTAAAAACAGATTAAAAACACTGTTTTGCATTTTAAATTATATTTGTTGTCTCATATTGTTTTATTGATTGCAAGAAAACAAACCTTTTTATATGTTGTTTAACATTTGCAGGATTGAAAAAGCGTACAAGAAAGGCATTCGGTATACGGAAGAAAGAAAAGGACACTGATTCTACGTGAGTACACTTTCAGTTTATTTTTTCCAAGCAATAAACTATTCTTTCTATGTATTGATTATTTCAGAATCCTGTTGGTATATTTCAATATATATTAAACCCATATGTCAGGATTCTCTGAAGGGGATTTTAATCAGTGCGCTCTGCATATTAATAAAACACATATACATCAGGATTTCTAATGTCCACAAATCAAGCCTTAAGCGTTTAAAACATAGCGAGTATAGGATCGCATATTAATTGAATGTATGAGTGGATTATGTATTCCTAAGTATTTGCAGCGTAAAATAGAGGGGAGAATGGGTGTGTAATGACACTGCCTTAGCATCACTAACTAAGGACCAATAGGCTAAGCGATTCCAGTTCACACCCTTAGCATGTTCTATCAATGGACGATTACATAGGGTGGGAGGGGGCGGTAAGGTGTCCTGCATTTGAATTGGCCTAGTACAGATAGTTGGATATTATTATTATAACAATTATTATTATTATTATCATCAGGTATTTGGAGAGCGCCAACAGGTTCCACAGCGCTATGAACATAGGTGGTATATAAAAACAATTACAGGGATCAAATGGGTAGAGAGTCCTGCCGAGAGTTGCACTGTAGTAGTCGGCTCTTATAAAGGTGAACTACAAACAGCAGGGCTCATAGGCTTACATGCTATTGGGTTTTAGGGGATAGCAGTGGAGATAGGAAGGTTAGTGTAGGTTGTAAGCGTCCCTGAATAGTAGAGTCTTCAGGGAGCACTTGAAGCTTTTAAAACTAGGGGAGATTCTTGTGGAGCGAGGCAGAGAGTTCCATCAGATGGAAGCCAATCTGGAGAAATCTTGTTAACGGGAGTGTGAGGAGGTAACAAGAGAGGAGGAGAGTAGGAGATCATGAGCGAAGGGGACGGGAGGGAGAGTATCTGGAGACAAGATCTGAGATGTGGGGAGCAGTGCAATTGAGGGCTTTGTGTATCAGAGTGAGAATTTTGTGTTTAATCCTGGAGGCAAGAGGGAGCCAGTGAAGGGATTGGCAGAGAGGTGCGGCAGATGAAGAGCGACATGCAAGGAAGATGAACCTGGCAGAGGCATTCATTATTGATTGTAAAAGAGCTATGCGGCAGCTAGGGAGACCAGAGAGGATGGAGTTGCAGTAGTCGAGGCGTGAAAGGATGAGAGAGTGGATTAAAATCTAAAGCTCCAGGCAAGACTCTACCGGCATGGCAACAAAGCCGGAAAGTTATTGGCTAATTTGATGAAAAGGGATAGAAGATCCCCATTAATAGACAAACTTCATCACAAGGAGAAAACTCATATAAATACAGAAGATATTTCTAATATTTTTTCAGATTACTTTAAAGAGATCTACTCCCTGAAAAATTCAGACAAGGTCAAATCTGAAGAATTCTGGAGTAAAATTACTCACCCTATACTTAACAGTGAAAAAATGTTAGCCGTGAACTCCCGAATTTCTGAGGCTGAAATCCTAAAGGTTATTCAGGATCTCCCATTAAATAAAGCATCAGGGCCGGATGTACTTCCTAATGAATTTTATAAAATTCTCACGCCACTTATTGCCCCATCCCTGAGCAAGCTCTTCAATTATATTTATGTTGATGGGAACGCAGTCTCTTCTCAATTCTGTGCATCTTATACCACCTTGATTTTGAAACCCGGGAAGGACCCGACCAACAAAGAGTCCTACAGGCCTATAGCACTATTAAACTCTGATTATAAAATGTTGACTTCCATCATAGCCAAGAGATTACATTTAGTACTCTCTGAAATAATTCACAAAGACCAAGCAGGGTTCCTGCAGAAACGGAACTCATCAGCAAAAATTAGGGAAGCCTTAGTTACAATAGACTATTTTAAGTCCATTGAGAGGTTGGGGTTGGGGAGAGAGGGGGACTCCTCAGATTTAGCAATTATTTCAATTGATGCTGAGAAAGCGTTTGATTCAATCCACCATGATCATCTGTTCGCGTCTCTCCTCAAATTCGGTCTTAGAGGGAATTTTCTTAAATTCGTGGAGAACATTTATAATAAATCACATACAAAGATAATTGTTAATAATATATTATCCCCCGAGATACTACTCGAAAGGGGGACGCGACAGGTTGCCCCCTCTCTCACCTCCTCTTTGATATCTCAATTGAACCCCTGGCAATAATAAGAGACCAAATGGAAGGTATAAAAATAGGCAGTACAGAGCTTAAAATCGTATTATACGCTGATGATATTCTTTTATATATCTCTAATACACAAAATAATATACCTATAATTATGTTAATCATAGAACAATTCGGATCCTTCTCAGGTTACAGGATCAATGTGTCAAAATCGGAACTGCTATGGGTTAGAAGGACCCCTGACTCTCCATCAGAAATACCTTTTAGAGTTTCAGAATCTTTTAGATATTTAGGGATAATGATCTCGGCCGATTTAGACAAATGCTACGACCTCAATATAATACCAGTGGGGAGAGAGATTAGAGATAGTATGAAATTATGGCAAAATCTTCCACTTTCAATATCGGGACACATTGCAGCATTTAAAATGATTCTTCTTCCGAAGTTACTATATATTTTACAGAACACCTCAATAATGCTTAAGTGGAAGGACATTGAAAAAATTAACAGCATGATAAGAAGCTTTATATGGCAGAATAAAAAGCCTAGAATTTCGCTATTGAAACTCTCATTACCTAGAAAGTATGGGGAAGTAGCGCTACCAGACATACAACTATATAACTTAGCTTTTCTCACCCGAATAGTGGTCGATTGGATCTTAAATAAAGATTATGTAACAAATAATGAACTTGAAAAAAATGCAAGCTCCCCCTTTCTTCCCATAGCCTTAATACATTGTAAACTCAAATTAATTCCTCAAGAAATCATAAGATTTAAAACATTAATGTATCCTCTACAAGCATGGTGGAAGATTTGTAAGATATTATCTATTGAAGGCAATGTCTCTGACTACATGCCAATTAAAGGAAATCCTAAATTCCAAGCAGGATTACAATCGTCTTCCTTTCAGAAATGGCACACCCTAGGTCTGAATAATATTTTTCAGATGATAGATAAAGAGCTGGATAATCAGTGCCATTGATTGCCAAGTCTATTCTAATACAGCAAGGTCAAGTGCCAAATTCCGGTGTACAAAAGAATAAAGCCATAAGTACGAAATATCACCTAAACAAAACAAGTTGATGAGCCTCATCAGATGGATATGTCTAGTGAGCAGCTGTTAATGTAATTATACAAAAGCAGCTGAATCTATCACCTCATTTAGACCCATAAGGTCGGAAATCTAAAGATCCAAAATGTCTCCCTTTGTCTCAGTTTAATAAACCTATTCTGGTGACGACTATGGGGAATACTTTCTAATGGAGTTATTTGTAACGGACATTTTCCTGGAATATATTCATAGCAACAATGTCTCGATGCACTATGTTTGGGTGATTTGCGTAACACATTTCTCAAGTGTTCGCTCCATCTCACTCTGATTTTTCTGCAGGTACGTCCTATATATTGCAACCCACATTTGCATGTGAGCGCATATATGACGTAAGTAGAATCACAGGAGGATAATCCTAGAATATTGAATTTTTCCCCTGTGGTGTATGAGGTAATATGGGTCGCTCCATGTTTGCCACATTTGAATATACCCTTATTCCCTAAGTTCATTCTAGTAATATGTTTGTCATTCTCTTTATTATTATTTTTAGTGTTAATATTGGATTTTTTTGACATGACTACTTTACTTGGTGCCAGTTTTTGTTTTAGAGTAGGGGCCCTTCTATATACTACTCTCGGTTGTGGTGCTAAGATCTACTTGCTTAAAGTAAGTAGACGTACAGATTTTATCATCATTTCCCAAGCCAACACTACATCCAAAAATTCAATGGTGTGTTTCTGTATATTGGAAGTAAAATTAATGCCCATATTATTATTTAAAGAAGAGACAAATTCATGTGCTTCTAAGACTGTTCCCTCAAACACAAATATAAGGTCGTCTATATAACGGCCATAGAACACCAGATTGCCCCTCCATTTCGTATTATATATATAATGTTACTCAAAAATCCCCATAAAGAAGTTAGCGAAACTTGGGGCAAATCTGGTGCCCATGGCCGTTCCCTTTATCTGTAAGTAAAATTCGTCCATAATTTGAAAATAGTTGTGTTTGAAGATAAAGTCAATAAGCGTTATTAGATATTCTTTCTGAATATCGGGCATATAAATATCCCTCTCTAGAAATAAAGCAGGAGTTTTTATTCCTAAGTTATGGGAGATATTTGAATACAATGATCCAACATCACAAGATAACCACAACAAATTACTCCCAAATTGTACATGTGACAATTTAAGGAGTAAGTCAGTGGTATCTTTGATGAACGATGGTAGATGACAGACATATTTCTGCAAAAATATATCCACATATTCACTTAGTTTGTCTGTGATACTATTTATCCCCGCTATAATGGGTCTACCTGGTGGTATTTGTGCATTTTTATGCAATTTGGGGAGATGGTAATAGTAAGGTATATTAGGGTGATCAGGTAATAAATATCTTTTCTCTTTCTTACTCAAAATACCATCAATAGCTCCCTTTTCTAATATATGTACTAGTACTCTAGAGAACTCCATTGTAGGATCATGAGAAAGTTTTTTGTAGTACTCTGTATCAAGCAGCATTCATTCTGCTTCTTTGATATAGTCAGTGTAGTTTTGGAGAACTATACCACCACCTTTATCCGCCTGACGAATGACTATATTGTTGCCATTCATGAGGCTTTTCAAAGCTCTTGCTTCATTTGGCCAAATTCTTTTATTGCCTAGGACATGGTGGGGTATAGTTTCCCAATCCTCCAGAACCAACTGTTGGAATAAATCTATGTATGATACATCATCCCTTGGGGGATTGAAGGTGGACAAAGGGGAAAGAGAAGTATGGATAACTTCCTCAAGTAAATCATTAGCCAGTTGTTCCGGTTCACAGTACATAATGGTAGATGGATGGTTATCCTGCTGACTGTTTAAAAGGATAGGTAGACCCTCAATATTCTTATTTCTAAGGGATTTAAGTGGAAAATACCTTTTGTAAAGAAAGTTTTCTAGTATATTTGTTGAGGTCTACAAACAAATTAATAAGTTGTGTGTATTTGGTGGGCAATAAGATAAGCCTCTACCCAAAATCCTTACTTCATCATTGGATAATGGATGTGAAGATAAGTTATCAATTACATTCTTTAACTTTTGTAATTTTTCTTTTTTGTAGGTTTTCCCTCTGCCTCTCCTTCCCCGTTTGGATAAGTTCTTTTTTTCTGATTTTAGGATTGATTGGCAGACTGATGGTGATTCCGCCTCCATAAGGGAGCGAGATTGGGGGCCCCTAAAAAACCTTGTTAGAGGTTGATGGAATATTATCTGTACTATTCGAGTTGTTTCTGTCTCCAAACCTATCTGAATATCCCTCATTTGGAGTGGAATTAAAAGCTTGGAATCTATTTTGGACTGGAATCATATTAGGATTATCATGATGTTGATGGGGATAAGACTGTCCTCCATTTTTAAATGTCTGTCTATTGAAACAGGATTGAAAGAGGATGTTAGCTCTCAAATAGATACTGTTCAAAAAGAATTAGAACCACTCAAAGAACATCCTGAATATCAGAGGCTTAATACTCAGACCATTAAAACAATTGACAAATATCAGGTTTAAATTACGAAAAATAAAAAGATAAAAAGAGACGATGAGGACTATAGCAAAGGTGAGGTGTATACCTTTAATCGTATTAAAAAGAAAAAGGAGTGGACCACGGTTACCCATAATAATAAAAATAAGGTACAGACCAAAAATCAAAACAAAAAGAATCAGAACTATAATAAAACAAATGGTAACACGAATTAGGGATGGAAAAGTAACCAGTACCAACAAGAGAGGAATAGCTCTGACCAATTTCACAACGATAGGAGCTGTTTTAATAGACAGGCATTTCAAAATGGAGGACAGTCTTATCCCCATACAGAAACACACCATTGAATTTTTGGATGTAGTGTTGGCTTGGGGAAATGATGATAAAATCTGTACGTCTACTTACTTTAAAAGGGACAGTCTACACCAGAATTTTTATGGTCTTAAAAGATAAATCCCTTTATTACCCATTTCCTAGTTTTGCATAACCAACACAGTTATAATAATATACTTTTAACCTCTGTGATTATCTTGTATCTAAGCCTCTGCAAACTGCCCCTTTTTTCAGTTCTTTTGAGAGACTTGCAGTCTAGCCAATCAGTGCCTGCTCCCAGATTACTTCACGTGCACGAGCACAGTGTTATCTATATGAAATATGTGAACTAACACCCTCTAGTGGTGAAAAACTGTTAAAATGCAATCTGAAAGAGGTGGGCTTCAAGGTCTAAGAAATTAGCATATGAACCTCCTAGGTTAAGCTTTCAACTAAGAATACCAAGAGAACAAAGCAAAATTGGTGAAAAAAGTAAATTGGAAAATTGTTTCAAATTACATGCCCTATCTGAATCATGAAAGTTTATTTTGGCCTAGACTGTGCCTTTAAGCAAGTAGATTGCAACAATTTTTACATTTTTCCAGCAATCATCATACTAGCTGGAAAAAGAATATCCCCTACAGCCAATTTTGTAGAATGAGGCATTACTGCAGCTCTTTAGAAAAATACAATGAACAGTCAGAGATACTAAAAGAAAGGTTTAAAGAAAAAGGTTACCCTCTAGAGCTTATAGAAAAAGGCTGTGATAGAGCAAGGTCATTAGATAGAGGAGTACTCCTAAGTACTGTGAAAAAGAATACAAAAGAAAAAAGAAAAAACTCGGAGGAGCAACCGTTATTTGTGACTCAATATAACTCCAACCAGAAAGCCGTTACTAGTGTTCTAAAGAAGCACTGGCCAATTTTATTGAGGGACTCCATTCTTAAAAAAATCTTAGCCCCACAACCGAGAGTAGTATATAGAAGGGCCCCTACTCTAAAACAAAAACTGGCACCAAGTAAAGTAGTCATTTAAAAAAAATCCAATATTAACACTAAACACGCCCCATGACTGATAGTACACAGCGCATATTAGGACGTAGAGGCACATTGACGTGGCTGACCTTGTTTGATTGACATACACTATCCCCAATCAGGAGCGCAAGTTAGGTCCAGTTGTATAAGCCAGTTAGTTCTGAAACACACTAACAAGTCGTGGTAATGAATAGAAAATCGAACAGTTACCATATAGGTAAATACACGTATTTCTTTCACCATTATTAAGTCAATTGTGATTTGGAGTCCTTTATCTTTCAGAAAATAATTTCTTTCTAACACATACAGCGAGGTGGGTGTGTGAAAACGAAGGGTTCCTATTGGGAACTTTTTATGAATAGAGGGGGAGGGGTTATTACATTTGTTTGGTAGAGCGGCCCTATTTAAGGGCAGTGTAATATGTGTTGTACATGCCTGATGAAACAGTTTTTACTGAGAAACGCGTTGCATTGTTTCTCCACATATGCTCAAGATTATACTTGCACAAATATGAGCTGTTTTTAATTGAGTTTTAATAAATCACTTTTATGGTTTTAAAAAAAACTCTCAGTGCTTAATACTCTCTTGAGCTCACGCTACCATTAGGGTTTATCCCTACCGATATTCCTGCAGTGCTGGGGATCTGGTTCCTGTGTGGCCTGGATGTCATCCTGGGAAGCGATCAGCTCGCTGCACTGCTGTAGAAAGATTAATGGGAGATGGAACTAGCGCCTACTCTGCGCCTACTGCTGTAGAAATCCAGCCTGCTTCCATAGGCACAACGGAGTGCCGTCTGTAAAAGTGAGTACCCTGTGTATAGACCTGCGACTCAGATCTCACATAGCATCACTGATCTGCACTATTGGCGCCCCTTTCTCTGTTTCCTTAAATTATAAATGTCTAATTTTAGAGATGGTTTTTAAGGTGGAAGCGACAGGCTTTAGCCAAGGACTGAATGTGAGGAGTGAAAGAAAGATCTGAGTCATGTGTGACCCCAAGACATCAGGCATGTGAGGTTGAGGTAATGATGGAGTTGTCAACAGTTATAGAGACATGTGAGGGTGGAGATTTTGGAAGAAGGGGGGGAAATAAGGAGCTCAGTTTTGGAGAGATTTAACTTGAGGTAGTGAGAGGACATATACTATAGCAATGAAACCAATGGCACTACTTATAAACAATAACAAACATTCCCATATATATTCAAGCTTTATTAGCAAGTATTACCAGGGACTGGTGCTTGTACTGAGCAACATAGGAGGGTCAATCAGTAAAGAACTGAAACTAGAAGTACAAATATAGCACTGACCATTAGATAAGGTATAGTCTGTATATTTATGCTAAACACAACTAAAAAATAAAACTTAAGTTTTATTAAATAATAAGGATGTTAAAAACTTAGGGTAGATGAAGGTTAAAAGTACAAAATTGCTTATTGGTACCCGGAGATGAGTTGTGAACAACCAATGTCAAATAGTAACCAAATGGTTCACTGGTTGTTACAATCTAAATGCGTTTTGAAGGTATATAGAGGTTATTTCTAATAGATGGCCTCAGGTATATATATATATATATATATATATATATTTCCAATTATCATGGGTAGGTATATATATTTTTCTGGTTACCATAGGTAGATTAATGCTAGATAAACTGATCACTCAGCAGATAAGGTAAAAAGGTATTTTAACCTGTTATTACCAAGGGTAATTGAATTCAGCTTTCCTGATGGCAATAAGGATACTTGTTATTATCATAGGGGAGATTACCAGTTGATACCATAAATATTACTCTGAAGTAAGAGAGTATCTGCCTGTTATAATCCCCTAATAGGACTCAGTATACCTGTAATACCATACAAGGGTTTTCCAGTTGATACCGTATGTATCGATCCGAAATGGAAGAGTGTATGTCGGTTATAATCCCCTTATAGAGGTCAGTATACTTGTTAATACCATGTAGGGGAGGTTACCTATTAATACCGTGAGTACACTGGTTAGTACCAGTTTGAATCTGGTTGAGAAAAGTTGCCTCTTAATACCGTAAGTATTGCCCAAAAAATGTGGAGAAGGTTACCTATTAATACCATAAGTATACTGGTTAGTACCAGTTTGAATCTGGTTACCTATTAATACCATACAAATTTCTCAACCGTGAGTTAGAGAATTGTAGTATCCTTAGATACTATTCGATCATGGGTAAGATTTTATATTGGCTGAGAGTAAATCACTCAATTGGAGATAAATACCTTTTAATACCAATAAAAAATGAATACCTATTAATACCGTGAGTATTATCAGATGGATATAGGTATACCTGTTAATACCAGATTGAAATGGATACCTATTAATACCGTGAGTATTACCAACTACTAAGAGTATTATACCTTTTAATACCGAGAGTAGCAGACAAGCAAAATGCTTGTTTAAAAGAAGGGAGAGGGAGCAGGGACGCTACTGACGCGTTTCGCCATGGTGGCTTTATCAAAGGGCAAACTCACTGACATCTCGTGGGATTTATATACCCTTAGTTCTTTTCAGGATTCTCACAGAAAATGAGTCATTACTAGAGGTGAATTGGGCTTCTATTACCTAATTTATATGCTTTTGAATGAATAGCATCCAAAAAGGGGGCATATCGTAATGTTTGTTGTTCCTCTTATGTCATTGGTTACAATGCCTGTCACTCATTGTATCTGGTTAGACAATTGGTTCTCTCAAATCCAATCAGAACTTGATATGATCGGAACAAAAAAATACAGATTTTAATCATAATAGAACCTAATAATATGCAAGTTAGGTATTTCTGTTTCTAAGCGGAATTCGAAACATACTTGCATATAGCTTATTAGATATTTATAAGGCTGTATCGTATTTGTTTGGATGTTCAGTTTGGTCATTGGTTAAACCATCTGTCGCTCATTGTGTCCCGTTTGACAATTGGTTCTATAGGATCCAATCAAAACTTTGTATAATCGGAACTGAATATTATGGTAATATATTATACAAGATCCAAACGAAAGGGGAATTGCAACAAAATGACACATAGTGAACTGAATGCTTATGAAAAAAATGACTGGTAATTCGTCTTCCAATAAAGACACAAATGTTGGAGAAATAATACTAAGATAAATTGAAACAAAACGAAGAATTATAATTAAAGAAATAATAATGACACGAGAGTGTAAATTACATAGATCAGAAATATAATAACATGTAAATGTGATTGCGTGAATGGAAATGTTTCAGGTAAAAGGCATACTGATAACAAAAGTTAATCGAGTGAAACAAAAGTGACACTAAAACAAAAAAGTGAGCATACTGGGTGACCTAAGATGAACACAAAGTGAAAAAGAATAAATGTGTGTCACATAAAAAGAATGTGAACGAATATTAGTGATATCCTGTGTATAAAGGACACAAAATATTGAATCATAAATATACATAGTTCCATAGGATAATTAAGTGCAATATGCACAAATGAAAAAAATGGTTTAAGTTGGTAAGCACGCCAGGAATAAATAACAAGTTTTGATATTTAGACTTGTTTTTGGTTCTGTGATAACATCTTAATATGATGTCCATAATACCACCGTGCAACTGGTGAAAAGGGATGGTGTAATTGGCAAGTACGCCAGGTGTCAAGAGGAAATAAGATAAGATGAAAAAATAATAATGAGTATCCATTATAATAACGAATATACATTATGAAATAGTGAATATCCGTAGTGAAAGCATCAACTGCTGTTTAATAAGACAGAAACTCATATTGAGTTCTGAAAAGTGAAACATAGTGTTGGTTCTAAAAAACATCAAGGTCATAGAGTGCTATGTGCATATGTGAAGAGAAAGTAGTGTGTTAAGCTGACAAACACGTCAGATATAGTCTCGAATCATATTAAACTTCAAGTTTTGATAAAAAAATAAATTGCAAAGAAAGAGATTTTAAAATGTTGTTTTGTTAATGTATCCTAATAATTTTGAATGATGTTTATTTTTGTCAGTCTGCAATCAGCTAGTGCTTTAACCATGGTTTGTTTTTAATATTTAACTTGTTTTCAATTTCATGATAACATCGTAACATTGTATTTTTATATTTCTATATATTCTCTTGTAAGGTGTATCCAGTCCACGGATCATCCATTACTTGTGGGATATTCTCCTTCCCAACAGGAAGTTGCAAGAGGATCACCCACAGCAGAGCTGCTATATAGCTCCTCCCCTAACTGCCATATCCAGTCATTCTCTTGCAACAGGTAGTAAGAGGAAAGTGGTGAAATGTAGCTGTTATCTTGCTTCAATCAAAAGTTTGTTATTTTTAAATGGTACCGGAGTTGTACTATTTTGTCCCAGGCAGAAAAATAGAAGAATCTGCCTGTAATTTCTATGATCTTAGCAGGTTGTAACTAAGATCCATTGCTGTTCTTACACATGACTGAAGAGAGAGGTAACTTCAGCGGGGGAATGGCATGCAGTTATCCTGCTATGAGGTATGTGCAGTTAAGATTTTTTCTAGAAGATGTGAATGCTAGAAAATGCTGCTGATACCAAATTTATGTAAGGTAAGCCTGAATACAGTGATTTAATAGCGACTGGTATCATGCTTACTTTCTGAGGTAATATTCTTTTATATTTACAATATAAAACGTTTGCTGGCATGTTTAAACTTTTTTATATATACTTTGGTGATAAAACTTTATTGGGGCCTAGTTTTTTCCACATGGCTGGCTTAAATTTTCCTAGAAACAGTTTCCTGAGGCTTTCCACTGTGTTACTATGAGTGTGAGGGCCCTAATTTAGCGCTTTTTTGCGCAGTAACTTTTACAGACTGAGACATCCAGCTTCCTCCAGGAGTCCCCTGAATGCTATAGGACATCTCTAAAGGGCTCTTAGGCTTTCCAAAATCGTTTGATGGGGAAGGTAGGCCCACAGCAAGGCTGTGGCAGTTTGGTGTGACTGTTAAAAAACGTCTATATCGTTTTTTTGATCCGTTTTTGGAACTAAGGGGTTAATCATCCATTTGCAAGTGGGTGCAATGCTCTGTTAGCTTATTATACACACTGTAAAAAATTCGTTTGATTTACTGCCTTTTTTCACAGTTTTTCAAATTCTGACAAAATTTGTTTCTCTTAAAGGCACAGTACCGTTTCTTATATTTGCTTGTTAACTTGATTTAAAGTGTTTTCCAAGCTTGCTAGTCTCATTGCTAGTCTGTACAAACATGTCTGACATAGAGGAAACTCCTTGTTCATTATGTTTAAAAGCAATTGTGGAACCCCCTCTTAGAATGTGTACCAAATGTACTGATTTCACTTTAAGCAATAAAGATCATATTATGTCTTTAAAAAATTTATCACCAGATGAATCTGACTAGGGGGAAGTTATGCCGACTAACTCGCCCCACGTGTCAGATCCTTTGACTCCCGCTCAAGGGACTCAAGCTCAAATGGCGCCAAGTACATCTAGGGCGCCCATAGTGTTTACTTTACAAGACATGGCGGCAGTCATGGATAATACACTGTCAGCGGTATTAGCCAGACTACCTGAATTTAGAGGAAAGCAAGATAGCTCTGGAGTTAGACGAAATACAGAGCATACTGACGCTTTAAGAGCCATGTCTGATACTGCCTCACAATATGCAGAAGCTGAAGAAGGAGAGCTTCTTTCTGTGGGTGATTTTTCTGACTCAGGGAAGATGATGCAACCTGATTCTGATATCTCTACATTTAAATTTAAGCTTGAACACCTGTGCGTGTTATTCAGGGAGGTTTTAGCTGCTCTGAATGACTGTGATACAATTGCAGTGCCAGAGAAATTGTGTAGACTGGATAAATACTATGCAGTGCTGGTGTGCACTGATGTTTTTCCAATACCTAAAAGTTTTACAGAAATTATTACTAAGGAATGGGATAGACCAGGTGTGCCGTTCTCTCCCCCTCCTATTTTTAGAAAAATGTTTCCAATAGACCCCACCACACGGGACTTATGGCAGACAGTTCCTAAGGTGGAGGGAGCAGTTTCTACTCTAGCAAAGTGTACTACTATCCCTGTCGAGGACAGTTGTGCTTTCTTAGATCCAATGGATAAAAAGTTAGAGGGTTACCTTAAGAAAATGTTTATTCAACAAGGTTTTATCCTACAGCCCCTTGCATGCATTGCTCCTGTCACTTCTGCTGCGGCGTTCTGGTTTGAGTCTCTGGAAGAGGCTTTACAGGTAGCGACTCCATTGGATGACATACTTGACAAGCTTTGAGCACTTAAGCTAGCTAATTCTTTTGTTTCTGATGCCATTGTTCATTTGACTAAACTAATGGCTAAGAATTCTGGTTTTGCTATCCAGGCGCGCAGAGGGCTATGGCTTAAATCATAGTCAGCTGACGTTACTTCAAAGTCTAAGCTGCTTAACATTCCCTTCAAGGGGCAGACCCTATTCGGGCCTGGTTTGAAGGAGATTATTGCTGATATCACTGGAGGAAAAGGTCATGCCCTTCCTCAGGATAGGTCCAAATCAAGGGCCAAACATTCTAATTTTCGTGCCTTTCGAAACTTCAAGGCAAGTGCGGCATCAACTTCCTCTTATGCAAAACAAGAGGGAACTTTTGCTCAGTCCAAGACGGTTTGGAGACCTAACCAGACCTGGAACAAGGGTAAGCTGGCCAAAAAGCCTGCTGCTGCCTCTAAGACAGCATGAAGGAACGGCCCCCTATCCGGTAATGGATCTAGTAGGGGGTAGACTTTCGCTCTTCGCCCAGGCGTGGGCAAGAGATGTCCAGGATCCCTGGGCGTTGGAAATTATATCCCAGGGATATCTTATGGACTTCAAGGCTTCCCCCCCCCAAAAGGGAGATTTCACCTTTCTCAATTATCTGCAAACCAGATAAAGAGAGAGGCATTCTTACACTGTGTACAAGACTTCCTAGTTATGGGAGTGATCCATCCAGTTCCAAAGGAGGAACAGGGACAGGGATTTTACTCAAATCTGTTTGTGGTTCCCAAAAAAGAGGGACCCTTCAGACCAATTTTGGATCTAAAGATCTTAAACAAATTCCTCAGAGTTCCATCATTCAAGATGGAGACTATTCGTACCATCCTACCTATGATCCAGGAGGGTCAATACATGACTACAGTGGATTTAAAGGATGCTTATCTTCACATTCCGATACACAAAGATCATCATCGGTTTCTCAGGTTTGCCTTCCTAGACAGGCATTGCCAGTTTGTAGCTCTTCCCTTTGGGTTAGCTACAGCCCCAAGAATTTTTACGAAGGTTCTGGGGTCGCTTCTGGCGGTCCTAAGGCCGCAGGGCATAGCAGTGGCCCCTTATTTAGACGACATCCTGATTCAGGTGTCAAACTTCCAAGTTGCCAAGTCTCATACGGACATAGTGTTGGCATTTCTGAGGTCGCATGGGTGGAAGGTGAACGAGGAAAAGAGTTCTCTATCCCCCCTCACAAGAGTTTCCTTCCTAGGGACTCTGATAGATTCTGTAGAAATGAAAATTTACCTGACGGAGTCCAGGTTATCAAAACTTCTAAATTCCTGCCGTGTTCTTTATTCCATTCCTCGCTCTTCGGTGGCTCAGTGCATGGAAGTAATCGGCTTAATGGTAGCGGCAATGGACATAGTGCCGTTTGCACGCCTACATCTCAGACCGCTGCAACTCTGCATGCTCAGTCAGTGGAATGGGGATTACACAGATTTGTCCCCTCTACTAAATTTGGATCAAGAGACCAGGGATTCTCTTCTCTGGTGGCTATCTCGGGTCCATCTGTCCAAAGGTTTGACCTTTCGCAGGCCAGATTGGACAATTGTAACGACAGATGCCAGCCTTCTAGGTTGGGGTGCAGTCTGGAACTCCAGAAGGCTCAGGGATCGTGGACTCAGGAGGAGTCACTCCTTCCAATAAACATTCTGGAACTAAGAGCGATATTCAATGCTCTTCAGGCTTGGCCTCAGCTAGCGACAATGAGGTTAATCAGATTTCAGTCGAACAACATCACGACTGTGGCTTACATCAACCATCAAGGGGGAACAAGGAGTTCCCTAGCGATGTTAGAAGTCTCAAAGATAATTCGCTGGGCAGAGATTCACTCTTGCCACCTATCAGCTATCCATATCCCAGGTGTAGAGAACTGGGAAGCGGATTTTCTAAGTCGACAGATTTTTCATCCGGGGGAGTGGGAACTCCATCCGGAGGTGTTTGCACAATTGGTTCATCGTTGGGGCAAACCAGAACTGGATCTCATGGCGTCTCGCCAGAACGCCAAGCTTCCTTGTTACGGATCCAGGTCCAGGGACCCCAAGGCAACGCTGATAGATGCTCTGGCAGCGCCTTGGTCCTTCAACCTGGCTTATGTGTTTCCACCGTTTCCTCTGCTCCCTCGTCTGATTGCCAAAATCAAGCAGGAGAGAGCATCGGTGATCTTGATAGGAGAGGTCAAAGGGCTTCGGCAACCTCTCTTTCTTTTTGGCTAAGAAGCATAATCCGCTTAGCCTATGAGACTGCTGGCCAGCAGCCTCCAGAAAGAATTACAGCTCATTCTACTAGGGCTGTGGCTTCCACATGGGCCTTTAAAAATGTTCTGTTGAACAGATTTGCAAGGCGGAGACTTGGTCTTCGCTTCATACGTTTTCAAAATTCTACAAATTTGATACTTTTGCTTCTTCGGAGGCAGGTTTTACAGGCAGTGGTACCTTCCGTTTAAGTACCTGCCTTGTCCCTCCCTTCATCCGTGTACTTTAGCTTTGGAGGAGTGTAAAATAGTAATGTATAGGTTAACACTAAGCGCCTAATGCTATGGGACCCTTTGCTTTAATAAATTGACCCCTAGCGGTCAAACAAAAATGGATAATCAGATAGGAGGTAATTAAAGCGCCAAAGAACAAATGGCCGGGTCCAAGATTTATAAAAAATATGTCAGTTTATTCAAACAATATCATATAAAAATTAACATTCCGTTAAACCAGTAAAATAATAATCAAGGATCCAAGATTTTACAATAAGTTAAAACCAATTCTCAGATAAAAACAATTCTTTACTTAAACAATCTTTCCATATGACAGTGAAAGTTCAATCGTGTGGAATATCTGGCTGTGTTAGTTGTTTAGTAAAGATATTTGTGCTTGAGAGACAATTCTTGTGTAGTGATCTGTCTGCTGTTAACTGAATGTGTTTCGCATCATATGGTTAATGGATATGTGCAATATGAATTTGTGTGTCTTGGTAGTTTGTGTCTTCCGATAAACTATATGTGAGTAAAAGAGTGCCAGAAGATACCAAAAAGTAGTCGTGTCTTCAAATAGAGTGTAAAAATTTTTTAGAAAAAATTGTTGAAAAACAAACCTTTCAAACGATAATCAGAGAACAGTGTAAACAAACTTAATACACAATTGTAAATTAACGATCTTCAAATATGGTGCAATAATCATCAAAGGATATAACAATCAATAGTAAAACAAAAATGAAAATAAAAACTTGCAAGTTTAAAAGAAAAATGAAAAAATAGTCCTGAAAAAGTGTGAGCAATCACACAACCATAAGAGGTGTCAGATTAAGATATAAGTGTATACTTGTTTTTCCTCCCAAATGAAGTGCAGTGGTTTTCTCCCAGTGTTTCTCTCGCCAGTGTAAAAGTGCAATCTATCTCCTAAGTGGTGACCCAAACGGTCAATTCAATTTTCTGCAGTTTTTAGTCCTTTCTGCCAAAAACAAAAAACAATAATAGTGCAGATGTTTTTAAACAGAATAATCCTACCAGAGTGTCACTTACCAGTCGACGCGTTTCGGTCATACACTGACCTTTCTCAAGACTGGTTTTACCTTATGTTTGGGGTCTTTATATACCCTGTTTGGTTAATGTTTTTTCGTTCTTTCTTAATACCGGAAGTGGAATTCACTACTTCCGGTTTTGTGTAGCGCAAATTTCCTGTCTTGTTTCATTATGACATTTCTGTTAACATTTCATTTTATCTGGTGAAGTCTTGTGCTCTTTGTCCTTAGTTGTATATAATTTGGAGCTATTCTTTTGTGTTTGCTTTTAGTTCGAACTTCCGTTTTCCTTATTTTCTTATTGGTCAAATTCTAAGGTGTGTTCCATATAGTCACACCTATTGGCTATTACTAAATGTGATAGAAGCGTATGTGTTGTATTTCCAGATCAGCTGTGTCCCTCAGCTTATTTAGTGGGCATGTCAGCCTATGGAAACTGGGGGTGTGTATTGGGTCACGTTCTTCTATTTGTTCCTATTCATGTTAGTGGGCATATTACGAAGGGATCTATTAATTCACGATCTGAGTTGTGGGTATTGCTTATGTATATTAAAAATGATTAAAACATTATTACCATTCAGCCACTATTTCGTATCAATGTGTGACTGTAACAATAAACGAAAATACACATCTTTTTCAAATTTCGCTAACAGTTTTTTTAAAGATATATAGAGTTTCAGTATATTCGTTTTTCAAAGATCCTGTACATTCTCATTTGTTTTTATTCAATTTTTACATTGCGAGGTTCACGAAATTTGTTTACCTCAAAATTGGATATTATAAGTTCTCTCATTCAATATGTTGTTTAGATTCATGCCAGTATTTTTGGATTTCAAAAACTTCTCTCTGATTATCCAACCTTAATGTTAGGTTTTTTTAGGGTACTCAATGGAGCGATTTTCTTTACTAATATGTCTTATAAACTTAATGTTCTATCTTTTTTGTTTTCTTGCTATGTTAATGGGTTATGGAGAGAAATAGAGATTATATTCACCTTTATTGAAAAGTGAATGAAAAAATGGAAGGGCTATATAATTGTAACAATATAACCTATGTACTTGGTCATCCGTTATTATATCAAGCTTGAAAAACTTAGTTTTTTTTTAAAAGTTCAGTTTGGAATTTATTTGGACATATGTCCAATAATATAAAGGCGATATTCATCTATAGAATTTCTATGTAGAGGTGATACACCATAGAGGTAATAAACATCCTTAATTCTATATTCCATGTAGGTTGGTGTTAAATGTTGATATTGATGTTAGTTATTTGTTTTGGGTGAGTTTAAGGTGATCGGATAATTGTATTGTGATCAAATATTTCTATTTGCTAAAGTGTTTGTCTTTTCATCATTGATTGAATTTAAAATGTGATGCATACTAAGTTGCTAATATTCAAATTATTTAAAATATTATAGGGCTACTTAGTTTTTCAATCTAATATACTGAGCTAGTCCTCTTAATATGGGGCTAGATAACTGAATGGGCATTTTTTGAGATGGGTCAGAGACGAATAGAGGGAGAGATATTTCACATAGGTTCAGATTTATATTCGTCCGTCATTTCATTTTCGCCAGGTCTATGTGGGATATTTTATGAAGATATTCTTGAGTATTCTATCCTTAATCGTAATTTCTTTAATGGGAAAGTATATGTTAGTTTCTTTTTTCATTTTTAAGATGAAATATGTTCTCAGGGTGGTCAAATTCTCTTACTTAGATTTCGGAAACAGGAAGAAAGTGAAGTATGCCTTATATATATGATTTTCTCAAAAAGGGGGTTTTGTTTTCTTGAAGTTTTGCATCCTAAGAATTACTTTGATACTCTTCCACAACATTATTTGTTCTAAGCCAGTCCTTAATTAAGATTCAATAAGTGGGACAAATCTTCTTTGTTATTCAAACCCCTTGGGTAGAGGGAATCCAGACGAAAGATCCATTTTGACTCTTCAGTGAGTAGTTTTTTCTCCTGGTTACCTCCTCGCCAATTCCTTGGTACTTTTTGTATTCCTATGTATGTCAATGTCTTAATATCTCCATGATGTTTTTCCGAGAAGTGTTTGTACAGTGCTGTCTCTTTGTTGAGTTTCTCGATACACAGCAGATGCTCGCGTATCCTGTCCCTCAGTGGCCTGGACGTTTGTCCCACATATTGAAGACCACATGGACATTGAAGTAGATACACAACGTTCTTATCTTGACAACGTATTAGGTCCTTGATCTTATATTTCTCTTTGTTGTTGTATGATTGGAATCCTGTAGATTTTTTGCCACATTTGTTTTTTAGATTGTTAGTTCTTCTATATACAAATTTTGGTCTCTGGGGTAACCTTTCTCCGAGGATGTCATCATCCTTCAATATGTTCCAATGCTTCCTAAAGATGTCTTCGATAATACGACTGTTTTCACTGTATTCCGTTATTAACGGTACATCGAGGGTCTCGTTGTCGTTAGTCCCACTGGTCTTATCTTTATATTTGGTTAACTCTTTTCTTTCAATTTTTCGGATCTCTTCTATCTTCTGGTCCAGATGATGTTCATTGTAACCTCTCTCAAGGAATCTGGGCTTGTTCTTCCCATTTTTGTAGATCTGAGCAATTTTTCCTCATCCTTAAAAGTTGTCCCTTTGGGATGTTTGCTTTCCAATTTCTGTGATGACAACTGGTTTGGTGGACATAGTTGTTACTGTCCACCTTTTTGAAATGAGTCGATGTTTCAATGGTATTATTCTTTATTTCTATTTTCAAATCTAGGTAAGTAAGAGATTTTTGACTATGTTCATACGTAAAATGGAGATTAAGTTCGTTTTGGTTCATCACCTTGAAGGTATATTCCAGATCTTCTTGTGTTCCTTTCCAGATGAGTATGATGTCATCAATATAACGGCGATAAAGAACCAGGTCCGCGCCTGCGGGGCATGACTCCCAAAATATTTCTTCCCACTTTGCCATGTAGAGGTTAGCATAGCTAGGCGCGAACCTGGTCCCCATCGCCGTCCCACATATCTGCCTGTAAAACTTCCCTTCATTGCTGAAGTAGTTGTGATGTAAAATATAGTTTATACTCTCTAGTATGAATTCACATTGTCTTTCCGGGAGTTCTTCGTCTCTCTCTAAATAAAATTGTACTGCTTTCAATCCTTCCTCATGCAGAATACTTGTGTACAATGCAGTAACATCACAAGTTGCCAGGATATAGTTCTCTTCCCAGCTTATTTCCTCGAGTAGATTAATTATCTGAGTAGAATCCCTTAGATATGATGGACGTTCTTTGACATGCTTCTGGAGATGTCTATCCACATACTCCGACAAATTACTGCTTAAGGACCCTATCCCTGAAATTATTGGTCTTCCCGGGGGGTTGTTCAGATTCTTATGAATTTTCGGGAGGTGGTATATTACCGGAGTCTTCGGGAACTGTACATTTATATAATTGTACTCCTTTTCATTAAGGATGTTTTCTTCTTTTGCTCCCTTCAGGAGATCTGTCAGTCTTTTTTTGTATAGTTTGACAGGGTTTTCTTTTAGTTTTTCATATGTGTTTTGATCACCTAAAATCTTCTCCGTCTCTTTGTTGTAATCTGTTTTGTTCATCACCACAATCCCACCGCCTTTATCAGCGGGCTTAATAGTGAGATTGTGGTTGTCTTCCAGCTTTTTAACGATTTGAATTTGTTTATCCGATAGGTTTTTGTTCTTTAATTTCAGCTTCTTATTGTCAATATCTCGTATTTCTCTGCACACTATTGTCTCGAATGTTTCGAGCGCCGTCCCTTTGTGTGTTAAGGGGTAGAATGTAGATTTTGGCTTCAGATTGGTATGTTTATAGCCATCATCTTGTTGAGTGTGAGTATATTCTTGAAAACCATAACCTGTCCTCTCAAGCGGTGATTTCAGGAAAAATCTTTTCAAAGTTAATTTCCTGATAAATTCTTTTGTATTTATGAATGTTGTGAACTTATCTAAACTTTTAGATGGGGCAAAGGATAAGCCCAATTTTAAGATGGATCTCTCATCTTTATTCAGTTCATAAGAACTCAGATTGAATATCCCTTTTTCTGATTCCTCGTCCGCGTGGTGATCTATTTCAATTATTTTCTTCTTTGTTTTTAAGCCACCTCTTTTCCCTCTGTGGGTCTTGTTTTTACCCGTGTGGTCGATTGATTTTGTTCTCCTTTTTTGTAATTTTGGTGGTCCAATTCTAAAAAAGAAGAAAAAGAGGAGGAAGAAGAGTGGGGAACCTGTATATCTGTTATTGTTTGGATATTTGATCTATTTGTTCCAATCTTCTTTTCTCTACCTCCTGGTTGACCCCCTGACTTTTCAGTATTTTCCTTCAATCTCTCATTATGAAGCGCTTCTCTTGGACCTTGTTGTCTTCTTTCTTGTAGGGGGGTCTCATAGACGTTCACATTTCTAAAATGTTGATCTTGCCTTTCTACATATGTTATTCTTCCATCAAAATTTCGCTTCTGTTGGTAATTCCTATTATTTCGTTGATATTCCCTTTCCTGGTACTTTTGATCTCTCCAGTTTCTCTCTGGGTAGTTGGAGTTACTCCAATGTTCTTGTGCGAATCTCCCTTTGTAATCTCGTTCTCTCCCTCTTTCATCATAGGGATTTGTATAGTGTTCCCTTCTTTCCCTTCTTTGGTCAAATTGGTTGTTGCCCATTCTATTATTGTTGTGTGGCCTTTCATATAAATTCTGCCTGTTATGTGTGTATTGCCCCCTATAGTTATTATCAAAGTTTCTTTGTCTCTGATTGTAAGTGCGAGGGTTATAATCATTCTTGTAATCAGTATATCTTAGATTGCGTGCTGATTTATCATTGTAATATTCTGACATATTATTCCTATAATATGGCGTGTGGTGTTGCCTTTCAGGATCTTGTAGGTTAGTTCTGTCTTTTTTAGCTTTATTGTATGTCACTGTTGTCCATGTATTAGATTCATTTCTATCATTGTTTGCATCAGTATTTTCCTCGTTTGAATTCTCTTCTGATTCAAAATTTACTTTTTCTTCATTATTTTTCTTTTCTAATTCCCTTATTAATTTTTTTGGTTTTCTTTTTTATAATATTATCCTTTATTTTAATTACTTTTTTCACCAGGCTTTCTTTTTTGTGTGCAATTTCTTCACATTCTGATCCTGAATTTTCTAAATTTAGAATAATGACTTAATTTTCCTTAATGTCTAAGTCTATCTGCGTAATTTGTGTTTCTCTATATTCAATAATTAACTTGATCAACTGTTGTGAAGTTTGGATTAATAAATTTTTCCATTTTTCAGCTAGGGTATCTGAGAGTGGAAAAGCACACTCTTTGTGAACTAATAGCCCTTTTGGAATGATTTCTAGTTCTAGACATTTTTGGAGGAAAGATATCTCTCCTTTATATTTCACCTCAGAGATGAGTAACTTTTCTAATTCTTTAAAAATTAGATGTATGTCTATAGTGTCATCTTCTTCTTCTGATGTATGCTCTTCTCTTCCTGTGTTTGTGATGTTAATATTTATTGGCTGCCTTAAGCTCTGAAAAGAGTTCATTTTGTGATGTAATATATAAGAGAGTGCAGTGGCTGCTCTGTGTTTGCTAGGAGGAGTGTAAAATAGTAATAGTAAACTCTTTTACTCACATATAGTTTATCGGAAGACACAAACTACCAAGACACACAAATTCATATTGCACATATCCATTAACCATATGATGCGAAACACATTCAGTTAACAGCAGACAGATCACTACACAAGAATTGTCTCTCAAGCACAAATATCTTTACTAAACAACTAACACAGCCAGATATTCCACACGATTGAACTTTCACTGTCATATGGAAAGATTGTTTAAGTAAAGAATTGTTTTTATCTGAGAATTGGTTTTAACTTATTGTAAAATCTTGGATCCTTGATTATTATTTTACTGGTTTAACAGAATGTTAATTTTTATGATATTGTTTGAATAAACTGACATATTTTTTATAAATCTTGGACCCGGCCATTTGTTCTTTGGCGCTTTAATTACCTCCTATCTGATTATCCGTACTTTAGCTTTGGTATTGGTATCCCACAAGTAATGGATGATCCGTGGACTGGATACACCTTACAAGAGAAAACATAATTTATGCTTACCTGATAAATTTATTTATCTTGTGGTGTATCCAGTCCACGGCCCGCCCTGTCATTTTAAGGCAGGTATTTTTTAATTTTAAACTACAGTCACCACTGCACCCTATGGTTTCTCCTATCTCTGCTTGTTTTCGGTCGAATGACTGGATATGGCAGTGAGGGGAGGAGCTATATAGCAGCTCTGCTGTGGGTGATCCTCTTGCAACTTCCTGTTGGGAAGGAGAATATCCCACAAGTAATGGATGATCCGTGGACTGGATACACCACAAGAGAAATAAATGTATCAGGTAAGCATAAATTATGTTTTTGTGCTGATGTAACCAATCAAAATGGTTGAAAGTAAGTGACAGACTATTGAACCAATCATCTTCTAATTCCCTAAGATTGATGGCGGTATTAGCGAATCCTGAAAGAACTAAGGGTATATATATCCCACGAGATGTCAGTGAGATTGCCCTTTGATAAAGCCACCATGGCGAAACGCGTCAGTGGCGTCCCTGCTCCCTCTCCCTTCTTTTAAACAAGCATTTTGCTTATCTGCTACCCTCGGTATTAAAAGGTATAATACTCTTAGTAGTTGGTAATACTCACGGTATTAATAGCTATCCATTTCAATCTGGTATTAACAGGTATACCTATCTCCATCTGATAATACTCACGGTATTAATAGGTATTAATTTTTATCGGTATTAAAAGGTATTTGTCTCCAATTGGGAGATTTACTCTCTCCATTTGGTAATACTTACAGTATTAATAGGTATTAATTTTTATCGGTATTCAAAGGTATTGATCTCCAATTGGGAGATTTACTCTCTCCATTTGGTAATACTCACGGTATTAATAGGTATTAATTTTTTATTGGTATTAAAAGGTATTTATCTCCAATTGAGTGATTTACTCTCAGCCAATATAAAATCTTATCCATGATCGAATAGTATCTAAGGATACTACAATTCTCTAACTCACGGTTGAGAAATATGTATGGTATTAATAGGTAACCAGATTCAAACTGGTACTAACCAGTATACTTACGGAATTAATAGGTAACCTTCTCCACATTTTTTGGGCAATACTTACGGTATTAAGAGGCAACTTTTCTCAACCAGATTCAAACTGGTACTAACCAGTATACTCACGGTATTAATAGGTAACCTCCCCTATATGGTATTAACAAGTATACTGACCTCTATAAGGGGATTATAACCGACATACACTCTTCCATTTCGGATCGATACATACGGTATCAACTGGAAAACCCTTGTATGGTATTACAGGTATACTGAGTCCTATTAGGGGATTATAGCAGGCAGATACTCTCTTACTTCAGAGTGATATTTATGGTATCAACTGGTAATCTCCCCAATGATATTAACAAGTATCCTTATTGCCATCAGGAAAGCTGAATTCAATTACCCTTGGTAATAACAGGTTAAGATACCTTTTTACCTTATCTGCTGAGTGATCAGTTTATCTAGCATTAATCTACCTATGGTAACCAGAAAAATATGTATACCTACCAACGATTATTGGAAACATATATATATATACCTGAGGCCATGTATTAGAAATAACCTCTATATACCTTCAAAACGCATTTAGATTGTAACAACCAGTGAACCATTTGGTTACTATTTGACATTGGTTGTTTACAACTCATCTCTGGGTACCAATAAGCAATTTTGTACTTTTAACCTTCACCTACCCTATGTTTTTAACATTCTTATTATTTAATAAAAGTTAAGTTTTATTTTTTAGTTATGTTTAGCATAAATTTACCGACTATACCTTATCTAATGGTCAGTGCTATATTTGTACTTCTAGTTTCAGTTCTTTACTGATTGACCCTCCTATGTTGCTCAGTACAAGCACCAGTCCCTGGTAATACTTGCTAATAAAGCTTGAATATATATGGGAACGTTTGTTATTGTTTATAAGTAGTGCCATTGGTTTCATTGCTATAGTATATGTCTCATCTAGTTCTTACTAGATTTCCCCAATAGAGCACACGTCTTGTTGATTATAGCTAAACGCAATCTCTTTTTTCTGTATATTACTAATCATGACCTCACTAGATCAGGATTTAGCTGCCAGACAGCAAAAACGCCTAAAATACTTAAATGCAGTATTTAATTCAACTCTTGAGACTGAGGGTACAACCCCAGATATGAACAATATATTAAGAGAACTACACAAATCTCTATATAAGCAATCCAAAGTCTGGTGGAACCATCACTTTTTGAACGCTACATTGAAAATAAATTAATCCCAAAAGGATTACGTGTACAACTCTTTCCAGCCTTCCAGTTTAAAGATAATAATTTAACTATAGAATGGGAAGAAGCTTTGACAGAATGCTCACAAAAATTAACGGGAATTCTTGTCAAACATGACAAATCAGAAGTAGCCAGATTCCAGATCGAGATTGATGAATATAAGTCCAAATTAGAACAATTTGAATCATTGGAAAATTTTCAAAAACTATATCAACAATATCAAAAGGAATTGGACAAATTAGAAGATGAAATTACTAAAACAAAGAGCCAAAACAGATTTTTTAAACCACAAAGTATACAGATGGAGACAGAAAAGTTTCTTCAAAAACTCAAAAATCTCCAAAAATGTAATTCAAACGGATGTATCCGATATGGAAGGGGATGAGTCTGATACAACATCTTTAGAAAATACTAACACAACCAATTCTATAGCAACAACCAGTACTCTCCCCCAAACACACTCAACTTTTTTAGGTCCCAGTTCAGGATCAGAAACGGACGCACCAGACGAGGCCGAGGCCAGAACAAGAAAAAAAACTGAAACCTCAAGAGCACAACAAGAGAGAAACCAGAGGAGCCAAACAGAGGAAACAAACTGTGAGTCTGTTTTCACAAATAAGACTGAACAACTGAGTGTAATTTATTTATCTCAACATACTCTATCAGAACACCATCTATCTGTACTTACAAAAGGTTTATCCTTCTGTCCTAAAAATAAATTAGACAAATTCCAACTGGTCAAAGATATTCATCTGTTTGTCCGGAAACTAATGTTAAAGAAAATGTATTCCCTGAGAAACAACCCAGATAACAAATCTTGGACCAATGAGGAACTAAATACTATAAACATCTTAGAGGAATTATTAAAAAAAAGTGAAGAAACACAATCAGACAAAAAATGGCGTGATCTAATCCAAAACAAATCGCAGTACATACCTAACATAACTCAATTCCACAACATACAAACATTCAATCAAATAGTTTGTAATGAAATGACTACATTAACCATTCGAAATACAACAAATAATATTTCCTATTTAGAGCAACAAGCATTAAAGGAAATAGAAAATTGGGATGATGTAGTAATAAAAGGATCTGATAAGGGTGGAAACATTGTAATTTGGCCAATAGAACAATATTTACATGAGGCATACCAACAACTTAACGATACAGATTGCTACAAAAAGCTAATCTTCAACCCATCGGCCTTATACACCAGGCAATATAACAACATAATTGACCAAGCAAAGGAAAATCACATCATAAATCAGAAGGAGTTGAGATTTTAAAAGTAGCACATCCAAGAATCTCCACACTTAACCTCATCCCCAAGGTCCATAAAAATATCACAAATCCCCTGGGTCGCCCGATTGTATCGGGCAACAACTGTTTAACAGAGAAGGCTAGTATGTATGTGGACAAAAGACTTCACACTTTTGTGGAGGAATTACCCTCATATGTAAGGGACACCACAGACGTACTTCAACGATTAGATGGTGTACAACTTACATCTGAAACATGGTTGGTCACAGCTGATGTCGAATCACTTTACACCAGCATCCAACACAATTGGGGTTTACAAGCTGTAAAGCACTTTGTCGATAAAGATCAAACAGAATCTCAGGCACATAATTCCTTTATTCTGGAACTATTGGATTTTATATTAAATCATAACTTTTTTGTATTCAACGATCAGTATTTTGAGGTAAGATAAGAGCTCTGGATTAAAGATGATCCGCTGTAGGGAAACTTCTGTATCCTGCTTTTATCCTTGAAGAACTGTGGGGCAAGGATGGCCCTTCCGTTCTGGGAATGAAGATCCTGGACTCTCTTTGGATAGGAGTAGACTGTAATCTGTCTTTCTGTATCTTTCTTGGATGGTGGTAGGAATACTTGATTCTTGTTGGTAATATCTCTTAGGTAGAAGAGCCTTTAGGTGGTGAGAATCCCCTTTTCCCTCAGTGTGCAGTCAGGGCGTTGTTCCTGCTATCAGGTATTGATCCTGAGTGGCCACGTGGTTTAATACCTAGCTAAATAAGATAATTCTAGTTAGGTTGAAATTTTGAAATCCCCTGGTTCGATTCTGCGCCACGCTATATTTTGAAGAGGGTAAAACAGGCTCTCCATATCATCGGATACAAAAAAAAAATACACACATGTCCATGGAAGCTTAGAGAGGTTCGGTCTTACGCGTTTCGGCTGGACAAGACCGCCTTAATCATAGACCATACTGGAACCTCTCCTACCTGTGATTTAACACCTGATAGCAGGAACAACGCCCTGACTGCACACTGAGCGAAAAGGGGATTCTCACCACCTAAAGGCTCTTCTACCTAAGAGATATTACCAACAAGAATCAAGTATTCCTACCACCATCCAAGAAAGATACAGAAAGACAGATTACAGTCTACTTTCTCCTATCCAAAGAGAGTCCAGGATCTTCATTCCCAGAACGGAAGGGCCATCCTTGCCCCACAGTTCTTCAAGGATAACAGCAGGATACAGAAGTTTCCCTACAGCGGATCATCTTTAATCCAGAGCTCTTATCTTACCTCATAAGATTGAGGTAACAGCTGGTAAGCAGTAACTCTTCAATTGATACTACTTCTGTGACATAATTCACCAACAAAAGACTTATATTCAATGTACAATTTATATTGTTAAGCTGAGCGCCTCCACCATCATATTGTTTGTCCTCTTTCCATACATTTTTTACAGAGTCAGGGGTACTCTGTTTCAATATAGAGGCAGCACGCTGGATACACACTGGGCGGTTCTAACCCACTAAACACCCAGAGACACACATCCTAGATTTTAGCGCAGGTGACCTCTTTCTCGTTAACGATCAGTATTACCTGCAAATTTGAGGGACAGCTATGGGCACAGCATGTGCCCCAACATATGCCAACCTATTTCTAGGTGGAGGGAGAAAGAAATGGTCTTTACAGATGGCAATGTTCTATATATGCAGCGAATACCTTTATGGATTCGCTATATAGACTATATCCTATTCATTTGGGAGGGATCTAAACCAGAACTAGATCTATTCCTACAGAAACTTAACTGCAATCAAATCAACATCAAATTAACATACGAGTGCAGTTTAATAAGTTTCCTGGATCTCAAAATATTGAAAGATGATAGTGGTAACTTGACAATAGATCTATTTCATAAAAAAAAACGCGACAAACTCCATTCTACATCATGAAAGTGCACACACACCTAGCACTTTAAAGTCATTACCAACAGGATAATTTCTATGAATACGTAGAAACTGCTCATCAGATGAAATATTTAAAATGAGAGCAAAGGAACATGAAAATAGACTTCAAGCACGAGGGTACAGCAACAGAAGTCTAAAAAAAGCCAAATATAGAGCTCAATATACTCCCAGGAAAGATCTATTATATTCTGAACACAGAAAATCCAATGATCAAACCCGACTTATCACAACCTTTAATTCTCAAATGAGTGATGTTATGAATATCATACACAACTCTTGGAAAATTTTGAAAAATGATCCAGACCTGAATAAAGTTCTTAGTGACAGAGTATCTATCTGTTACAGAAGGTCCAGAAATTTAAAGGATAGATTAGTTCAAAGTCATTTTGTAAAGAAAAAAAACGTCCATTTCATACCCTGGTAACTATCCTTGCAGAAATTGTAGTTATTGCTCACACCTTGTCCGAATAAATGAAATCAAGGACAGGTTTGGTAAGACACATAAACTTAAACATGACATTACATGCAATACCTGTGGCATAATATACGCCCTAAAATGTAAATGTAATTTATACTATGTCGGCATGACCACCAGACCCATGAAGAAAGACTGGGAGAACATATGAGCAATATCAGGAAGTCTGAATGGGACATACAGAATGGGAGAAAGATCACTCAAGTAGCAAAACATTTCCTTCAAAAACATAAATCCAACATTAAGGATCTATCATACTTTGGCTTGGAAAAAATATCACTAGGCACCAGAGGAGGTGATTCGGAGAATGCTTTGTTACAAGCTAAATGCAAATGGATTTATTTATTAAACTCAGTTAATCCTCAAGGTCTCAATGAGAATAATAATTATTATGTATTTTTACCAAAATAAACATCACGCTAAGATGTTATCATGAAACTGAAAACAAGTTAAATATTAAAAACAAACCATGGTTAAAGCACTAGCTGATTGCAGACTGACAAAAATAAACATCATTCAAAATTATTAGGATACATTAACAAAACAACATTTTAAAATCTCTTTCTTTGCAATTTATTTTTTTATCAAAACTTGAAGTTTAATATGATTCGAGACTATATCTGACGTGTTTGTCAGCTTAACACACTACTTTCTCTTCACATATGCACATAGCACTCTATGACCTTGATGTTTTTTAGAACCAACACTATGTTTCACTTTTCAGAACTCAATATGAGTTTCTGTCTTTTTAAACAGCAGTTGATGCTTTCACTACGGATATTCACTATTTCATAATGTATATTCGTTATTATAATGGATACTCATTATTATTTTTTCATCTTATCTTATTTCCTCTTGACACCTGGCGTACTTGCCAATTACACCATCCCTTTTCACCAGTTGCACGGTGGTATTATGGACATCATATTAAGATGTTATCACAGAACCAAAAACAAGTCTAAATATCAAAACTTGTTATTTATTCCTGGCGTGCTTACCAACTTAAACCATTTTTTTCATTTGTGCATATTGCACTTAATTATCCTATGGAACTATGTATATTTATGATTCAATATTTTGTGTCCTTTATACACAGGATATCACTAATATTCGTTCACATTCTTTTTATGTGACACACATTTATTCTTTTTCACTTTGTGTTCATCTTAGGTCACCCAGTATGCTCACTTTTTTGTTTTAGTGTCACTTTTGTTTCACTCGATTAACTTTTGTTATCAGTATGCCTTTTACCTGAAACATTTCCATTCACGCAATCACATTTACATGTTATTATATTTCTGAGCTATGTAATTTACACTCTCGTGTCATTATTATTTCTTTAATTATAATTCTTCGTTTTGTTTCAATTTATCTTAGTATTATTTCTCCAACATTTGTGTCTTTATTGGAAGACGAATTACCAGTCATTTTTTTCATAAGCATTCAGTTCACTATGTGTCATTTTGTTGCAATTCCCCTTTCGTTTGGATCTTGTATAATATATTACCATAATATTCAGTTCCGATTATACAAAGTTTTGATTGGATCCTATAGAACCAATTGTCAAACGGGACACAATGAGCGACAGATGGTTTAACCAATGACCAAACTGAACATCCAAACAAATACGATACAGCCTTATAAATATCTAATAAGCTATATGCAAGTATGTTTCGAATTCCGCTTAGAAACAGAAATACCTAACTTGCATATTATTAGGTTCTATTATGATTAAAATCCGTATTTTTTTGTTCCGATCATATCAAGTTCTGATTGGATTTGAGAGAACCAATTGTCTAACCAGATACAATGAGTGACAGGCATTGTAACCAATGACATAAGAGGAACAACAAACATTACGATATGCCCCCTTTTTGGATGCTATTCATTCAAAAGCATATAAATTAGGTAATAGAAGCCCAATTCACCTCTAGTAATGACTCATTTTTTGTGAGACCAGATAATGATTAATTGTATTTTTATATTTCTATATTTTTGTGCTGATGTAACCAATAAAAATGGTTGAAAGTAAGTGACAGACCATTGAACCAATCATCTTCTGATGCCCTAAGATTGATGGCGGTATTAGCGAATCCTGAAAGAACTAAGGGTATATAAATCCCACAAGATGTCAGTGAGATTGCCCTTTGATAAAGCCGCCATGGTGAAACGCGTCAGTGGTGTCCCTGCTCCCTCTCCCTTCTTTTAAACAAGCATTTTGCTTATCTGCTACCCTTGGTATTAAAAGGTATAATACTCTTAGTAGTTGGTAATACTCACGGTATTAATAGGTATCCATTTCAATCTGGTATTAACAGGTATACCTATCTCCATCTGATAATACGGTATTAAAAGGAATTTATCTCCAATTGGGAGATTTACTCTCTCCATTTGGTAATACTCACAGTATTAATAGGTATTAATTTTTTATTGGTATTAAAAGGTATTTATCTCCAATTGGGTGATTTACTCTCAGCCAATATAAAATCTTACCCATGATCGAATAGTATCTAAGGATACTACAATTCTCTAACTCACGGTTGAGAAATATGTATGGTATTAATAGGTAACATCTTCCTTAAGATACTAAGATACATTAGAGAATCATAACAGGCATATATCTTGCCATTTCCTAATGATACTTATGGTATTAACAGGTAATTTCTCAGCACAGTATCAATAGGTACGCTCATTCCAACTTGGAGACAATAACATAACTACACTCGGTATTAATAGGTATATATTCACAGTATTAACAGGTAATCTTTCAGCACGGTATTAACAGGTGTGCTAATACCCACCTGGATACCATAACATAACTACCCTTGGTATTAATAAGTATATACTTTAATTTTCTATTTGTGTAGTGATACCTTCTGTACCCACCAGTTCTTCCATCTCGGTATAACCAGATAACCTTATTGTATTGATATATCTTCTCTACATTTTTTGAGCAAATACTTACTGGTACTAACCAGTATACTTACGGTATTAATAGGTAACATTCGCCACATTTTTTGGGCAATACTTACGGTATTAAGAGGCAACTTTCTCTTGTTAAGTGTGTTCAGTCCACGGGTCATCCATTACTTATGGGATATATTCTCCTTCCCAACAGGAAGTTGCAAGAGGATCACCCAAGCAGAGCTGCTATATAGCTCCTCCCCTCACATGTCATATCTAGTCATTCTCTTGCAACCCTCAACAAAGAAGGAGGTCGCGAGAGGAGCTGGAGTTTTTACTTAACTATTCTTCAATCAAAAGTTTGTTATTTTAAATGGCACCGGAGTGTGCTGTTTTTCTATCTCAGGCAGTATTTGGAAGAAGAAACTGCCTGCATTTTTTATCTATGATCTTAGCAGGCGTAACTAAGATCCACTGGCTGTTCTCGACATTCTGAGGAGTGGGATAACTTCAGAAACTGGGAATAGCATGCGGGGTCCTCCGCAAATGAGGTATGTGCAGTACTTTATTTTCTGGGAATGGAATTGACTAAGAAAATACTGCTGTTACCGTATGATGTAAGTACAGCCTTAAATGCAGTAGTAGCAACTGGTATCAGGCTGATAAATGTATGCGCAGTCGAGTTATATTCTAGGGACTAGAATTTGACTGAGAAAATACTGTTAACACTGAAATAATACTTAAGCCTTCTCTGCAGTGGTAGCGACTGGTAGCAGGCTTAGTGATAGCTTTGCATGACATTGAAAGATGTTGTTTTTTTAATAAAACGTTTACTGACATGTTATTCGTTTTTGTGAGGTACTTTGGTGATAAATCGCTTTGGGCATGATTTTTTCCACATGGTTAACATATTTTTCTGCATGGAAACCGTTATATCAGGGCTCCCACTGTTGTGATTGGAGTGGGAGGGCCCTTGTTTTAGCGCCTTGTTGCGCAGTTAAAATTATTGCACAGTCTTTCTGCTTCTTCCTCCTTGATCCAGGACGTCTCTAGAGAGCTCAGGGGTCTGCAAATTTCATTTGTGAGGGAGGTAATCAGTCACAGCAGATCTGTGACAGTGTGCTGACTGTGATTAAAAGCGTTAAATCTTAATTGATATCTGTTTTATCCGTTTTGGGTATTGAGGGGTTAATCATCCTTTTGCTAATGGGTGCAATCCTCTGCTAATACACTTCTTGTTAAGAATTGTTTAATTATATCTGTATTTTTGAAGCGCTGCAGCGTTTTTTATATTGCTTGTAAAACTTATTGAAAGTGATTTCCAAGCTTGTTAGTTTTCATTGCTAAGTCTGTTTTAAACTTGTCTGATTCAGAGGAAACTGTTTGTTCATCATGTTCAAAAGCCAATGTGGAGCCCAATAGACGATGTGTACCAATTGTATTGATATTGCTTTGAATAAAAGTCAATCTGTACCGATAAAGAAGCTATCACCAGACAACGAGGGGGAAGTTATGCCGCCTAACTCTCCTCACGTGTCAGTACCTGCGTCTCCCGCTCGGGAGATGCGTAGGATTGAGACACCTAGTACATCTAGGCCCTTACAAATCACTTTACATGATATGGCTAATGTTATGAAAGAAGTATTATATAATATGCCCGAATTAAGGGGCAAACGCGATAGCTCTGGGTTAAGGACAGAGCGCGCTGATGACACGAGAGCCATGTCTGATACTGCGTCACAATTTGCAGAACATGAGGACGGTGAGCTTCATTCTGTCGGTGACGGTTCTGATCCGGGGAGACCGGATTCAGAAATGTCAAATTTTAAATTTAAGCTTGAGAACCTCCGTGTGTTACTAGGGGAGGTATTAGCGGCTCTGAATTATTGCGACACGGTGGCAATTCCAACGAAATTGTGTAGGTTGGATAGATACTTTGCGGTACCGGTGTGTACTGATGTTTTTCCTATACCAAAAAGACTTAAAGAAATTATAAGTAAGGAGTGGGATAGACCCGGTGTGCCTTTTTCCCCTCCCCCGATATTTAGAAAAATGTTCCCTATAGACGCCACCACACAAGACTTATGGCAGACGGTCCCTAAGGTGGAGGGAGCAGTTTCTACGTTAGCCAAGCGTACCACTATCCCGGTGGCGGATAGCTGTGCTTTCTCAGATCCAATGGATAAAAAATTAGAGGGTTATCTTAAGAAAATGTTTGTTCAACAGGGTTTTATATTGCAGCCTCTTGCATGCATTGCGCCTGTCAAGGCTGCAGCAGCATTCTGGTTTGAGTCTCTGGAAGAGGCGATTCGCACAGAGCCGTTGGATGAGGCCTTGAGCAAAGTTAGAACCCTTAAGCAAGCTAATGCGTTTGTTTCAGATGCCGTAGTACATCTAACCAAACTTACGGCTAAAAATTCCGGATTCGCCATACAGGCGCGCAAAGCGCTCTGGCTTAAATCCTGGTCAGCGGATGTAACTTCCAAGTCTAAACTACTTAACATTCCTTTCAAAGGGCAGACCTTATTCGGGCCCGGCTTGAAGGAAATTATTGCTGACATTACGGGAGGTAAGGGCCACGCCCTTCCTCAGGACAGGGCCAAACCAAAGGCCAAACAGTCTAATTTTCGTGCCTTTCGTAACTTCAAGGCAGGAGCAGCATCGACTTCCTCCGCTCCAAAACAGGAAGGAACTACTGCTCGTTACAGACAAGGTTGGAAAGGCAACCAGTCATGGAACAAGGGCAAGCAGGCCAGAAAGCCTACTCCCGCCCCTAAGACAGCATGAAGTCAGGGCCCCCTATCCAGAGACGGATTTAGTGGGGGGCAGACTTTCTCTCTTTGCCCAGGCTTGGGCAAGAGATGTGCAGGATCCCTGGACGTTAAAGATTATATCTCAGGGATACCTTCTGGATTTCAAATCCTCTCCTCCACAAGGGAGGTTCCATCTTTCGAGGTTATCGACAAACCTAGTAAAGAGAGAGGCATTTCTACAATGTGTACAAGACCTCTTAATCATGGGGGTGATCCACTCAGTTCCGCGATCGGAACAGGGACAAGGATTTTACTCAAATCTATTTGTGGTTCCCAAAAAAGAGGGAACCTTCAGACCAATCTTGGACTTAAAGATCTTAAACAAATTCCTAAGGGTACCATCGTTCAAGATGGAAACCATTCGAACCATCCTACCCATGATCCAAGAGGGTCAATATATGACCACGGTGGACTTAAAGGATGCTTACCTTCATATACCGATTCACAAAGATCATTATCGGTACCTGAAGTTTGCCTTTCTAGACAGGCATTACCAGTTTGTGGCTCTTCCCTTCGGGTTAGCCACGGCCCCGAGAATTTTTACGAAGGTTCTGGGCTCACTTCTGGCGGTACTAAGACCACGAGGCATAGCGGTGGCTCCGTACCTAGACGACATTCTGATACAAGCGTCAAGTTTTCAGAATGCAAAGTCTCATACAGAGATAGTTCTAGCATTTCTGAGGTCGCATGGGTGGAAAGTGAACGTGGAAAAGAGTTCTCTGTTGCCACTCACAAGGGTTCCTTTTCTAGGGACTCTTATAGATTCTGTAGAGATGAAGATTTACCTGACAGAGTCCAGGTTATCAAAGATTCTCAATGCTTGCCGTGTCCTTCATTCCATTCCAAGCCCATCAGTAGTTCAGTGCATGGAGGTAATCGGCTTAATGGTCGCGGCAATGGACATAGTGCCATTTGCGCGCCTGCATCTCAGACCGCTGCAACTATGCATGCTCAGTCAATGGAACGGGGATTACTCAGATCTGTCCCCTTTGCTAAATCTGGACCAGGAGACCAGAGATTCGCTTCTCTGGTGGTTGTCACCGGTTCATCTGTCCAAAGGAATGACCTTTCGCAGGCCAGATTGGACGATTGTAACAACGGATGCCAGCCTTCTAGGCTGGGGAGCAGTCTGGAATTCCCTGAAGGCTCAGGGATCGTGGACTCAGGAGGAGAAACTCCTCCCAATAAACATTCTAGAATTAAGAGCTATATTCAATGCTCTTCTAGCTTGGCCTCAGTTAGCAAAGCTGAGGTTCATCAGATTTCAGTCGGACAATATCACGACTGTGGCTTACATCAATCATCAAGGGGGAACCAGGAGTTCCCTAGCGATGTTGGAAGTCTCGAAGATAATTCGCTGGGCAGAGTCTCACTCTTGCCACCTGTCAGCGATTCACATCCCAGGCGTAGAGAACTGGGAGGCGGATTTCCTAAGTCGCCAGACTTTTCATCCGGGAGAGTGGGAACTTCACCCGGAGGTATTTGCTCAACTGATTCGTCGTTGGGGCAAACCGGATCTGGATCTCATGGCATCTCGCCAGAACGCGAAGCTTCCTTGTTACGGATCCAGGTCCAGGGACCCGGGAGCGGTGCTGGTAGATGCATTAGCAGCCCCTTGGGTTTTCAACATAGCTTATGTGTTTCCACCATTTCCGTTGCTACCTCGGCTGATTGCCAGGATCAAACAGGAGAGGGCATCGGTAATTCTAATAGCGCCTGCGTGGCCACGCAGGACCTGGTATGCAGACCTAGTGGACATGTCGTCCTGTCCACCATGGTCTCTTCCTCTGAGGCAGGACCTTCTAATTCAGGGTCCTTTCAACCATCCAAACCTAATTTCTCTGAGGCTGACTGCCTGGAAATTGAACGCTTGATTCTATCAAAGCGTGGGTTTTCGGATTCGGTTATTGATACATTAATACAGGCTCGGAAACCTGTGACAAGAAAAATTTACCATAAGATATGGCGTAAATATTTATATTGGTGCGAATCCAAGAGTTACTCATGGAGTAAGGTTAGGATTCCTAGGATATTAGCTTTTCTACAAGAGGGTTTAGAAAAGGTTTTATCCGCTAGTTCGCTAAAGGGACAGATTTCAGCTCTGTCTATTCTTTTACACAAACGTCTGGCAGAGCATCCAGACGTCCAGGCCTTTTGTCAGGCTTTGGCTAGAATTAAGCCTGTGTTTAAAGCTGTTGCTCCTCTGTGGAGCTTAAACTTGGTTCTTAAAGTTCTTCAGGGTGTTCCGTTTGAACCCCTTCATTCCGTTGATATTAAGCTTTTATCTTGGAAAGTTTTGTTTTTGATGGCTATTTCCTCGGCTCGAAGAGTCTCTGAGTTATCTGCCTTACATTGTGATTCTCCTTATCTGATCTTTCATTCAGACAAGGTAGTTCTGCGTACTAAACCTGGGTTTTTACCTAAGGTTGTTTCTAACAGGAATATCAATCAAGAGATTGTTGTTCCATCATTATGTCCTAATCCTTCTTCAAAGAAGGAACGTCTTTTGCATAATCTAGACGTGGTCCGTGCTCTGAAGTTCTACTTACAGGCAACTAAAGATTTTAGACAAACTTCTTCTCTGTTTGTCGTTTACTCTGGACAGAGGAGAGGTCAAAAGGCTTCGGCTACCTCTCTCTCTTTTTGGCTTCGTAGCATAATACGTTTAGCCTATGAGACTGCTGGACAGCAGCCTCCTGAAAGAATTACAGCTCATTCCACCAGAGCTGTGGCTTCCACCTGGGCCTTTAAGAATGAGGCCTCTGTTGAACAGATTTGCAAGGCTGCAACTTGGTCTTCACTTCATACTTTTTCCAAATTTTACAAATTTGACACTTTCGCTTCTTCGGAGGCTGGTTTTGGGAGAAAGGTTCTACAGGCAGTGGTTCCTTCTGTTTAATGTTCCTGCCTTGTCCCTCCCATCATCCGTGTACTTAGCTTTGGTATTGGTATCCCATAAGTAATGGATGACCCGTGGACTGAACACACTTAACAAGAGAAAACATAATTTATGCTTACCTGATAAATTTATTTCTCTTGTAGTGTGTTCAGTCCACGGCCCAGGTTCTAAATTTTAAAATTATATCTCCAGTCACCACTGTACCTTATAGTTTCTCCTTTCTCGTCTTGTTTCGGTCGAATGACTGGATATGACATGTGAGGGGAGGAGCTATATAGCAGCTCTGCTTGGGTGATCCTCTTGCAACTTCCTGTTGGGAAGGAGAATATATCCCATAAGTAATGGATGACCCGTGGACTGAACACACTACAAGAGAAATACATTTATCAGGTAAGCATAAATTATGTTTTTCTCAACCAGATTCAAACTGGTACTAACCAGTATACTCACAGTATTAATAGGTAACCTCCCCTATATGGTATTAACAAGTATACTGACCTCTATAAGGGGATTATAACCGACATACACTCTTCCATTTCGGATCGATACATACAGTATCAACTGGAAAACCCTTGTATGGTATTACAGGTATACTGAGTCCTATTAGGGGATTATAACAGGCAGATACTCTTACTTCAGAGTGATATTTATGGTATCAACTGGTAATCTCCCCTATGATATTAACAAGTATCCTTATTGCCATCAGGAAAGCTGAATTCAATTACCCTTGGTAATAACAGGTTAAGATACCTTTTTACCTTATCTGCTGAGTGATCAGTTTATCTAGCATTAATCTACCTATGGTAACCAGAAAAATATATATACCTACCCACGATAACTGGAAACATATATATATATATATATATATATATATATATATATATATATACCTGAGGCCATCTATTAAAAATAACCTCTATATACCTTCAAAACGCATTTAGATTGTAACAACCAGTGAACCATTTGGTTACTATTTGACATTGGTTGTTCACAACTCATCTCTGGGTACCAATAAGCAATTTTGTACCTTTAACCTTCACCTACCCTATGTTTTTAACATCCTTATTATTTAATAAAAGTTGTTTTATTTTTTAGTTGTGTTTAGCATAAATTTACCGACTATTCCTTAGCTAACGTTCAGAGTGCTATATTTGTACTTCTAGTTTCAGTTCTTTACTGATTGACCCTCCGCTGTAGTGAGAGGACATCCAAGATGAGATATGAGAGAAACAGTTAGTGACACGGGTTAGCAAGGAAGTAGATAGTTCTGGTGCAGAGAGGTAGATTTGGGTATCGTAGGCATACAAATGATAATGAAACCTGTGGGTCTTTATTAAGGAACCTAGTGAGGACGTGTAGATTGAGAAGAGAATGGGACCGAGGACAGAGCCTTGCGGTACCCGAACAGAATGAGGTAACGGGGCAGAGGATACCCCAGGGAAGGCTACACTAAAGGTACGGTTAGACAGGTAGGAAGAGAACCAAGAGAGAGCTGTTGCACAGATGCCGAAGGATTGGAGGGTTTGGAGCAAAGATGGTGGTCAACAGTATCAAAGGCTGCAGAAAGATCAAGGAGGATAACTAGAGAGAAGTGGCCTTTTGATTTTGCTGTAAGTAGGTCGTTGGTAACCTTAACAATTGCTGTCTCTGTTGAGTGAAGGGGGCAAAATCCAGATTGCTATGGGTGAAGGAGGGAGTTTAATGTAAGGAAATGGGATAGATGTGCATATACTAGCTTTCCAAGATGCTTTGAGGGCAAGAGGTAGTAGGGAAATTGGGCGGTACTTGGATGGGGAGGTTGGATCGAGAGAAGGTTTTTTGAGGATAGGTGTGACTAATGCATGCTTAAGCGATGTGGGAAATATACCAGTGCTGAGGGAGAGGTTGAAGATGTGTGTGAGTATAGGGGTAAGGGTAGAAGAGAGGGAGGAGAGTAGTTGTGAGGGGATGGGATCGAGCGGACAGGTAGTGAGGTGAGAGGACAGTATAAGGGCAAAAACTTCATCTTCTGTAACTTACTGGATACTTAAAAGGCTGCAATGACCACATTTTCGGCTTGTCTATTTATCTTAAACATTAAGAGAGGCCAATGTTACGGCTGAAACGTGTTTCTTTTTCAAGTATTTTTTCGTTGCGACACCCCTGGCACAAGAAGCCAACATATCCAGTTATCGACCAGGAAACGGTGGAGTTCAACTTTTTTTTTATGGTGGTGGGTTGTGATTGCAGGTATTCCTGTGGTTTTATGCGTGTATAAATGAAAGGTTAAGTTTTAATCTGAGCGTACTATTACGTTTGAGGGTGAGTGCTGTAAGCCCCTATCTTTTGTTCTCTCCTGTCTGTGGGAGGGTTGTGGTGTTCATTTTAGTGGGGTAGCACCGGACTCTATAGGTCCATTTCCTCAGTAATACACTTATCATAGTGCCAGTTATCATAACTTGTACAAATACATCGTCAACAGTGAGGTGTTTTGTCTTCAAAGTCTAGATAAAAATGTAGAAGACAATTGTGTCACAAGAAATAAGATTTATTGCTGAAGTATCAAACACAAAATGTATGAAAATGTGACCATATGTTAAAGGACCACTCAGGGTACGGTTACATCACGCCCTCAACAACAAATCACTTTAGTACCTGTAGCTAACAAAATGCCCTCTTCAGGGTACGGTTACATCACGCACGACAACAACAAAACTCTACAGTACCTTTAGCTAACAAAATGCCCTCTTCAGGGTACGGTTACATCACGCACGACAACAACAAAGCACTTTAGTACCTGTAGCTAACAAAATGCCCTCTTCAGGGTACGGTTACATCACGCACACAACAACAAATCACTTTAGTACCTGTAGCTAACAAAATGCCCTCTTCAGGGTACGGTTACATCACGCACGACAACAACAAAACTCTACAGTACCTTTAGCTAACAAAATGCCCTCTTCAGGGTACGGTTACATCACGCACGACAACAACAAAGCACTTTAGTACCTGTAGCTAACAAAATGCCCTCTTCAGGGTACGGTTACATCACGCACACAACAACAAATCACTTTAGTACCTGTAGCTAACAAAATGCCCTCTTCAGGGTACGGTTACATCACGCACGACAACAACAAAACTCTACAGTACCTGTAGCTAACAAAATGCCATTTTCAGGGTACGGTTACATCACGCACACAACAACAAAATGCTTCAGTACCTATAGCTAACAAAATGCCCTCTTCAGGGTACGGTTACATCACGCACACAACAACAAATCACTTTAGTACCTGTAACTAACAAAGTGCCCTCTTCAGGGTACGGTTACATCACGCACACAACAACAAAGCACTTTAGTACCTGTAGCTAACAAAATGCCCTCTTCAGGATACGGTTACATCACGCACACAACAACAAATCACTTTAGTACCTGTAGCTAACAAAATGCCCTCTTCAGGCTACGGTTACATCACGCACACAACAACAAAACGCTTCAGTACCTGTAGCTAACAAAATGCCCTCTTCAGGGTACAGTTACATCACGCGCACAACAACAAAACGCTTCAGTACCTGTAGCTAACAAAATGCCCTCTTCAGGGTACGGTTACTTCACGCACACAACAAAACGCTTCAGTCCCTGTAGCTAATATAATGCCCTCTTCAGGGTACGGTTACATCACGCACACAACAACAAAACACTTTAGTACCTGTAGCTAGCAAAATGCCCTCTTCAGGGTACGGTTGCATCACGCACACAACAACAAATCAATTTAGTACCTGTAGCTAACAAAATGCCCTCTTCAGGGTACGGTTACATCACGCACACAACAACAAAACTCTACAGTACCTGTAGCTAACAAAATGCCATCTTCAGGGTACGGTTACATCACGCACACAACAACAAAACTCTACAGTACCTGTAGCTAACAAAATGCCATCTTCAGGATACGGTTACATCACGCACACAACAACAAAATGCTTCAGTACCTATAGCTAACAAAATGCCCTCTTCAGGGTACGGTTACATCACGCACACAACAACAAATCACTTTAGTACCTGTAACTAACAAAGTGCCCTCTTCAGGCTACGGTTACATCACGCACGACAACAACAAAGCACTTTAGTACCTGTAGTTAACAAAATGCCCTCTTCAGGGTACGGTTACATCACGCACACAACAACAAAACGCTTCAGTACCTGTAGCTAACAAAATGCCCTCTTCAGGGTACGGTTACATCACGCACACAACAACAAATCAATTTAGTACCTGTAGCTAACAAAATGCCCTCTTCAGGGTACGGTTGCATCACGCACACAACAACAAATCAATTTAGTACCTGTAGCTAACAAAATGCCCTCTTCAGGGTACGGTTGCATCACGCACACAACAACAAATCAATTTAGTACCTGTAGCTAACAAAATGCCCTCTTCAGGGTACGGTTGCATCACGCACACAACAACAAATCAATTTAGTATCTGTAGCTAACAAAATGCCCTCTTCAGGGTACGGTTACATCACGCACACAACAACAAATCAATTTAGTATCTGTAGCTAACAAAATGCCCTCTTCAGGGTACGGTTACATCACGCACACAACAACAAATCAATTTAGTATCTGTAGCTAACAAAATGCCCTCTTCAGGGTACGGTTGCATCACCCACACAACAACAAATCAATTTAGTACCTGTAGCTAACAAAATGCCCTCTTTAGGGTACGGTTACATCACGCACACAACAACAAAACTCTACAGTACCTGTAGCTAACAAAATGCCCTCTTCAGGGTACGGTTACATCACGCACACAACAAAACGCTTCAGTCCCTGTAGCTAATATAATGCCCTCTTCAGGGTACGGTTACATCACGCACACAACAACAAAACTCTACAGTACCTGTAGCTAACAAAATGCCCTCTTCAGGGTACGGTTACATCACGCACACAACAACAAATCACTTTAGTACCTGTAACTAATATAATGCCCTCTTCAGGGTACGGTTACATCACGCACACAACAACAAAACGCTTCAGTACCTGTAGTTAACAAAATGCCCTCTTCAGGGTACGGTTACATCACGCACACAACAACAAATCAATTTAGTACCTGTAGCTAACAAAATGCCCTCTTTAGGGTACGGTTACATCACGCACACAACAACAAAACGCTTCAGTACCTGTAGCTAACAAAATGCCCTCTTCAGGGTACGGTTACATCACGCACACAACAACAAATCACTTTAGTACCTGTAACTAATATAATGCCCTCTTCAGGGTACGGTTACATCACGCACACAACAACAAAACGCTTCAGTACCTGTAGTTAACAAAATGCCCTCTTCAGGGTACGGTTACATCACGCACACAACAACAAATCAATTTAGTACCTGTAGCTAACAAAATGCCCTCTTCAGGGTATGGTTACATCATACACACACAACAAAACTCTACAGTACCTGTAGCTAACAAAATGCCCTCTTCAGGGTACGGTTACATCACGCACACAACAACAAAACGCTTCAGTACCTGTAGCTAATATAATGCCCTCTTCAGGGTATGGTTACATCACGCACACAACAACAAAACTCTACAGTACCTGTAGCTAACAAAATGCCCTCTTCAGGGTACGGTTACATCACGCACACAACAAAACGCTTCAGTCCCTGTAGCTAATATAATGGCCTTTTCAGGGTAAGGTTACATCACGCACTCAACAAATCACTTTAGTACCTGTAGCTAACAAAATGCCCTCTTCAGGGTACGGTTACATCACGCACTCAACAACAAATCACTTTAGTACATGTAGCTAACAAAATGCCCTCTTCAGGGTACGGTTACATCACGCACACAACAAAACGCTTCAGTCCCTGTAGCTAATATAATGCCCTCTTCAGGGTACGGTTACATCACACACGACAACAACAAAACACTTTATTACCTGTAGCTAACAAAATGCCCTCTTCAGGGTACGGTTGCATCACGCACACAACAACAAATCAATTTAGTATCTGTAGCTAACAAAATGCCCTCTTCAGGCTACGGTTACATCACGCACACAACAACAAAACGCTTCAGTACCTGTAGCTAACAAAATGCCCTCTTCAGGGTACAGTTACATCACGCGCACAACAACAAAACGCTTCAGTACCTGTAGCTAACAAAATGCCCTCTTCAGGGTACGGTTACTTCACGCACACAACAAAACGCTTCAGTCCCTGTAGCTAATATAATGCCCTCTTCAGGGTACGGTTACATCACGCACACAACAACAAAACACTTTAGTACCTGTAGCTAGCAAAATGCCCTCTTCAGGGTACGGTTGCATCACGCACACAACAACAAATCAATTTAGTACCTGTAGCTAACAAAATGCCCTCTTCAGGGTACGGTTGCATCACGCACACAACAACAAATCAATTTAGTACCTGTAGCTAACAAAATGCCCTCTTCAGGGTACGGTTGCATCACGCACACAACAACAAATCACTTTAGTACCTGTAGCTAACAAAATGCCCTCTTCAGGCTACGGTTACATCACGCACACAACAACAAAACGCTTCAGTACCTGTAGCTAACAAAATGCCCTCTTCAGGGTACAGTTACATCACGCGCACAACAACAAAACGCTTCAGTACCTGTAGCTAACAAAATGCCCTCTTCAGGGTACGGTTACTTCACGCACACAACAAAACGCTTCAGTCCCTGTAGCTAATATAATGCCCTCTTCAGGGTACGGTTACATCACGCACACAACAACAAAACACTTTAGTACCTGTAGCTAGCAAAATGCCCTCTTCAGGGTACGGTTGCATCACGCACACAACAACAAATCAATTTAGTACCTGTAGCTAACAAAATGCCCTCTTCAGGGTACGGTTACATCACGCACACAACAACAAATCAATTTAGTACCTGTAGCTAACAAAATGCCCTCTTCAGGGTACGGTTGCATCACGCACACAACAACAAATCACTTTAGTACCTGTAGCTAACAAAATGCCCTCTTCAGGCTACGGTTACATCACGCACACAACAACAAATCAATTTAGTACCTGTAGCTAACAAAATGCCCTCTTCAGGGTACGGTTGCATCACGCACACAACAACAAATCACTTTAGTACCTGTAGCTAACAAAATGCCCTCTTCAGGGTACGGTTGCATCACGCACACAACAACAAATCAATTTAGTATCTGTAGCTAACAAAATGCCTTCTTCAGGGTACGGTTACATCACGCACACAACAACAAATCAATTTAGTATCTGTAGCTAACAAAATGCCCTCTTCAGTGTACGGTTGCATCACCCACACAACAACAAATCAATTTAGTACCTGTAGCTAACAAAATGCCCTCTTCAGGGTACGGTTACATCACGCACACAACAACAAAACTCTACAGTACCTGTATCTAACAAAATGCCCTCTTCAGGGTACGGTTACATCACGCACACAACAACAAAACTCTACAGTACCTGTATCTAACAAAATGCCCTCTTTAGGGTACGGTTACATCACGCACACAACAACAAATCACTTTAGTACCTGTAGCTAACAAAATGCCCTCTTCAGGGTACGGTTACATCACGCACACAACAACAAATCAATTTAGTACCTGTAGCTAACAAAATGCCCTCTTCAGGGTACGGTTACATCACGCACACAACAAAACGCTTCAGTCCCTGTAGCTAATATAATGCCCTCTTCAGGGTACGGTTACATCACGCACTCAACAACAAATCACTTTAGTACCTGTAGCTAACAAAATGCCCTCTTCAGGGTACGGTTACATCACGCACGACAACAACAAATCACTTTTAGTACCTGTAGTTAACAAAATGCCCTCTTCAGGGTACGGTTACATCACGCACACAACAACAAATCACTTTAGTACCTGTAGCTAACAAAATGCCCTCTTCAGGGTACGGTTACATCACGCACGACAACAACAAAACTCTACAGTACCTGTAGCTAACAAAATGCCATCTTCAGGGTACGGTTACATCACGCACACAACAACAAAACTCTACAGTACCTGTAGCTAACAAAATGCCCTCTTCAGGGTACGGTTACATCACGCACGACAACAACAAAACTCTACAGTACCTGTAGCTAACAAAATGCCCTCTTCAGGGTACGGTTACATCACGCACACAACAACAAAACTCTACAGTACCTGTAGCTAACAAAATGCCATCTTCAGGGTACGGTTACATCACGCACACAACAACAAAACTCTACAGTACCTGTAGCTAACAAAATGCCATCTTCAGGATACGGTTACATCACGCACACAACAACAAAATGCTTCAGTACCTATAGCTAACAAAATGCCCTCTTCAGGGTACGGTTACATCACTCACACAACAACAAATCACTTTAGTACCTGTAACTAACAAAGTGCCCTCTTCAGGCTACGGTTACATCACGCACGACAACAACAAAGCACTTTAGTACCTGTAGTTAACAAAATGCCCTCTTCAGGGTACGGTTACATCACGCACACAACAACAAAACGCTTCAGTACCTGTAGCTAACAAAATGCCCTCTTCAGGGTACGGTTACATCACGCACACAACAACAAATCAATTTAGTACCTGTAGCTAACAAAATGCCCTCTTCAGGGTACGGTTGCATCACCCACACAACAACAAATCAATTTAGTACCTGTAGCTAACAAAATGCCCTCTTCAGGGTACGGTTGCATCACGCACACAACAACAAATCAATTTAGTACCTGTAGCTAACAAAATGCCCTCTTCAGGGTACGGTTGCATCACGCACACAACAACAAATCAATTTAGTATCTGTAGCTAACAAAATGCCCTCTTCAGGGTACGGTTACATCACGCACACAACAACAAATCAATTTAGTATCTGTAGCTAACAAAATGCCCTCTTCAGGGTACGGTTACATCACGCACACAACAACAAATCAATTTAGTATCTGTAGCTAACAAAATGCCCTCTTCAGGGTACGGTTGCATCACCCACACAACAACAAATCAATTTAGTACCTGTAGCTAACAAAATGCCCTCTTTAGGGTACGGTTACATCACGCACACAACAACAAAACACTTTAGTACCTGTAGCTAACAAAATGCCCTCTTCAGGGTACGGTTACATCACGCACACAACAACAAATCACTTTAGTACCTGTAGCTAACAAAATGCCCTCTTCAGGGTACGGTTACATCACGCACACAACAACAAATCACTTTAGTACCTGTAACTAATATAATGCCCTCTTCAGGGTACGGTTACATCACGCACACAACAACAAAACGCTTCAGTACCTGTAGTTAACAAAATGCCCTCTTCAGGGTACGGTTACATCACGCACACAACAACAAATCAATTTAGTACCTGTAGCTAACAAAATGCCCTCTTTAGGGTACGGTTACATCACGCACACAACAACAAAACGCTTCAGTACCTGTAGCTAACAAAATGCCCTCTTCAGGGTACGGTTACATCACGCACACAACAACAAATCACTTTAGTACCTGTAACTAATATAATGCCCTCTTCAGGGTACGGTTACATCACGCACACAACAACAAAACGCTTCAGTACCTGTAGTTAACAAAATGCCCTCTTCAGGGTACGGTTACATCACGCACACAACAACAAATCAATTTAGTACCTGTAGCTAACAAAATGCCCTCTTCAGGGTATGGTTACATCATACACACACAACAAAACTCTACAGTACCTGTAGCTAACAAAATGCCCTCTTCAGGGTACGGTTACATCACGCACACAACAACAAAACGCTTCAGTACCTGTAGCTAATATAATGCCCTCTTCAGGGTATGGTTACATCACGCACACAACAACAAAACTCTACAGTACCTGTAGCTAACAAAATGCCCTCTTCAGGGTACGGTTACATCACGCACACAACAAAACGCTTCAGTCCCTGTAGCTAATATAATGGCCTTTTCAGGGTAAGGTTACATCACGCACTCAACAAATCACTTTAGTACCTGTAGCTAACAAAATGCCCTCTTCAGGGTACGGTTACATCACGCACTCAACAACAAATCACTTTAGTACATGTAGCTAACAAAATGCCCTCTTCAGGGTACGGTTACATCACGCACACAACAAAACGCTTCAGTCCCTGTAGCTAATATAATGCCCTCTTCAGGGTACGGTTACATCACACACGACAACAACAAAACACTTTAGTACCTGTAGCTAACAAAATGCCCTCTTCAGGGTACGGTTGCATCACGCACACAACAACAAATCAATTTAGTATCTGTAGCTAACAAAATGCCCTCTTCAGGGTACGGTTACATCACGCACACAACAAAACGCTTCAGTCCCTGTAGCTAATATAATGGCCTCTTCAGGGTAAGGTTACATCACGCACTCAACAAATCACTTTAGTACCTGTAGCTAACAAAATGCCCTCTTCAGGGTACGGTTACATCACGCACTCAACAACAAATCACTTTAGTACATGTAGCTAACAAAATGCCCTCTTCAGGGTACGGTTACATCACGCACACAACAAAACGCTTCAGTCCCTGTAGCTAATATAATGCCCTCTTCAGGGTACGGTTACATCACACACGACAACAACAAAACACTTTAGTACCTGTAGCTAACAAAATGCCCTCTTCAGGGTACGGTTGCATCACGCACACAACAACAAATCAATTTAGTATCTGTAGCTAACAAAATGCCCTCTTCAGGGTACGGTTGCATCACGCACACAACAACAAATCAATTTAGTATCTGTAGCTAACAAAATGCCCTCTTCAGGCTACGGTTACATCATGCACACAACAGCAAATCAATTTAGTACCTGTAGCTAACAAAATGCCCTCTTCAGGGTACGGTTACATCACGCACACAACAACAAAACACTTTAGTACCTGTAGCTAACAAAATGCCCTCTTCAGGGTACGGTTACATCACGCACACAACAACAAATCAATTTAGTACCTGTAGCTAACAAAATGCCCTCTTCAGGGTACGGTTACATCACGCACACAACAACAAATCACTTTAGTACCTGTAGCTAACAAAATGCCCTCTTTAGGGTAAGGTTACATCACGCACACAACAACAAATCACTTTAGTACCTGTAGCTAACAAAATGCCCTTTTCAGGGTACGGTTACATCACGCACACAACAACAAATCACTTTAGTACCTGTAGCTAACAAAATGCCCTCTTCAGGGTACGGTTGCATCACGCACACAACAACAAATCAATTTAGTACCTGTAGCTAACAAAATGCCCTCTTCAGGGTACGGTTGCATCACGCACACAACAACAAATCAATTTAGTACCTGTAGCTCACAAAATGCCCTCTTCAGGGTACGGTTACATCACGCACACAACAACAAATCACTTTAGTACCTGTAGCTAACAAAATGCCCTCTTCAGGGTACGGTTACATCACGCACACAACAACAAATCAATTTAGTACCTGTAGCTAACAAAATGCCCTCTTCAGGGTACGGTTACATCACGCACACAACAAAACGCCTCAGTACCTGTAGCTAACAAAATGCCCTCTTCAGGGTACGGTTGCATCTCGCACACAACAACAAATCAATTTAGTACCTGTAGCTAACAAAATGCCCTCTTCAAGGTACGGTTACATCACGCACACAACAAAACGCCTCAGTCCCTGTAGCTAATATAATGCCCTCTTCAGGGTACGGTTACATCACACACACAACAACAAAACTCTACAGTACCTGTAGCTAACAAAATGCCCTCTTCAGGGTATGGTTACATCATACACACACAACAAAACTCTACAGTACCTGTAGCTAACAAAATGCCCTCTTCAGGGTACGGTTACATCACGCACACAACAACAAAACACTACAGTACCTGTAGCTAACAAAATGCCCTCTTCAGGGTACGGTTACATCATGCACACAACAACAAAGCGCTTCAGTACCTGTAGCTTTAGTATCTGTGGCTCAGAGAGCCAGTGGGGGTTGCATCATGTGAGGAATTAACAAATTGAGCCATTGCCATGCAGTACAAGCAATTTAGGCTCTCTAAGCAAATTCTGTGTTTAAAATGCTGGTGCACGGTGCATACTTAAAAAATACAGGTTTGAAACAGCTACAGCTTTTATTAGACGCATGTTTGCTAATATATGTACCTTACAAAAACTCAAATGCATCCATGTGGATTCCAATTTTGGCTGAAATGTCCCTTGAAGGAAGGGGGGAGGTGTGACTAACAGTAAAGTAAACATTAAACATTTGTAAGATGCATACAGATCATGACATTTTGTAAACAACTTTTCAGTTTGTTATATTATTAAATGTGCTTCTTTCTCTTGTTATCCTTTGTTGAAGAGTAAACTTAGGTAGACTCAGGAGCAGCAGTGGGAAGCTAGCTGTATACATCTGGTGAGCCAATAACAAGGCACCAATCACAAGCTAGTTCCCAGCACTACATTGTTGCTCCAGAGCCTACTTAGGTATGTTTTTCAACAAAGGATACAAGAAGAACAGAGGAAGTTTGATAACGAGTAAATTGGCAAGTTATTTAAAATTGTATGTTCTATCTGAATCATGAAATAATTTACTGTCCCTTTTAAGGCATTACTGTGTTGACAATGACAATGTATGTTTATTGCAGATACAGTGTTGTGCAGTCGTTTTAAGGATGGATTCGGATCCATGTACATATCCTTAACTCACCTCCTAATTTTACTTAGGGTGATACTTTCCTAGGGTTCTTTTTTCATAATATTGTTCTTAGAGCAGGCGAAAACCTTTTACAATTAACTTATCGGTGAAAGTGAAAGCTGCCCATTTAGAACTGTGGACATAGCTACTTCCCTTCCTAATTAGGATGTCAGAAAGAGCTGTAAAATTACAGGGATGAAAGGGAGGCACGGTGCACATAGACTATCGGCTGCAGCGCGGTGATATTAAAATAATGATTAGTGGCCACCACCACCTCCTGCAAGATTATTGGCAAGACAGGGATCCAGAGAAGGAGTAATATTTGGGGGGCACATGGCAGACTGACCGGTAAAATACAATGCTAGTCTGGTCAAACAGTGCACTGGTAGTAAGCTTATAGCACAGTGTGATATGAAACACCCTAACACTTACTCACCTCAGATTTCAGAGCTGTCAAGTGTCAAAGCAACTCCTCCTATGTTGTCGGTTAAAGTTCAGACAAACAGCGCATCAATCCTTCAGACTGTCTCTAACAGCTCCTGAGCAATCAGTGTTGACGAGTTTCACTGCTTGCTGCTACACACTCAAGTCCATGTCAGAAGCGCTGCCGCAAGACTGTCACACTTGAGAGGCTGTGCCTGTTCCACAGCATGGATCCTGGAGGGTAAGACTGTTTTTTATATATATACTTTAAAACGCTATACAGGGTCACAGTGTGGCTCCTTTATACCTCGATAGGTTCAAGGGTTAATATCTCTTTCAGGGAGATTATTTGAACAGCTTGGGGATTTAGATCTGCTTAATGTGAGAGTTTTTTTGGGCTCATAGACTGTGTGTTTTTGTTGGCTTGGAACAAACAGGTTTCACTTTAGTTTTTGAAGTGTTGCACAGCTCATAATAGCTTAGCACCCTTTTTCATAGCAGGAGAAGTCCTGTCTTATGCACCACGTGATGGGTGCAGTCTCTTTCATTTCCTAAGATCCTGCTTTAGACATCATTCCTGAGGAGAGTGTTTTCACTGTTGGCTGTCCTGGTCTAGGAGGTGGTGAGTGCTCCAGCCATTGGGAGTATTAAGAAGCCGATTTTTAAATAAAAGCGTTTTTTTGCGTGTCCTTCTGTGGGTATATACGAAGCTATGGATGACTCTGATACTACATTAGAAGGTTCTGCTCCTTCTGTACTGATTAATAATTCCTGTTTATATTGTGAGGAGGCCTGCTTAATTTTTTCCATTTACCTTAACACTGTTCGAAACTCTAAGAAGGGAGACAGGCCTGCTAGTACTCATAGCGCTATTAGCACTTCTGAGCCATCTACTTCTCAGGAATCTGGGTCCTGAGAAATTACTACCCTTTCTACAATACCCGCTCACATGCAGTTCCCCACGGCTCAACTAATCCTCCATCTGGATTGGGCCTTTTTCCAACGGACTTTAAAGCGCAGTTACAATCGGCGGTGTCTGCTGCCCTGAGTGCCTTACTTGGCTCTAACAAACAAAAGAGAAAGGTTTAAAATAGTTCTCCTGAGCTAGAGTTATCTAAATGTCGGATTTAGCTACTATATCCCAGCTATCCGAGGATGAGTTAATCTCTGTAGTGTCAGAGGGTGAACTTTCTGAGTCGGAGACTTCAGTTTCTAAACCTCCTTCAGCAGAGGAACCCTCCTTTAAATTTAAAATGGAGGATCTGCGTTTTTTTATTTAAAGGAGGTTCTGTCTACACTAGAGGTTCCAGAGGCTACACTCCCTGAGGAACCTAAGATTCTTAAATTAGACAGGGTTTATGAAGATAGGGAGGTCCCTCTGACTTTTCCTGTGCCAGTTAAGATGGCAAACATTTATTAGTAACAAATGGGAAAGAGTAGGAACTTATTTTTTCCCCTTGTCTATGTTTAAAAAATATTCCCGGTCCCTGACTCTCAATTAGATTTTTGGGGCTTCATCCCTAAGGTGGATGGCGCTATCTCTACGCTGGCTAAGCATACTACTATCCCTATGGAGGATAGTTTATTCTTTTAGAGAGCCTATGGATAAGAAAATGGTAACTTTTTCTGAGGAAGATGTTTCAACATACAGGGTTTTTATTTCAACCGGCGGTAGCTGTAGCCGTAGTTGCTGGAGCAGCTACCTATTGGTGCGACACTCTGTTGGAGCTCATTGAGGTGGAGACTCCCCTCGAGGATATTCAGGAGAGAATTAAAGCACTGAGAATTGCTAACCCTTTCATTTGTGACGCGAATATGCAGATTATTCACATAAATGCAAAGGCTCCTGGCTTTGCGGTTTTAGCCCGCTGGGTTCTCTGGTTTAAGTCTTGGTCTGTGGATATGACTTCTAAATCCAGACTCCTTTCTTCAAGGGGAAGATTTTATTCGGTCCAGGGCTGGACTCCATTATCTCTACGATTACCGGAGGGAAAGGTGCCTTCCTACCGCAGGATAAGAAGAATAAGCCTAAGGGACGGCAAATGTCTAATTTTCGTTCCTTTCGTGCAACAGTCCTCTTCCAAGTCTGAGCAGCCCAGAGTACTTGGAAGCCGACTCACTCCTGGAATAGGTCCAAACAGACTAAAAAGCCTGCCGAGAAAAAATCGGCATGAAGGAGCGGCCCCCGATCCAGGATCGGATCGAGTAGGGGGCAGACTGTCTCTGTTTTCAGACATTTGGTTCCAGGATGTACAGGACCCTTGGGTCCTGGAGGTTGTATCTCAAGGATACAGGATAGGATTCAAGTCTCATCCACCCAGGGGCAGATTCCTACTCTCCAGTCTGTCTACAAGACCAGAAAAGAAGACTGCCTTCTTAGGTTGCGTACGGGATCTCTCCTCTCCAGGAGTAAATGTCCCGGCACCTACAGCAGAAAGAGGTTTGGGGTTTTATTCAAACCTTTTCGTGGTTCCAAAAAAGGAGGGAACTTTTCATCCAATTCTGGACTTAAAGTGCCTAAACAAGTTTCTGAGTGTTCCCTCTTTCAAGATGGAGACAATACGGTCAATCCTTCCTCTGGTTCAGGAAGGACAGTTTATGACCACAATAGACCTGAAAGATACATTTGTTTTACAAGATACGACGAGTCCACGGATTTCATCCTTACTTGTGGGATTTAACCTCCTGCTAGCAGGAAGTGGCAAAGAGCACCACAGCAGAGCTGTATATATAGCTCCTCCCTTCCCTCCACCCCCAGTCATTCTCTTTGCCTTTGTTAGTAATAGGAAGAGGTAAAGTGAGGAGTTAGTTTATATTCTTCAATCAAGAAGTTTTTTTATTTTAAAATGGTGCCAGTGAGTACTATTTTTCTCAGGGGGAAATCGTCAGTCTATTGCTTCCCAAAAGGACTGGAGACATCTTATTTTCTGCCCTGATGTTGATGATCTTAGCAAACATTATCTAAAATCCATGATGGTTCCACAGCGCAGCTGAAGGTAGTGTAGGAAAGATCTTCAGTGTGGAGAACGGTGTCTTGCTAAACGCAGCATTGAGGTATGTTCATTCTTTTGTTTCTGGGGAGACTTGATGCATCAGAACAGGCTGACATTTTTCCCTATATGGGGAGGGGTAAGCAGTATACACTATATGAACCTGGAATCCCTTTATACTAATTGTCAAAGTATGTAAATATATCTTTGAGGCTTATCAAGGGCTTTACGCTGGGAGCTGCGGTTTGCTTAAGGGCTGTTAAATGTTATCCCTGGCCTGAGGGAGTGCAGTGTTACGATGTTTCACTTGATTTCAAGAGGGCACATGGCTTTATTTTTTACAAGTCGACATGTTTGTTTTTTCTTTGCGACCCATGCGGGTCTTAGTGAGGATTAGAGTTACGCCAACGGTGGGCGGGGTCTATTTTCGCACGCTCAGATGCGCGGCATCATCCGGATCGCATAGGAAGCAGAGTCTGGGGCTCCGGTGGGGCCTAAGTTGTCTCGGCCGTCGAAGGGTCTTTAAAGCTACTCGGCCTACTGCAGTGTATTCCGGGGATAGGTAAGCGCAACAGCAGAGTTGTGGTGTGGTGCAGAGGCCAAATTAAAAATAATAAATAAATTACTGTTAAAGTCAATATATATTGTGTTCTTACATATCTCAGCAAGTGGATGCAATATTGATAGCGTATTTTGGGCACTTTAAAATTATTTTTTTCTGCCACAAACACTTTTTTGAAAATATCAGAAAAACAGTTGCGCTTTTAAAATTTAAAGGCGTAGTACAGTTTTCTTGCATTATCATTTTTGCCTATAATTTGAATCAGAGCTCAATATTTTAAGCAAAGTACAAGTATTATTAATATTGCTAGTCTGTTTAACATGTCTGACACTGAGGAGGAAACTCCTTGTTCTATGTGTTTAGATGCCACTGTGGAAACCCCTCTGATTTTTTGTCCCTCGTGTACTGAGAGGGCCTTACAATATAAAGCACAGATTTTATGTAAAGAAAATGTGTCTAAGGATGATTCTCAGTCTGAGGAGAATCAAGGTATACCGCTAACTTCTCCCCAAGCGTCACAACCTCCCAAGCGACGCCTGGTTCTTCAACCGCATCTAGTTCATTTACTCTGCAGGATATGGCTGCAGTTATGTCAACTACCCTTACAGAGGTATTATCTAAGTTGCCAGTGATACAGGGTAAACGCAGTAGGACAGAGGTCAATGTGCATACTGAGTCCTCTGATGCTTTGTTAGCTATTTCCAATGTACCCTCACAGGGATCTGAATTGGGGGTCAGGGAACTTCTGTCTGAGGGGGAACTTTCCAATCGGGAAGTGCGTTACCTCAGACAGACTCAGGTGTCATGTCCTTTAGATTTAAGCTTGAACACCTCCGCCTGTTACTTTGGGAGGTCTTAGCGACTCTGGATGGCTGTGACTCTATTATGGTACCACCAGAGAAATTGTGTAAAATGGACAAATACTTAGAGGTGCCTGTTTACACTGATGTTTTTCCGGTTCCTAAGCAGGATATGGCTGCAGTTATGTCAACTACCCTTACAGAGGTATTATCTAAGTTGCCAGTGATACAGGGTAAACGCAGTAGGACAGAGGTCAATGTGCATACTGAGTCCTCTGATGCTTTGTTAGGTATTTCCAATGTACCCTCACAGGGATCTGAATTGGGGGTCAGGGAACTTCTGTCTGAGGGGGAACTTTCCAATCGGGAAGTGCGTTACCTCAGACAGACTCAGGTGTCATGTCCTTTAGATTTAAGCTTGAACACCTCTGCCTGTTACTTCGGGAGGTCTTATGGTACCACCAGAGAAATTGTGTAAAATGGACAAATACTTAGATGTTTTTCCGGTTCCTAAGAGAATCTCAGAGATTATTAAGAGGGAATGGGACAGACCGGGTATCCCGTTCTCACCCTCTCCTAATTTCAAGAAAATGTATCCCATATCTGACACTGTTCGGTACTCTTGGCAAACAGTCCCTAAGGTGGAAGGAGCTATATCTACCCTGGCTAAGCGTACAACTATTCCTATTGAGGACAGTTGTGCTTTTAAAGACCCTATGGATAAGAAATTGTTTATTCATCAGGGTTTCCTTTTATTATTATTTTATTATTATACTTTATTTATTAAGCGCCAACATATTCCACAGCGCTGTCCATGGATACAATTCATTTAAATAAAACAATACAAGACTTGTAAGATACAGGACAGAATTTACAAACACATACAGGAGGGATTGAGGGCCCTATTCCCTTGGGAACTTACATTCTAGAAGGGTAGGAGGTTGAGAAACAGGAGGTGAGGACTGCAAGATTGAGAAGGATGTTAATACAGAGTTAGATGAGGGAAATATTAGGTAAGTGAAATTAATTTATTATTGAGTTGGGTGGTAGGCTTCCCTGAACAGAAAAGTCTTCAGGGAGCATTTAAAGGAAGAAAGATTAGGGCAAAGCCTGACAGCACGAGGGAGAGTGTTCCAGAGGGTAGGTGCTGCACGACAGAAGTCCTGCAGTCTAGCATGAGAGGAGGTGATAGTTGCAGATGCAAGGAGCAGGTCATTGTTGGATCTTAGTGGACGGGCTGGAGTATACTTGTGTATTAGAGAGGATAGGTAGAGGGGAGCGGCGTTGGTGAGAGTTTTGTATGTAAGGGTGAGAATTTTTAATTTAATTCTGCTGTGAATAGGAGGCCAATGAAGGGACTCACAGAGAGGTGCAGCAGATACAGATCGACTGGAAAGGTGGATCAGCCTGGCAGAGGCTTTTAGGATGGATTGAAGGGGGGAGAGGCGGGAAAGTGGAAGGCCAGCGAGTAGGTTGTTGCAGTAGTCAAGTCGAAGGATAACAAGCGAGTGGATTATTTGCTTTGTGGTGTCAGCGCTCAGAAAAGGGCGAATTTTGGAAATATTGCGTAGATGATTGCGGCAGGATGTAGAAAGTTATTGGATATGGGGAAGGATAGGTTTGAGTCAAGTGTGACTCAGAGGCAGCGGACTTGGTGCGATGAGGAAATGGTGATGCCGTCAACAGGGATAGAGAAGTCAGAAGTCGGCGTAGAGCTTGAGGGGGGGGATAAGAAGGAGCTCAGTCTTGGACATGTTAATCTTTAGATGGTGAGAGGCCATCCAGGAAGAAATACCAGATAAGCAGTAGCTGACATGAGAGAGGACAGAGGGAGAGAGAGCAGGGGTGGAGAGGTAGATCTGGGTGTCATCAGCATAGAGGTGATATTTGAAACCATAACTGTTGATAAGTTTACCCAGCGAAGAAGTATAGATGGAGAAGAGTAGAGGACCCAGAACAGATCCTTGAGGTACTCCCAACAGACAGAGGCATAGGAGAGGAGGAGTCGCCGGCAAATGACACAGAAAAAGACCTGTGAGAAAGATAAGAGTGAATCCAGGAAAGAGCAGTGTCGCAGAGGCCTAAAGAGCTAAGGGTCTGTAGGAGGAGGGGGTTGTCAACTGTGTCGAAGGCAGCTGAGAGGTCAAGTAAGATGAGTATAGAGTAGTGGCCAATATTTTTAGCAGAGAGATCGTTTGTGACCTTGGTAAGGGCAGTCTCAGTTGAGTGTTTTGGGCGGAATCCTGATTGCAGTGGGTCAAGCAAGGAGTTGGCGGACAGGAAGTGGGTTAGGAGATTGTAAACTAATTTTTCATGGATTTTTGATGTTAGTGGAAGCAGTGATATGGGGCGGTAGCTTTCAGGAGAATTAGGGTTGAGGGAGGGTTTTTTGAGTATGGGAGTGACTTTTGCGTGTTTGACAGAAGATGGGAATGAGCCGGTAGAGAGAGATATGTTGAAGATGTGGGTAAGAGCAGGAGTGAGGGTGGAGGATAGGGAGGGAATTAGATGGGAAGGGATAGGGTCGAGTGGGCAGGTAGTGAGGCGTGAGGAAGATAGTAAGGAAGAAACTTCATTCTCAGTGGTTGGATGGAAGTTACAGAGGGTGGCAGAGGGAGTAATTGGGCCTGTTGTTGGAGTATTGCAGGTTGGTGTTGGGATGTTTCTTCGGATAGTATGTGTTTTGTTTAAAAAGTAGTCTATGTTAATTGTCTTCCTGCGCTAAAGGCCAGTGTTAGTGGTTCTAAAGCTAAAACTATTGAGGTGGAACGGAATAGATGGAAATAATCCCTCTGGACAGTAGATATTATATATAAGCAAATATTTTTTATTTAATATTTTTTAAAAATGATTAAAAATATTCTTTGAATCTTAAAATATGGTGAATTTATATTAGAAAGCTGATGTTATAAAGTTTTCTTATTTTCAGCAAAAATGACAGAGGCAAAAAGATAAAAAGTAGGTATAGTGAGTATACTGAGCATATACTAAAATTTCCATTTGATCTCACAAGGTACTCTTAATATAAAAAAAGAGACGGCACTAAAATTTCCATCTGCCTAACATTTTGCATATGCCAAAATCCTTTACCTGTGCACAGAAAAGAACTTTTAACGAACTTTTGCTCCATTTTTTTAGTTCAATCATAATCATGTTGTAATATTTATATGGTTATTTTTTATACTAAGGCTTGCTACCAATCTCTAAAACCTTAGCTCTATTAACTTTGCTTTTTTGCACAACGTGCAGAAAACTGTCTATTACATGCAATAAGGTGTTATCATACCCATATCTCCTTTTTAATCGCTATTTAGCTTACACATTTTAGCTGACACATCTTAACCCCATATTTTTTCAATTAACATTTCATGTTTCTCTAATCCACTGCACTAACTATATCTGCTGTATATACTAACCATATCTGTTGTTATATTAACCATATTAACTATATTAACTATACTAACTATATGTGCTGTGTATACTAACTATATCCTCTGCTCAGTATACTCACTATACCTACTTTTTATCTTTTTGCCTCTGTCATTTTTGCTGAAAATAAGAAAACTTTATAACATCAGCTTTCTAATATAAATTCACCATATTTTAAGATTCAAAGAATATTTTTAATCATTTTTAAAAAATATTAAATAAAAAATATTTGCTTATATATAATATCTACTGTCCAGAGGGATTATTTCCATCTATTCCGTTCCACCTCAATAGTTTTAGCTTTAGAACCACTAACACTGGCCTTTAGCGCAGGAAGACAATTAACATAGACTTTAACTTATCAATTTCATCTGGGGATTTTTGATATCAACCTGTGTACTTTGAGGTGATCCTTTTCAGCGCTCTCTCTCTCCCTCGATACATTAAAAAGTAGTCTGCCAGGTCTTGAGCACTAAAGACCCGCAGGCGGGGGTGGTGGAGCAGGTGGGTAGAGGAGAGAGTTAAAGGTGGAGAAGAGTCGTTTAGGGTTTGAGGAAAGAGTAGATATGAGAGAAGAGAAGTAGGTTTGCTTGGCTAAGTGAAGGGCGGAAGTGTATGAACAAAGAATAAACTTATAGTGTATGAAATCGGGGTCAGAGTGAGTTTTCCTCCAGACACGCTTAGCCGTACGGGAGCATTTTTGCAAATAGCGTGTTTGCTGAGCATGCCAGGGCTGTAACTGACGGCGTGGTGTTTTGTGCAGCTGGGGAGGGGCAAGTGTGTCTAATGCAGAGGAGAGAGTTTTGTTATAGTGGGCTGTAGCGAGATCAGGGCAGGTTATAGTGGAGGTGTGAGGGAGGAGATTTTGAATGATTTTAGAAAATTAGAGCGGATCCACAGCATGTGTATTTCTACAGGTGCGGGGGCGGGATGGAGAAGTGGGTTTAGCTGTTGCATTAATTTTATAGGTTACCAGGTGATGGTCTGAAATGGGAAAAGGGCGACAGGTGGTGTCAGATATAGAGCAGAGGTAGGAAAATACCAGGTCGATGGAGTGTCCATCACGGTGAGTCGGGAATGGGGTGGATTGTGAGAGACCGAAGGAGGATGTGAGTGAAAGAAGTTTAGAGGCAGCAGGGGCAGATGGGTTGTCAATGGGAATATTGAAGTCCCCAAGAATTATAGTTGGTATATTTGAAGAGAGAAAGTGAGGAAGCCAGGCAGCGAAGTTGTCAAAGAATTGGGAGGTTGGTCCAGGAAGGCGATAGAAGACTGCCACTTTGAGGGAGAGGGGGGAGAACAGGCGAATACAGTGGACTTCAAAGGAGGAGAAGGAAAGAGATGGGATTGGAGGTAGGTATTGATAAGTGCAGGAGGGGGAGAGCAGGATGCCAACACCGCCGCCACATTTCTCACCTGGCCTAGGGGTATGGCTAAAGTGAAGACCACCGTGTGTGAGAGCAGCAATGGAAACAGTGTCAGAAGGAGATAGACAGGTTTCTGTAATTGCTAAAATGGTGAAAGCATTTGATATAAACAGGTCATGAATTGCTGTAAGTTTGTTGCAGACTGAGCGAGAGTTCCATAGTGCGCAGGTGAAAGGAGTATATGCGTGTGGGATGCATTGGATGGAAATGAGGTTATGTGTGTTGCTTTTATTAAAGTTTCTATATGGAGTGCGAGATTGGGTAATGGTGGGAATGAGGGTGGGCCCAGGATTTGGAGAGATGTCACCTGATGCTAATAGCATCAAGATGGAAAGTAAGAGTAGATGAGAATGAGATTTATAGCAGTGGGGGCATTTCTGTGAGGTGGTGCAGTTTAGTGACATAGATTTTAAAATAGAAAGTAGTTCGTGAGAGCTAAGGTATGGAGAGGAAATTAGAGAGGGGCCTATATAAACTGCATGTGGAGAAGGGTAAGGTATGAACATTTGAGCCTGCTTGTGGAATAGACATGAGACTGTTAAAAGAAAAAGCAGTCCTGAAAACATAGCAGAATGTTAAGTGCCAAAGATTTTTTGAAATAAAATATTTTGCTTGCCTCAAATCTTCTTCAAATCTTGTTCAATTGTTGTCTAATTCTCAGTGCTGTCACTTAAAGATGGTCTTAGAGAGATGGAATACTCTGCAAACGCTCAGGCCCCAGCAAACACTCTCCCCCAACTGGTCCTAAATTTATAAGGCTACAGCAGACAGCTGAGTTTAATTGATTGGAGACAGGGAGATAAGTTACACCCAGGTGAGAAGACTAAGAATTGCTACAAGATCAGAGGAGAAGATTCAAGAAAGAAAATTGGGTGGCGATTAATTAATTAATTAATTAAGCAAAGTTTGATAAGGATATGCACATGCTGGGGACAGGAAAGAGCAGATTAATGGAGTAGACAGTTGGTTCTATAGAGTTAAAAAACAGTGTTTAAATCCAGCAAGACACAGGGTTTTAAAGGGACATACCAGGAGTTAAAAAACAGTGTTTAAATCCAGTAAAGACACAGGGTTTTAAAGGGACATACCAGGAGTTAAAAAACAGTGTTTAAATCCAGCAAAGACACAGGGTTTTAAAGGGACATACCAGGAGTTAAAAAACAGTGTTTAAATCCAGCAAAGACACAGGCCTAGATTTGGAGTTTGGCGGTAGCCGTGAAAACCAGCATTAGAGGCTCCTAACGCTGGTTTTAGGCTACCGCCGGTATTTGGAGTCACTCAAAATAGGGTCTAACGCTCACTTTTCAGCCGCGACTTTTCCATACCGCAGATCCCCTTACGTAAATTGCGTATCCTATCTTTTCAATGGGATTTTTATAACTCCGGTATTTAGAGTCGTGTCTGAAGTGAGCGTTAGACATCTAACGACAAAACTCCAGCCGCAGGAAAAAAGTCAGTAGTTAAGAGCTTTCTGGGCTAACGCCGGTTTATAAAGCTCTTAACTACTGTGCTCTAAAGTACACTAACACCCATAAACTACCTATGTACCCCTAAACCGAGGTCCCCCCACATCGCCGACACTCGAAAAAATTTTTTAACCCCTAATCTGCCGACCGCCACCTACGTTATCCTTATGTACCCCTAATCTGCTGCCCCTAACACCGCCGACCCCTGTATTATATTTATTAACCCCTAATCTGCCCCCCTCAACGTCGCCTCCACCTGCCTACACTTATTAACCCCTAATCTGCCGACCGCAAAGCGCCGCCGCCTACGTTATCCTTATGTACCCCTAATCTGCTGCCCCTAACACCGCCGACCCCTATATTATATTTATTAACCCCTAATCTGCCCCCTCAACGTCGCCTCCACCTGCCTACACTTATTAACCCCTAATCCGCCTCACTAACCCTATCATAAATAGTATTAACCCCTAATCTGCCCTCCCTAACATCGCCGACACCTAACTTCAATTATTAACCCCTAATCTGCCGACCGAATCTCGCCGCTATTCTAATAAATGTATTAACCCCTAAAGCTAATTCTAACCCTAATACTAACACCCCCCTAAGTTAAATATAATTTAAATCTAACGAAATTAATTAACTCTTATTAAATAAATTATTCCTATTTAAAGCTAAATACTTACCTGTAAAATAAATCCTAATATAGCTACAATATAAATTATAATTATATTATAGCTATTTTAGGATTTATATTTATTTTACAGGTAACTTTGTATTTATTTTAACCATGTACAATAGTTATTAAATAGTTAAGAACTATTTAATAGCTAAAATAGTTAAAATAATTACAAATTTACCTGTAAAAGAAATCCTAACCTAAGTTACAAATAAACCTAACACTAGACTATCAATAAATTAATTAAATAAACTACCTACAATTACCTACAATTAACCTAACACTACACTATCAATAAATTAATTAAATACAATTGCTACAAATAAATACAATTAAATAAACTAGCTAAAGTACAAAAAATAAAAAAGAACTAAGTTACAAAAAATAAAAAAATATTTACAAACATAAGAAAAATATTACAACAATTTTAAACTAATTACACCTACTCTAAGCCCCCTAATAAAATAACAAAGCCCCCCAAAATAAAAAAATGCCCTACCCTATTCTAAATTACTAAAGTTGAAAGCTCTTTTACCTTACCAGCCCTGAACAGGGCCCTTTGCGGGGCATGCCCCAAGAAATACAGCTCTTTTGCCTGTAAAAAAAACATACAATACCCCCCCCCCAACATTACAACCCACCACCCACATACCCCTAATCTAACCCAAACCCCCTTAAATAAACCTAACACTAAGCCCCTGAAGATCTTCCTACCTTATCTTCACCATACCAGGTTCACCGATCCGTCCTGAAGAGCTCCTCCGATGTCCTGATCCAAGCCCAAGCGGGGGGCTGAAGAGGTCCATGATCCGGCTGAAGTCTTCATCCAAGCGGGGCAGAAGAGGTCTTCCATCCGATTGAAGTCTTCATCCAAGCGGCATCCATCCGGAGCGAAGCGGCAGCATCCTGAAGACCTCCACCGTGGAACATCCATCCTGGCCGACGACTGAACGACGAATGACGGTTCCTTTAAATGACGTCATCCAAGATGGCGTCCCTCGAATTCCGATTGGCTGATAGGATTCTATCAGCCAATCGGAATTAAGGTAGGAATATTCTGATTGGCTGATGGAATCAGCCAATCAGAATCAAGTTCAATCCGATTGGCTGATCCGATCAGCCAATCAGATTGAGCTCGCATTCTATTGGCTGTTCCGATCAGCCAATAGAATGCAAGCTCAATCTGATTGGCTGATTGGATCAGCCAATCGCATTGAACTTGATTCTGATTGGCTGATTCCATCAGCCAATCAGAATATTCCTACCTTAATTCCGATTGGCTGATAGAATCCTATCAGCCAATCGGAATTCGAGGGACGCCATCTTGGATGACGTCATTTAAAGGAACCGTCATTCGTCGTTCAGTCGTCGGCCAGGATGGATGTTCCGCGGTGGAGGTCTTCAGGATGCTGCCGCTTCGCTCCGGATGGATGCCGCTTGGATGAAGACTTCAATCGGATGGAAGACCTCTTCAGCCCCGCTTGGATGAAGACTTCAGCCGGATCATGGACCTCTTCAGCCCCCCGCTTGGGCTTGGATCAGGACATCGGAGGAGCTCTTCAGGACGGATCGGTGAACCTGGTATGGTCAAGATAAGGTAGGAAGATCTTCAGGGGCTTAGTGTTAGGTTTATTTAAGGGGGGTTTGGGTTAGATTAGGGGTATGTGGGTGGTGGGTTGTAATGTTGGGGGGGGGGTATTGTATGTTTTTTTTTTACAGGCAAAAGAGCTGTATTTCTTGGGGCATGCCCCGCAAAGGGCCCTGTTCAGGGCTGGTAAGGTAAAAGAGCTTTGAACTTTAGTAATTTAGAATAGGGTAGGGCATTTTTTTATTTTGGGGGGCTTTGTTATTTTATTAGGGGGCTTAGAGTAGGTGTAATTAGTTTAAAATTGTTGTAATATTTTTCTTATGTTTGTAAATATTTTTTTATTTTTTGTAACTTAGTTCTTTTTTATTTTTTGTACTTTAGCTAGTTTATTTAATTGTATTTATTTGTAGCAATTGTATTTAATTAATTTATTGATAGTGTAGTGTTAGGTTAATTGTAGGTAATGTAGGTATTTTATTTAATGTATTTATTGATAGTCTAGTGTTAGGTTTATTTGTAACTTAGGTTAGGATTTCTTTTACAGGTAAATTTGTAATTATTTTAACTATTTTAGCTATTAAATAGTTCTTAACTATTTAATAGCTATTGTACCTGGTTAAAATAAATACAAAGTTACCTGTAAAATAAATATAAATCCTAAAATAGCTATAATATAATTATAATTTATATTGTAGCTATATTAGGATTTATTTTACAGGTAAGTATTTAGCTTTAAATAAGAATAATTTATTTAATAAGAGTTAATTAATTTCGTTAGATTTAAATTATATTTAACTTAGGGGGGTGTTAGTATTAGGGTTAGACTTAGCTTTAGGGGTTAATACATTTATTAGAATAGCGGCGAGATTCGGTCGGCAGATTAGGGGTTAATAATTGAAGGCAGGTGTCGGCGATGTTAGGGAGGGCAGATTAGGGGTTAATACTATTTATGATAGGGTTAGTGATGCGGATTAGGGGTTAATAACTTTATTATAGTAGCGCTCAGGTCCGGTCGGCAGATTAGGGGTTAATAAGTGTAGGCAGGTGGAGGCGACGTTGTGGGGGGCAGATTAGGGGTTAATAAATATAATATAGGGGTCGGCGATGTTAGGGCAGCAGATTAGGGGTACATAGGGATAATGTAAGTAGCGGCGGTTTACGGAGCTGCAGATTAGGGGTTAATAATAATATGCAGGGGTAAGCGATAGCGGGGGCGGCAGATTAGGGGTTAATAAGTGTAAGGTTAGGGGTGTTTAGACTCGGGGTACATGTTAGAGTGTTAAGTGCAGACGTAGGAAGGGTTACCGCATAGCAAACAATGGGGCTGCGTTAGGAGCTGAACGCGGCTTTTTTGCAGGTGTTTGTTTTTTTTTCAGCTCAAACAGCCCCATTGTTTCCTATGGGGGAAATCGTGCACGAGCACGTTTTTGAGGCTGGCCGCGTCCATAAGCAACTCTGGTATCGAGAGTTGAAGCTGCGTTAAAAATGCTCTACGCTCCTTTTTTGGAGCCTAACGCAGCCTTTATGTGGACTCTCAATACCAGAGTTATTTTTATGGTGCGGCCAGAAAAAAGCCGGCGTTAGTTTTTCGGGTCGTTACCGACAAAACTCCAAATCTAGCGGACAGGGTTTTAAAGGGACATACCAGGAGTTAAAAAAACAGTGTTTAAATCCAGCAAAGACACAGGGTTTTAAAGGGACATACCAGGAGTTAAGAAACAGTGTTTAAATCCAGTAAAGACACAGGGTTTTAAAGGGACATACCAGGAGTTAAGAAACAGTGTTTAAATCCAGCAAGACACAGGATTTTAAAGGGACATACCAGGAGTTAAGAAACAGTGTTTAAATCCAGCAAGACACAGGGTTTTAAAGGGACATACCAGGAGTTAAGAAATAGTGTTTAAATCCAGCAAGACACAGGGTTTTAAAGGGACATACCAGGAGTTAAGAAACAGTGTTTAAATCCAGCAAGACACAGGGTTTTAAAGGGACATACCAAGAGTTAAGAAACAGTGTTTAAATCCAGCAAGACACAGGGTTTTAAAGGGACATACCAGGAATAAGAAACCGTGTTTAAATCCAGCGAGATACAGGGTTTTAAAGGGACATACCAGGAGTTAAGAAACAGTGTTTAAATCCAGCAAGACACAGGGTTTTAAAGGGACATACCAGGAGTTAAGAAACAGTGTTTAAATCCAGCAAGACACAGGGTTTTAAAGGGACATACCAGGAGTTAAGAAACAGTGTTTAAATCCAGCAAGACACAGGGTTTTAAAGGGACATACCAGGAGTTAAGAAACAGTGTTTAAATCCAGCAAGACACAGGGTTTTTAAGGGACATACCAGGAGTTAAGAAACAGTGTTTAAATCCAGCAAGACACTGGGTTTTAAAGGGACATACCAGGAGTTAAGAAACATTGTTTAAATCCAGCAAGACACAGGGTTTTAAAGGGACATACCAGGAATAAGAAACCGTGTTTAAATCCAGCGAGATACAGGGTTTTAAAGGGACATACCAGGAGTTAAGAAACAGTGTTTAAATCCAGCAAGACACAGGGTTTTAAAGGGACATACCAGGAGTTAAGAAACAGTGTTTAAATCCAGCAAGACACAGGGTTTTAAAGGGACATACCAGGAGTTAAGAAACAGTGTTTAAATCCAGCAAGACACAGGGTTTTAAAGGGACATACCAGGAGTTAAGAAACAGTGTTTAAATCCAGCAAGACACAGGGTTTTTAAGGGACATACCAGGAGTTAAGAAACAGTGTTTAAATCCAGCAAGACACTGGGTTTTAAAGGGACATACCAGGAGTTAAGAAACATTGTTTAAATCCAGCAAGACACAGGGTTTTAAAGGGACATACCAGGAGTTAAGAGTTTTACAACCAACGGCCTGCATTGTTCCAGTTACCACCGAGGTGGCCTTCTGGTTTGATGCTTTACAAGAGTCTCTTAAGACTGAGACTCCTTAGAGGATATTTTAGATATAATTAAGGCTCTTAAGATGGCTAATTCTTTTATTACCGATGCCGCCTTTCAGATTGCCAAATTGGCTGCTAAGAATACCGGATTTGCTATTTTAGCGCGTAGAGCGTTATGGTTAAAATCTTGGTCTGCTGATGTGTCATCTAAGTCAAAGCTTTTGGCTATTCCTTTCAAAGGGAAAACCCTATTCGGGCCTGATTTGAAAGAAATCATTTCTGACATTACGGGAGGTAAGGGTCATCTCCTACCTCAGGATAGAACTGCTAAACTGAGGGGTAAACAAAATAATTTTCGTTCCTTTCAGAACTTTAAAGGTGTCCCCTCTTCTTCCTCTTCTTCCGCCAAGCAGGAAGGGAATTTTGCTCAGGCCAAGTCCGTCTGGAGACCCAACCAGGCTTGGAAAAAGGGTAAACAACCCAAGAAACCCGCTACTGCTACCAAGACAGCATGAAGGGGCGGCCCCCAATCCAGGAGTGGATCTAGTAGGGGTCAGACTTTCTCTCTTTGCCCAGGCTTGGGTAAGAGATGTTCAGGATTTTTGGACACTGGAAATCGTGTCCCAAGGGTATCAGCTGGAATTCAAAAGTTCTCTCCCAAGGGGGAGGTTTCTGCTTTCACGATTGTCTGCAGACCAGACAAAAAGAGAGGCGTTCTTACATTGTGTAAAAGACCTCTCTACTATGGGAGTAATTGGTCCTGTTCCAAGACTGGAACATGGACAGGGGTTTTACTCACATCTTTTCGTGGTCCCCAAAAAAGAGGGCACGTTTTGACCCATTTTAGATCTAAAGGGTCTAAACAAGTTTCTCAGAGTCCCATCCTTCAAAATGGAGACTATTCGAACAATTCTGCCATTGATCCAGGAGGGTCAATATATGACTACCGTGGACTTGAAGGATGCATACCTTCATATTCCTATCCACAAGGATCATCATCAGTTCCTAAGGTTTGCCTTCCTGGACAAACATTTTCAGTTTGTGGCTCTTCCCTTCGGGTTGGCCACAGCACCCAGGATCTTCACGAAGGTTCTAGGGTCCCTTCTGGCGGTTCTCAGGCCGCGGGGTATTGCAGTGGCGCCTTATCTAGACAATATTCTGATCCAGGCCATCTGACAAAGTCTCATACAGACATGGTTCTGTTCTTTCTATGGACTAACGAGTGGAAGGTGAATCTAGAAAAGAGTTCATTAATTCCACAGACCAGAGTTCCCTTCCTGGGAACTCTAATAGATTCCATTTCAATGAAAATTTTCTTGACAGAGGTCAGAAAGTTAAAGATTCTGAATAGATGCCAAGCCTTTTAGTCCAATCCTCGGCCATCAGTGGCTCAGTGCATGGAGGTAATTGGATTGATGGTGGCGACAATGGACATCAATCCGTTTACTCGTTTTCATCTCAGACCTCTACAACTGAACATGCTCAGGCAGTGTAATGGAGATTATCTCCTCAGATAGATCTGGATCAGGAGACAAGAGACTCTCTTCTTTGTGGTTGTCGCAGGATCATCTGTCCCAAGGGACGTGCTTCCGCAGACCCTCATGGGTGATAGTGACAACGGACACCAGCCTACTAGGTTGGGGTGCAGTCTGGAATTCCCTGAAGGCTCAGGGTGTGTGGACTCGGTCGGAGTCTCTACTTCCAATCAATATTCTGGAATTGAGAGCAATATTCAATGCGCTTCAGGCTTCGCCTCAGTTGGCTACGGCCAAATTCATCCGTTTTCAGTCGGACAACATCAAGACTGTGGCTTACATCAATCATCAGGGAGGAACAAGAAGTTCCTTAGCGATGACAGAAGTATCCAAGATAATTCGGTGGGCAGAGGCTGTTATCTGTCGGCAATCTACATCCCAGGAGTGGACAATTGGGAAGCGGATTTCTTCTACAAGATATGACGAGTCCACTGATTTCATCCTTACTTGTGGGATTTATCCTCCTGCTAACAGGAAGTGGCAAAGAGCACCACAGCAGAGCTGTATATATAGCTCATCCCTTCCCTCCACCCCCAGTTATTCTCTTTGCTTGTGTTAGTAATAGGAAGAGGTAAAGTGAGGTGTTAGTTTTAGATTCTTAAATCAAGAAGTTTTTTATTTTAAAATGGTACCGGTGAGTACTAATTTACTCAGGGAGAAATGGAATAAGGAATGAAGTTTGTAAGTACAGAGGACCACATGGCTTAATTCAAACCGCTTCCCATGCGGTTTGACAGTTTGTTGATGCGACGTCCATGATGGGCGGGGCCTATTTCGCGCGCTCAGACGCGCAGTTTTCTCTCACTAAGAGGGCAGCAGGCATTAGCTCCGGTGGGGCCTAAAGTTGTTTTCCAGACACCGGATCATTGTCGAGTCAATTTTCAGTACCCTGAGGGCAGGTAGGCGCCACAGCAGAGCTGTGGCGAGGTGCAGGGGCTGTTTCTCCAACATAGGTGTGTCCGGTCCACGGCGTCATCCTTACTTGTGGGATATTCTCTTCCCCAACAGGAAATGGCAAAGAGCCCAGCAAAGCTGGTCACATGATCCCTCCTAGGCTCCGCCTTCCCCAGTCATTCTCTTTGCCGTTGTACAGGCAACATCTCCACGGAGATGGCTTAGAGTTTTTTGGTGTTTAACTGTAGTTTTTATTCTTCAATCAAGAGTTTGTTACTTTAAAATAGTGCTGGTATGTACTATTTACTCTGAAACAGAAAAGTGATGAAGATTTCTGTTTGTAAGAGGAAAATGATTTTAGCAACCGTTACTAAAATCGATGGCTGTTTCCACACAGGACTGTTGAGAGGAATTAACTTCAGTTGGGGGAAACAGTGAGCAGACTTTTGCTGCTTGAGGTATGACACATTTCTAACAAGACGATGTAATGCTGGAAGCTGTCATTTTCCCTATGGGATCCGGTAAGCCATTTTTATTACATAAGAATAAAGGGCTTCACAAGGGCTTTTAAGACTGGTAGACATTTTCTGGGCTAAAACGATTGATATATAAGCATTTTTAATACTTCATAGCTTTGAGGAATTATTTTATTCTTGGGAATTATGTAAAATAACCGGCAGGCACTGTATTGGACACCTTATTCTCTAGGGGCTTTCCCTAATCATAGGCAGAGCCTCATTTTCGCGCCTCTATTGCGCACTTGTTTTTGGGAAGCATGACATGCAGATGCATGTGTGAGGAGCTCTGATACATAGAAAAGGCTTTCTGAAGGCGTCATTTGGTATCGTATTCCCCTTTGGGCTTGGTTGGGTCTCAGCAAAGCAGATACCAGGGACTGTATAGGGGTTAAATATAAAAACGGCTCCGGTTCCGTTATTTTAAGAGTTAAAGCTTTCAAATTTGGTGTGCAATACTTTTAAGGCTTTAAGACACTGTGGTGAAACTTTGGTGAATTTTGAACAATTCCTTCATACTTTTTCACATTTGCAGTAATAAAGTGTGTTCAGTTTAAAATTTAAAGTGACAGTAACGGTTTTATTTTAAAACGTTTTTTGTACTTTGTTATCAAGTTTATGCCTGTTTAACATGTCTGAACTACCAGATAGACTGTGTTCTGTATGTGGGGAAGCCAAGGTTCCTTCTCATTTAAATAGATGTGATTTATGTGACACAAAATTTAGAGAAAATGATGCCCAAGATGATTCCTCAAGTGAGGGGAGTAAGCATGGTACTGCATCATCCCCTCCTTCGTCTACGCCAGTCTTGCCCACACAGGAGGCCCCTAGTACATCTAGTGCGCCAATACTCCTTACTATGCAACAATTAACGGCTGTAATGGATAATTCTATCAAAAACATTTTAGCCAAAATGCCCACTTATCAGCGAAAGCGCGACTGCTCTGTTTTAGAAAATACGGAAGAGCATGAGGACGCTGATGATATTGGTTCTGAAGTGCCCCTACACCAGTCTGAGGGGGCCAGGGAGGTTTTGTCTGAGGGAGAAATTTCAGATTCAGGGAAAATTTCTCAACAAGCTGAATCTGATGTGATTACATTCAAATTTAAATTGGAACATCTCTGCGCTCTGCTTAAGGAGGTGTTATCTACTCTGGATGATTGTGAGAATTTGGTCATTCCAGAGAAATTATGTAAGATGGACAAGTTCCTAGAGGTCCCGGGGCCCCCCGAAGCTTTTCCTATACCCAAGCGGGTGGCGGATATTGTAAACAAAGAATGGGAAAGGCCCGGCATACCTTTCGTCCCTCCCCCTATATTCAAGAAATTGTTTCCTATGGTCGACCCCAGAAAGGACTTATGGCAGACAGTCCCCAAGGTCGAGGGGGCGGTTTCTACTCTAAACAAACGCACCACTATACCCATAGAAGATAGTTGTGCTTTCAAAGATCCTATGGATAAAAAATTAGAGGGTTTGCTTAAAAAGATGTTTGTTCAGCAAGGTTACCTTCTACAACCAATTTCATGCATTGTTCCTGTCACTACAGCAGCGTGTTTCTGGTTCGATGAACTAGAAAAGGCGCTCAATAAAGATTCTTCTTATGAGGAGATTTTGGACAGAATCCATGCTCTCAAATTGGCTAACTCTTTCACCTTAGACGCCACTTTGCAATTGGCTAGATTAGCGGCGAAAAATTCTGGGTTTGCTATTGTGGCGCGCAGAGTGCTTTGGCTAAAATCTTGGTCAGCGGATGCGTCTTCCAAGAATAAATTGCTTAACATTCCTTTCAAGGGGAAAACGCTGTTTGGCCCTGACTTGAAAGAGATTATTTCTGATATCACTGGGGGTAAGGGCCACGCCCTTCCTCAGGATAGGTCTTTCAAGGCTAAAAATAAACCAAATTTTCGTCCCTTTCGCAGAAACGGACCAGCCCCAAGTGCTACATCCTCTAAGCAAGAGGGTAATACTTCTCAAGCCAAGCCAGCCTGGAGGCCAATGCAAGGCTGGAACAAAGGTAAGCAGGCCAAGAAACCTGCCACTGCTACCAAGACAGCATGAGATGTTGGCCCCCGATCCGGGACCGGATATGGTGGGGGGCAGACTCTCTCTCTTCGCTCAGGCTTGGGCAAAAGATGTTCTGGATCCTTGGGCGCTGGAAATAGTCTCCCAAGGTTATCTTCTGGAATTCAAGGGGCTTCCCCCAAGGGGGAGGTTCCACAGGTCTCAATTGTCTTAAGACCACATAAAAAAACAGGCATTCTTACATTGTGTAGAAGACCTGTTAAAAATGGGAGTGATTCATCCTGTTCCATTAGGAGAACAAGGGATGGGGTTCTACTCCAATCTGTTCATAGTTCCCAAAAAAGAGGGAACATTCAGACCAATCTTAGATCTCAAGATCCTAAACAAGTTTCTCAAGGTTCCATCGTTCAAAATGGAAACCATTCGAACAATTCTTCCTTCCATCCAGGAAGGTCAATTCATGACCACGGTGGATTTAAAGGATGCGTATCTACATATTCCTATCCACAAGGAACATCGGTTCCTAAGGTTCGCCTTTCTGGACAAGCATTACCAGTTTGTGGCACTTCCGTTCGGATTAGCCACTGCTCCAAGAATTTTCACAAAGGTACTGGGGTCCCTTCTAGCGGTGCTAAGACCAAGGGGCATTGCAGTAGTACCTTACTTGGACGACATTCTGATTCAAGCGTCGTCCCTTCCACAAGCAAAGGCTCACACGGACATCGTCCTGGCCTTTCTCAGATCTCACAGGTGGAAAGTGAACGTAGAAAAAAGTTCTCTATCTCCGTCAACAAGAGTTCCCTTCTTGGGAATAATAATAGACTCCTTAGAAATGAGGATTTTTCTGACAGAGGCCAGAAAATCAAAACTTCTAAACTCTTGTCAAGTACTTCATTCTGTTCCTCTTCCTTCCATAGCGCAGTGCATGGAAGTAATAGGTTTGATGGTCGCGGCAATGGACATAGTTCCTTTTGCGCGAATTCATCTGAGACCATTACAACTGTGCATGCTCAGTCAGTGGAATGGGGATTATACAGACTTGTCTCCGACGATACAAGTAGATCAGAGGACCAGAGATTCACTCCGTTGGTGGCTGTCCCTGGACAACCTGTCACAGGGGATGAGCTTCCGCAGACCAGAGTGGGTCATTGTCACGACCGATGCCAGTCTGGTGGGCTGGGGCGCGGTCTGGGGACTCCTGAAAGCTCAGGGTCTTTGGTCTCGGGAAGAATCTCTTCTCCCGATAAATATTCTGGAACTAAGAGCGATATTCAATGCTCTCAAGGCTTGGCCTCAGCTAGCAAAGGCCAATTTCATACGGTTTCAATCGGACAACATGACGACTGTTGCGTACATCAACCATCAGGGGGGAACAAGGAGTTCCCTGGCGATGGAAGAAGTGACCAAAATCATTCATTGGGCGGAGTCTCACTCCTGCCACTTGTCTGCAATCCACATTCCAGGAGTGGAAAATTGGGAAGCGGATTTTCTGAGTCGTCAGTCATTTCATCCGGGGGAGTGGGAACTCCATCTGGAAATCTTTGCCCAAATTACTCAGTTGTGGGGCAGTCCAGACATGGATCTGATGGCCTCTCGTCAGAACTTCAAGGTTCCTTGCTACGGGTCCAGATCCAGGGATCCCAAGGCGACTCTAGTAGATGCACTAGTAGCACCTTGGACCTTCAAACTAGCGTATGTATTCCCACCGTTTCCTCTCATCCCCAGGCTGGTAGCCAGGATCTATCAGGAGAGGGCATCAGTGATCTTGATAGCTCCTGCGTGGCCACGCAGGACTTGGTATGCAGACCTGGTGAATATGTCATCGGCTCCACCATGGAAGCTACCTTTGAGACGGGACCTTCTTGTTCAAGGTCCGTTCGAACATCCGAATCTGGTCTCACTCCAACTGACTGCTTGGAGATTGAACGCTTGATTTTATCAAAGCGAGGGTTCTCAGATTCTGTCATTGATACTCTTGTTCAGGCCAGAAAGCCTGTAACTAGAAAAATTTACCATAAAATATGGAAAAAATATATCTGTTGGTGTGAATCTAAAGGATTCCCATGGAACAAGATAAAAATTCCTAAGATTCTATCCTTTCTACAAGAGGGTTTGGAGAAAGGATTATCTGCAAGTTCTTTGAAGGGACAGATTTCTGCTTTATCTGTTTTACTTCACAAAAAGCTGGCGGCTGTGCCAGATGTTCAAGCTTTTGTTCAGGCTCTGGTTAGAATCAAGCCTGTTTACAAACCTTTGACTCCTCCTTGGAGTCTCAATTTAGTTCTTTCAGTTCTTCAGGGGGTTCCGTTTCAACCCTTACATTCCGTTGATATTAAGTTATTATCTTGGAAAGTTTTGTTTTTGGTTGCAATTTCTTCTGCTAGAAGAGTTTCAGAGTTATCTGCTCTGCAGTGTTCTCCTCCTTATCTGGTGTTCCATGCAGATAAGGTGGTTTTGCGTACTAAACCTGGTTTTCTTCCGAAAGTTGTTTCTAACAAAAACATTAACCAGGAGATAGTCGTGCCTTCTTTGTGTCCGAATCCAGTTTCAAAGAAGGAACGTTTGTTGCACAATTTGGATGTAGTTCGTGCTCTAAAATTCTATTTAGATGCTACAAAGGATTTTAGACAAACATCTTCCTTGTTTGTTGTTTATTCTGGTAAAAGGAGAGGTCAAAAAGCAACTTCTACCTCTCTCTCTTTTTGGCTTAAAAGCATCATCAGATTGGCTTACGAGACTGCCGGACGGCAGCCTCCTGAAAGAATCACAGCTCATTCCACTAGGGCCGTGGCTTCCACATGGGCCTTCAAGAACGAGGCTTCTGTTGATCAGATATGTAAGGCAGCGACTTGGTCTTCACTGCACACTTTTACTAAATTTTACAAATTTGATACTTTTGCTTCTTCTGAGGCTATTTTTGGGAGAAAGGTTTTGCAAGCCGTGGTGCCTTCCATCTAGGGACCTGATTTGCTCCCTTCCTTCATCCGTGTCCTAAAGCTTTGGTATTGGTTCCCACAAGTAAGGATGACGCCGTGGACCGGACACACCTATGTTGGAGAAAACAGAATTTATGTTTACCTGATAAATTACTTTCTCCAACGGTGTGTCCGGTCCACGGCCCGCCCTGGTTTTTTTAATCAGGTCTGATAATTTATTTTCTTTAACTACAGTCACCACGGTATCATATGATTTCTCCTATGCAAATATTCCTCCTTTACGTCGGTCGAATGACTGGGGAAGGCGGAGCCTAGGAGGGATCATGTGACCAGCTTTGCTGGGCTCTTTGCCATTTCCTGTTGGGGAAGAGAATATCCCACAAGTAAGGATGACGCCGTGGACCGGACACACCGTTGGAGAAAGTAATTTATCAGGTAAACATAAATTCTGTTTTTTCATTTTTTAAGTATATTTTTTGAATTAAAATGTCTCCTTAAAGGGTGATTTCACTTCTGCCTATAGGGTTCAATCATTTTTGGAAAAACTGAACTGTTATATAAAATCGTTTAGTGATAAGAACGTTTTTAAGGCAGTTTAGAAAAATTGTTGCGCTTTTTATTTCTTAAAGGCGCAGTACATTTTTTGCAAAAAGTTTATTGAATCAGTAAATAAGGTGATTTACGACTATTGTGGCTATTGCTAGTCTGTTTAACATGTCTGAACTTGAGGAAACTCCTTGTTCTATGTGTTTAGAAGCCATTGTCGAACCCCCTCTTACTTTGTGTACCTCTTGTACTGAAAGGGCCTTACAATGTAAAAAGCATATTTTATGTAAAGAAAGTGTGCCTAAGGATGATTCTCAGTCTGAAGAGAATCAGGATATGCCATCTAATTCTCCCCAAGTGTCACAACCATTAACGCCCACGCAAGAGACGCTGAGTTCCTCAAATGCGTCTAATTCTTTTACTCTGCAGGATATGGCTGCAGCTATGTAATCTACCCTTACAGATGTATTATCTAAGGCCTAGCTTTAGAGTTGGGCGGTAGCCGTGAAAACCAGCGTTAGAGGCTCCTAACGCTGGTTTTTACCGCCCTCTGGTATTTGGAGTCAGTCATTAAAGGGTCTAACGCTCACTTTTCAGCCACGACTTTTCCATACCGCAGATCCCCTTACGTCAATTGCGTATCCTATCTTTTCAATGGGATCTTTCTAACTCCGGTATTTAGAGTCTTGGCTGAAGTGAGCGTTAGAAATCTAACGACAAAACTCCAGCTGCAGAAAAAAGTCAGTAGTTAAGAGCTTTCTGGGCTAACGCCGGTTTATAAAGCTCTTAACTACTGTGCTCTAAAGTACACTAACACCCATAAACTACCTATGTACCCCTAAACCGAGGTCCCCCCACATTGCCGCCACTCAATTAAATTTTTTTAACCCCTAATCTGCCGACCGCCACCTACGTTATACTTATGTACCCCTAATCTGCTGCCCATAACACCGCCGACCCCTATATTATATTTATTAACCCCTAACCTGCCCCCCACAACGTCGCCGCCAGCTACCTACAATAATTAACCCCTAATCTGCCGACCGCAAAGCGCCGCTACCTACGTTCTTCTTATGTACCCCTAATCTGCTGCCCCTAACACCGCCGACCCCTATATTATATTTATTAACCCCTAATCTGCCCCCCCTCAACGTCGCCTCCACCTGCCTACACTTATTAACCCCTAATCCGCCTCACTCCCGCCTCAATAACCCTATAATAAATAGTATTAACCCCTAATCTGCCCTCCCTAACATCGCCGACACCTAACTTCAATTATTAACCCCTAATCTGCCGACCGAATCTCGCCGCTACTTTAATAAATGGATTAACCCCTAAAGCTAAATCTAACCCTAACACCCCCCTAAATTAAATATAATTTAAATCTAATGAAATAAATTAACTCTTATTAAATAAATTATTCCTATTTAAAGCTAAATACTTACCTGTAAAATAAACCCTAATATAGCTACAGTATAAATTATAATTATATTATAGCTATTTTAGGATTTATATTTATTTTACAGGTAACTTTGTATTTATTTTAACCAGGTACAATAGCTATTAAATAGTTAAGAACTATTTAATAGCTAAAATAGTTAAAATAATTACAAAATTTACCTGTAAAATAAATCCTAACCTAAGTTACAATTAAACCTAACACTACACTATCAATAAATAAATTAAATAAAATACCTACAATTACCTACAATTAAACCTAACACTACACTATCAATACATTAATTAAATACAATACCTACAAATAACTACAATTAAATAAACTAACTAAAGTACAAAAAATAAAAAAGAACTAAGTTACAAAAAATAAAAAAATATTTACAAACATTAGAAAAATATTACAACAATTTTAAACTAATTACACCTACTCTAAGCCCCCTAATGAAATTACAAAGCCCCCCAAAATAAAAAAATGCCCTACCCTATTCTAAATTAATAAAGTTCAAAGCTCTTTTACCTTACCAGCCCTGAACAGGGCCCTTTGCGGGGCATGCCCCAAGAAATTCAGCTCTTTTGCCTGTAAAAAAACACATACAATACCCCCCCCAACATTACAACCCACCACCCACATACCCCTAATCTAACCCAAACCCCCCTTAAATAAACCTAACACTAAGCCCTTGAAGATCTTCCTACCTTATCTTCACCTCACCGGGTATCACCCATCGGTCCTGGCTCCAAAATCTTCATCCAACCCATGCGGGGGCTGGCGATCCATAATCCTGCGGCTGAAGAGGTCCAGAAGAGGCTCCAAAGTCTTCATCCTATCCGGGAAGAAGAGGCGATCCCGACCGGAAACCATCTTGATCCAAGCGGCATCTTCTATCTTCATCCGATGAGGAACGGCTCCATCGTGAAGACCTCCAGCGCGGATCAATCTTCTTCCGACGACATCCAACTGAAGAATGATGGTTCCTTTAAGGGACGTCATCCAAGATGGCGTCCCTCGAATTCCGATTGGCTGATAGGATTCTATCAGCCAATCGGAATTAAGGTAGGAAAATTCTGATTGGCTGATGGAATCAGCCAATCAGAATCAAGTTCAATCCGATTGGCTGATCCGATCAGCCAATCAGATTGAGCTCGCATTCTATTGGCTGTTCCGATCAGCCAATAGAATGCGAGCTCAATCTGATTGGCTGATCGGATCAGCCAATTGGATTGAACTTGATTCTGATTGGCTGATTCCATCAGCCAATCAGAATTTTCCTACCGTAATTCCGATTGGCTGATAGAATCCTATCAGCCAATCGGAATTCGAGGGACGCCATCTTGGATGACGTCCCTTAAAGGAACCGTCATTCTTCATTTGGACGTCGTCAGAAGAAGATTGATCCACGCTGGAGGTCTTCACGATGGAGCCGTTCCTCATCGGATGAAGATAGAAGATGCCGCTTGGATCAAGATGGTTGCCGGTCTGGATCGCCTCTTCTTCCCGGATAGGATGAAGACTTTGGAGCCTCTTCTGGACCTCTTCAGCCGCAGGATTATGGATCGCCAGCCCCCGCTTGGGTTGGATGAAGATTTTGGAGCCAGGACCGATCGGTGATACCCGGTGAGGTGAAGATAAGGTAGGAAGATCTTCAGGGGCTTAGTGTTAGGTTTATTTAAGGGGGGTTTGGGTTAGATTAGGGGTATGTGGGTGGTGGGTTGTAATGTTGGGGGGGGGGGTATTGTATGTGTTTTTTTACAGGCAAAAGAGCTGAATTTCTTGGGGCATGCCCCGCAAAGGGCCCTGTTCAGGGCTGGTAAGGTAAAAGAGCTTTGAACTTTTTAAATTTAGAATAGGGTAGGGCATTTTATTATTTTGGGGGGCTTTGTAATTTCATTAGGGGGCTTAGAGTAGGTGTAATTAGTTTAAAATTGTTGTAATATTTTTCTAATGTTTGTAAATATTTTTTTATTTTTTGTAACTTAGTTCTTTTTTATTTTTTGTTCTTTAGTTAGTTTATTTAATTGTAGTTATTTGTAGGTATTGTATTTAATTAATGTATTGATAGTGTAGTGTTAGGTTTAATTGTAACTTAGGTTAGGATTTATTTTACAGGTAATTTTGTAATTATTTTAACTATTTTAGCTATTAAATAGTTCTTAACTATTTAATAGCTATTGTACCTGGTTAAAATAAATACACAGTTACCTGTAAAATAAATATAAATCCTAAAATAGCTATAATATAATTATAATTTATATTGTAGCTATATTAGGGTTTATTTTACAGGTAAGTATTTAGCGTTAAATAGGAATAATTTATTTAATAAGAGTTAATTTATTTCGTTAGATTTAAATTATATTTAATTTAGGGGGGTGTTAGGGTTAAAGTTAGACTTAGCTTTAGGGGTTGATAAATTTATTAGAGTAGCTGTGAGCTCCTGTCGGCAGATTAGGGGTTAATACTTGAAGTTAGGTGTCGGCAATGTTAGGGAGGGCAGATTAGGGGTTAATACTATTTATTATAGGGTTATTGATGCGGGAGTGAGGCAGATTAGGGGTTAATACATTTATTATAGTAGCGTTCAGGTCCGGTCGGCAGATTAGGGGTTAATAAGTGTAGTATGGTGGAGGCGACGTTGGGGGAGGCAGATTAGGGGTTAATAAATATAATATAGGGGTCGGCGATGTTAGGGCAGCAGATTAGGGGTACATAGGGATAATGTAGGTGGCGGGGTGTACGGAGCGGCAGATTAGGGGTTAAAAATAATATGCAGGGGTTAATAAGTGTAAGGTTAGGGGTGTTTAGACTCGGGGTACATGTTAGGGTGTTAGGTGCAGACGTAGGAAGTGTTTCCACATAGAAAACAATGGGGCTGCGTTAGGAGCTGAACGCGGCTTTTTTGCAGGTGTTAGGTTTTTTTTCAGCTCAAACAGCCCCATTGTTTTCTATGGGGGAATCGTGCACGAGCACGTTTTTTAAGCTGGCCGCGTCCGTAAGCACCGCTGGTATCGAGAGTTGAAGTTGCGGTAAATATGCTATACGCTCCTTTTTTGGAGCCTAACGCAGCCATTCTGTGAACTCTAAATACCAGCGGTATTTAAAAGGTGCGGCCAGAAAAAAGCACGCGTAGCTAACGCACCCCTTTGGCCGCAGAACTCTAAATCTAGGCGTAAGTTACCAGTGTTACAGTGTAAACGCAGTAGGACAGGAATTAATGTGAATACGGAGTCCTCTGATGCTTTGTTGGCTATTTCCGATGTACCCTCACAGGGATCTGAGTTGGGGGTCAGGGAGAACTTTTGGACCCAGGAAGTATGTTACCTCAGACAGATTCGGACGTTATGTCCTTTAAATTTAAGCTAGAACACCTCCGCCTGTTACTTCGGGAGGTATTAGCGACTCTGGATGACTGTGACCCTATTATGGTACCACCAGAGAAATTGTGTAAAATGGACAAATATCTAGAAGTACCCACTTACACTGATGTTTTTCCGGTTCCTAAGAGAATTTCGGAGATTATTAAGAAGGAGTGGGATAGACCGGGTATACCGTTTTCTCCCCCTCCTAATTTTAAGAAAATGTATCCCATATCAGATGCCGTTCGGGACTCTTGGCAGACTGTCCCCAAGGCGGAGGGAGCTATATCTACCCTGGCTAAACGTACAACTATTCCTATTGAGGACAGTTGTGCTTTCAAAGACCCCATGGATAAAAAATTAGAGGGTCTTCTAAAGAAGTTATTTATTCATCAGGGTTTCCTTTTACAACCGACAGCCTGCATTGTTCCAGTGACTACTGCAGCGGCTTTCTGGTTTGATGCCTTGGAAGAGTCTCTTAAAGTTGAGACCCCCTTAGAGGATATTTTAGATAGAATTAAGGCTCTCAAGCTAGCTAATTCTTTTATCACAGATGTCGCCTTTCAAATTGCTTCTGCTGATGTGTCATCCAAATCAAAGCTTTTGGCTATTCCTTTCAAGGGTAAGACCCTATTTGGGCCTGAGTTGAAGGAAATAATTTCTGACATTACTGGAGGTAAAGGTCACGCTCTACCTCAGGATAAGTCTGTTAAGATGAGGGGTAAACAAAATAATTTTCGTTCCTTTCGGAATTTTAAAGGAGTAGCCTCTTCTTCCTCTTCCTCCACAAAGCAGGAAGGGAATTTTGCTCAGTCCATCTGGAGACCCAACCTGGCTTGGAACAAGGGTAAACAACCCAAGAAGCCCGCTGCTGCTACAAAGACAGCATGAAGGGGCGGCCCCCGGTCCGGGGCCGGATTTATTAGCAGGCAGACTTTCTTTCTTTGCCCAGGCTTGGGCAAGAGATGTTCAGGACCCCTGGGTACTGGAAATCGTGACCCACGGGTATCAACTGGAATACAAAAATTTTCTCCCAAGAGGGAGATTTCTTCTTTCACGATTGTCTGTAAACCAGATAAAAAGAAAGGCGTTCTTACTTTGTGTAAAAGACCTCTCTACTATGGGAGTAATTTGTCCCGTTCCAAGTCTAGAACATGGACAGGGATTTTACTCAAATCTTTTCGTGATTCCCAAAAAAGAGGGAACGTTCAGACCTATTTTAGATCTCAAGAGTCTAAACAAGTTTCTCAGAGTTCCATCCTTCAAGATGGAGACCATCCGAACAATTTTACCAATGATCCAGGAGGGTCAATATATGACTACCGTGGACTTGAAGGATGCATACCTTCATATTCCTATCCACAAGGATCATCATCAGTTCCTAAGGTTTGCCTTCCTGGACAAACATTTTCAGTTCGTGGCTCTTCCCTTCGGGTTGGCCACAGCACCCAGGATCTTCACAAAGGTTCTAGGGTCCCTTCTGGTCGTTCTCAGGCCGCGGGGCATAGCAGTGGTGCCTTATCTGGGCGATATCTTGATTCAGGCGTTGACTTATCATCTAACAAAGTCTCACACAGACACAGTACTGTCCTTTCTGAGAACTCACGGTTGGAAAGTGAATCTAGAAAAGAGATTAACTAATCCCTCAGACAAGGGTTCCCTTCCTGGGAACTCTGATAGATTCTATAGCAATGAAGATTTTTCTGAAGAAGGTCAGAAAGTCAAAAATTTGAATTACTTGTCGAGCCTTTCAGTCCAATCCTCGGCCATCAGTGGCTCAGTGTATAGGAGGTAATTGGATTGATGGTGGCGGCAATGGACATCATTCCATTTGCTCGGTTTCATCTCAGACCACTGCAACTGTGCATGCTCGAACAGTGGAATGGGGACTATACAAATTTGTCTCCTCTGATAAATCTGAATCGAGAGACCAGAAACTCTCTTCTTTGGTGGTTGTCGCCGGATCATCTGTCCCAGGGGACGTGTTTCCGCAGACCCTCATGGGTGATAGTGACAACGGACGCCAGTCTACTAGGCTGGGGTGCAGTCTGGAATTCCCTGAAAGCTCAGGGTGTATGGACTCAGTTGGAGGCTCTACTTCTAATCAATATTCTGGAATTGAGAGCAATATTCAATGCGCTTCAGACATGGCCTCAGTTGGCTTTGGCCAAATTCATCAGGTTCCAGTCAGACAACATCACGACTGTGGCTTACGACAATCATCAGGGAGGAACGAGGAGTTCCTTAGCGATGTCAGAAGTATCCAAGATAATTCAATTGGCAGAGACTCACTCTTGTTATCTGTCAGCAATCTAGATCCCAGGAGTGGACAACTGGGAAGCGGATTATTTAAGCCGACAGGCTTTTCATCCGCGGTAGTGGGAACTCCATCCGGAGGTATTTGCCTCACTGATTCTTCGATGGGGCAAACCGGAGTTGGATCTGATGGCGTCTCGACAGAATGTCAAGCTCCCAAGATACGGCTCCAGGTCGAGAGATCCTCAGACCGAACTAATAGATGCCTTGGTCGTTCAAACTGGCTTATGTGTTTCCACCGTTTCCTCTCCTTCCCCGGGTGATTGCTCGGATCAAGCAGGAGAAAGCTTCAGTAATTCTAATCGCGCCTGCGTGGCCACGCAGGACTTGGTATGCAGATCTAGTGGACATGTCCTCTCTGCCTCAGTGGAAACTCCCAGTGAGACAGGACCTTCTCATTCAAGGTCCTTTCCAACATCCAAATCTAATTTCTCTGCAGCTGACTGGAGATTGAACGCTTGATTTTATCTAAGCGGGGGATTCTCTGATGCGGTCATTGATACGTTGATTCAGGCACGTAAGCCTGTCACTAGAAAGATCTATCAGAAGATTTGGCGTAAATATCTTTTTTGGTGTGATTCCAAAGGCTACTCAGATAAAAGGTGGTAGACCTGAACTGTGAATTAGTTTCACTACAGAAATTGAATAGTTAAAGGTGGTAGACCTGAACTGTGAATTAGTTTCACTACAGAAATTGAATAGTTAAAGGTTTGAGTTAATTTACATTCTTTTGTATTCTGGTTTTTAGTATTGCAATTAGATAACAATTAGATTGTTTGCATAGGTGAGCAATTAGGAGGGACCCCACCCTATCTTTCTGAGGGTATTTAAAGAGATCTGTTTAGCTCTGCTAAACATTTAGCTATGCTTCTTAGCAAAGGGATCAAACTAAAAAAGGATCAAATACATAAGGATATTTGAGTTATTTCAGGAGTTATTCAGGGTTATTCAGGCTTATTCAGTAGTAAATAATACTTAAATTTTTCTTATTGTTAAAGTGTTGCATAGTTTAAAATGTGTCAGATACAGTGCAATGGGTGTTTTGCACTTTTTAATCGTTCTACTTTTTGGAGATTTAGGGGCTGTCCTGTTTGTAAGCAGTTTTCCCTGTTAAGGGAGGAAATAGCTAAACTTCAAGCTAAGGTAAGTAACATACCTGTTACCTCTACAAAGCTGTCTCAGAAAGAAGCCCCTCTACCCCAGAGATCAGCAAGGAGAGGCAGATGGATCACTGTAGGCTCTGGAAGAATTAGAACAGTAGACCAGAAGCATTGCCCACAACCTCTGCCATTGCAAAACTCCTATGCTGCTCTTGCCGAATACACTTGTGATGAGGAGATTGCTGTTTCTGAGCCCTCTGAAGCTGTAACAGGTAATTTAAATCTATTGGCACCTGATTCTCCAGGTAACATAACACAGGAAAGAACTGCAGATGTGTTTTTGAGAAAAAGACTGTTAGTGGGTGACTCTATTTTGAGGAATGTGTATTTAGGTGAAAGTAAAGGAGAAACAAGGGAGGTTAGATGTCTTCCAGGAGCTACTGCTCACAGGGATAAGAATCGTATTTTGAGAATTGTTAAGGCAGCAGGAAAGGGTAGTGAGTTAGATGTGATTGTTCATTTAGGAACAAATGATCTGGCCAGTAATCATGTTGCTGCTGTTCAGAAAGAGTTTTGTGACCTAGGTAATCATTTAGAGACTGTGGCATCAACTCTATCATTTTCTGCTATTTTACCTGTGTATGACCAGGAAGCAGGAAAGATGGAGCGGATAACAACATTTAATTCTTGGTTAGATAAGTGGTGCAGGGAACGAGGATTTGGTTTTATTGGCCATTATAGCTCTGTTTGGAAAGATACTAGGTTATTTAGGAGAGATGGCTTGCATTTGGATGCTAAAGGAACAGAGTATCTGGGAGAGGAGTTCAAATACTTTATTAGAAATCATTTAAACTAATAAAGGGGGGTAGCATTAATATATCCACCTGCCCCCCACAGCATGCCAAAACTGTTAGTCCAAGTAACAATTCTAGAAATTCTAGTAGAAAAATTCTTCGTGCCATGAGCACAAATGCTCGCAGCTTAGGAAATAAATTACCTGAACTCATTTCAATAATGACTAGGGACAACTTGGATTTAGTAGCTATAACAGAAACATGGTACAATGATTTGCATGACTGGGACATAGTCATACCTGGATACAGGTTATTTAAAAAGAACAGAGTAGGAAAGAAAGGTGGAGGAGTTGCTTTGTATGTAAATGAAAATATAAAGGTTACTGAAATTGTAGGAACAAACGATGAGGTGGAAAGTATTTGGGTGACTTTGGAAATTGGAGATAAAAATGTTTTTAGAATAGGGGTTGTATATAGGCCTCCATTGCAGGATGAAAAACTGGACAATCTGTTATTAGATGAAATAACCAAAATGACCATGAAGGGTAAGGTTATAGTACTGGGGGACTTTAATTTGCCAGATATAGACTGGAAGATTCCTTCTGCTAGATCGGCTAGAAGCAGGTATATTCTTGAATCTCTGCTAGGGGAATCACTTGAACAATTAGTCAAGGAACCAACTCGTAAGGAAGCTATATTAGATCTAATACTTACAAACAGTGATACAGTTTCAGATGTGTCTGTAGGTGAGAACTTAGGATCCAGTGATCATCAATCTGTTTGGTTTAGTATTCATGTTCAGGAACTGTCCACCCAGACTAAAACAAAAGTTTTAGACTTTAGGACGGCAGATTTTTCATTAATGGGAGAATACCTAAAAAACTATTTAAAGGGGAAAACTCTTATTACAGGGGTTCAAGAACAGTGGGAATTTGTGAAAGGTGCCATTTTAGATGCAACCGCACACTGTATTAGACATGTCTGTAAAAGTAAAAGAAAGCGGAAACCAATTTGGTTTTCCAAAGAAGTAGCACATGCTGTAAAGACAAAAAATTACAGACACACACAAGCAGATGATGATATGAAAATATGGAGACTCCAACAAAAAAAGACTAAGCAGTTAATTAGGAAGGTTAAAGCTCATGCAGAAGAGAAGATAGCACAGTCAGTAAAACATGGGGACAAAACATTCTTTAGATATATCAGTGAAAGAAGAAAAAATAAGGTAGGAATAGTAAAATTGAAATCAGTTGATGGTAGAATAATAGAAGGAGATAAGCAGATTGCAGACTGTCTCAATGATTACTTCTGTTCTGTTTTCACTAAAGATTGTGAAGATACAATGTCTACATTAAGGGATGCTACGCAAAATAGAAACAAGCTTAACAGTAATCTTTTTACAGAGGATGAGGTTTTGTTAGCATTATCAAAAATAAATGTTACAAAGGCAGTGGGTCCTGATAATATTCATCCAAGGGTTTTAAAAGAACTTCGATCAGTGCTAACTGTCCCATTAACTGATCTGTTTAATCAGTCACTATTAACAGGAGCTGTCCCAGATGATTGGAGAATAGCAAATGTAATACCTCTTCATAAAAAGGGCAGTAGAGAAGAATCTGGCAACTACAGGCCAGTTAGTTTAACTTCAGTAGTAGGGAAATTAATGGAAAGCCTCTTAAAAGAAAGAATTATGACTTACATAAAGACAAACAATTTAGAGGACCAAAATCAGCATGGTTTTACTTCAGGGAGATCATGTCAGACTAATCTAATTGACTTCTTTGATTATGTAACAAAAGTATTAGACAAGGGAGGAGCAGTTGATGTAGCATATCTAGATTTCAGCAAAGCATTTGACACCGTCCCACACAATAAACTTATTCACAAACTATATCTCCTTGGTCTAGATTCAAAAATTGTGAACTGGGTGGAATGCTGGCTTAAGGACAGAAAACAAAGTGTCTTAGTAAATGGAGTTCATTCAGCAGATGGGGCTGTTACTAGTGGTGTTCCTCAGGGGCCTGTTTTGTTTAACATATTTATCTGCGATATCAGCAAAGGGCTACAGGGGAAAGTATGTCTCTTTGCAGATGATACAAAAATTTGCAACAGAGTGGATGTTCCAGGGGGGGTAGACAAAATGAGAAGTGATATACAACAATTGGAGGATTGGACAAACGACTGGGATCTAAAGTTTAACACAGCAAAGTGTAAAATAATGCATTTAGGGAAGAAAAATCCAAATGTTAATTACAGACTCAATGACACTTTACTGACTGTTACAGACGAGGAACAGGACTTGGGAATTATCATTTCAGATGATTTAAAACTTAGTAAACAATGTAGTAATGCAGCGAGTAAGGCTAGCAGAATGCTTGGATGTATTGGTAGAGGTATTTGCAGCAGAAATAGTAAGGTTCTTATGCCACTTTATAGATCATTAGTTAGGCCTCATCTTGAGTATTGTGTGCAGTTCTGGAGGCCATATCTTCAGAAGGATATTAACAAACTTGAATCTGTGCAAAGGAGGGCTACCAAAATGGTACATGGTCTAAAAAATAAAACTTACCAGGATAGGCTCAATGACCTAAATATGTATAGCTTAGAGGAGAGAAGGGAAAGAGGTGATATGATAGCAACTTTCAAGTACATTAAAGGGTTTAGTAAAACTGAAGCTGTGGGTATTTTACATAAAATGGAAAATTCAAGAACAAGGGGTCATGAGTTCAAGCTAAAGGGTAGTAGATTCAGGAGTAATTTGAGGAAGCACTTCTTTACAGAAAGAGTGATTGATTTATGGAATAAACTTCCTCAAGAGGTAGTAGCAACAAACACTGTGGGGGACTTTAAAAATGCATGGGACAAGCATAGGGCTATCCTACGAACTAGATAAGTTTATACTGTTAGGTAAGGTCGGGCAGACTTGCTGGGCCTATGGCTCTTATCTGCCGTCAATATCTATGTTTCTATGTTTCATGGAGTAAGGTTAGGATTCCTAGGTTTCTATCTTTTCTCCAAGAAAGATTGGAGAAAGGGTTATCAGCAAGTTTCTTAAAGGGACAAATTTCTGCTTTGTCAATTTTGCTTCACAAACGTTTGGCAGATGTTCCAGACGTTCAGTCTTTTTGTCAGGCTCTAACCAGAATTAAGCCTGTGCTTAGACCGATTGCTCCACCTTGGAGTTTGAATTTAGTTCTTAGTGTTCTTCAAGAGGTTCCGTTCGAACCCATGCATTCCATAGATATTAAGTTACTATCTTGGAAAGTTTTGTTTTTAGTTGCTATTTCTTCTGCTCATAGAGTTTCGGAGCTTACAGCATTTCAGTGTGACTCACCTTACCTTATTTTTCATTCTGATAAGGTGGTTTTACGTACCAAACCTGGGTTCCTTCCTAAGGTTGTTTCAACTAAGAATATTAATCAGGAAATTGTTGTTCCTTCTCTGTGTCCTAATCCTTCTTCTAAGAAGGAGCGTCTGTTGCATAACTTGGACGCGGTCCGTGCCTTGAAGTTTTACTTGCAGGCGACTAAGGATTTCCGTCAATCATCTTCATTATTCATTGTCTTTTCTGGAAAGCGTAGGGGTCAGAAAGCTACGACTACCTCTCTTTCTTTCTTTTTGGCTGAAGAGTATCATCTGCCTGGCATATGAAACTGCTGGACAGCAGCCTCCTTAAAGAATTAAGGCTCATTCTACTAGGGCTGTGGCTTCCTCATGGGCATTTAAAAATGATGCTTCTGTTGAACAGATTTGCAAGGCTGCGACTTGGTCGTCTCTTCACACTTTTTCCAAATTTTCCAAATTTGATACTTTTGCTTCTTCTGAGGCTGGTTTTGGGAGAAAGGTTCTTCAAGCAGTGGTGCCTTCCATTTAGGTTCCTGTCTTGTTCCCTCCCTTTCATCCGTGTCCTGTAGCTTTGGTATTGTATCCCACAAGTAAGGATGAAATCCGTGGACTCGTCATATCTTGTAGAAGAAAAGTAAATTTATGCTTACCTGATAGATTAATTTCTTCTACGATGTGACGAGTCCACAGCCCACCCTGTTATTTTAAGACAGATTTAGGTTATATATATTTTTTGTAAACTTCAGTCACCTCTGCACCTTTAGCTTTTCCTTTCTCTTCCTACCTTCGGTCGAATGACTGGGGGTGGTGGGAAGGGAGGAGCTATATATACAGCTCTGCTATGGTGCTCTTTGCCACTTCCTGTTAGCAGGAGGATAAATCCCACAAGTAAGGATGAAATCTGTGGACTCGTCATATTGTAGAAGAAATTAATTTATCAGGTAAGCATAAATTTACTTTTTTTGAGCAGACAGACGTTCCATCCGGGGGAGTGGGGACTTCATCCTGAGGTCTTTGCCACCCTGATTCTCAGATGGGGCAGACCGGAATTGGATCTGATGGCGTCTCGTCAGAATGCCAAACTCCAAGATACGGATCCAGGTCACGGCATCCTCAGGCCGAACTGATAGATGCCTTGGCAGTGCCTTGGTCGTTCAACCTAGCTTATGTGTTTCCACCGTTTGCTCTCCTTCCCCGGGTGATTGCTTGGATCAAACAGGAGAGGGCTTCAGTAATTCTAATCGCTCCTGCGTGGCCTCGCAGGACTTGGTATGCCGATCTAGTGGACATGTCCTCTCTGCCGCCGTGGAAGCTTCCATTGAGGCAGGACCTTCTCATTCAGGGACCCTTCCAACACCCAAATCTAGTTTCTCTGCAACTGACTGCTTGGAGATTGAACTCTTGATTTTATCTATGGGGGGGTTCTTTGATTCAGTCATTGATACTTTGATTCATGCACGTAAGCATTTTACTAGAAAGATCTACCATAAGATATGGCGTAAATATCTTTTTTGGTGTGAATCCAATGGCTACTCATGGTGTAGAGTTAGGATTCCCAGAATTCTGTCTTTTCTCCAGGAAGGATTGGAGAAAGGGTTATCAGCGAGTTCCTTAAAGGAAGAGATCTCTGCTTTGTCAATTTTACTACACAAACATTTGGCAGATGTTCCAGACGTTCAGTCTTTTTGTCAGGCTCTAACCAGAATTAAGCCTGTGTTTAGACCAATTGCTCCACCCTGGAGTTTGAATTTAGTTCTTAATGTTCTTCAAGGGGTTCCGTTTGAACCCATGCATTCCATAGATATTAAGATCTTGGTAAGTTTTATTTTTGGTTGCTATTTCTTCTGCTCGTAGAGTTTCTGAGCTTTCAGCGTTACAATGTGACTTGCCTTATCTTATCTTTCATTCTGATAAGGGGGTTCTAATACCAAACCTGGGTTCCTTCCTAAGGTTGTTTCAAATAAGAATATTAATCAAAATTGTTGTTCCTTCATTATGTCCTAATCCTTCTAAGAAGGAGCGCCTGTTGCATAACTTGGACGTGGTCCGTGCCTTGAAGTTTTACTTGCAGGCGACTAAGGATTTCCGTCAATCATCTTCATTATTCATTGTTTTTTCTGGCAAGCGTAGGGGTCAGAAAGCTACAGCTACCTCTCTTTCTTTTTGGCTGAAGAGTATCATCCGCCTGGCATATGAAACTGCTGGACAGCAGCCTCCTGAATGAATTACGGCTCATTCTACTAGGGCTGTGGCTTCCTTATGGGCATTTAAAAACGATGCTTCTGTTGAACAGATTTGCAAGGCTGCAACTTGGTCGTCTCTTCATACTTTTTCCAAATTTTACAAATTTGATACTTTTGCTTCTTCTGAGGCTGGTTTTGGGAGAAAGGTTCTTCAAGCAGTGGTGCCTTCCGTTTAGGTCCTTACCTGATAAATTTATTTCTTTTACGATATGACGAGTCCACGGCCCACCCTGTCATTTTTATACACTTCAGTCACCTCTGCACCTTTGGCTTTTCCTTTCTCTTCCTAACTTTGGTCGAATTACTGGAGTTGGAGGGAAGGGAGGAGCTATATATACAGCTCTGCTGTGGTGCTCTTTGCCACTTCCTGTTAGCAGGAGGTTAAATCCCACAAGTAAAAATGAAATCCGTGGACTTGTCGTATCGTAAAAGAAATAAATTATCAGGTAAGCATAAATTTCCTTTTTCAGTTCCTGAGGTTTGCTTTTTTTGGACCAGCACTTCATAGAGTTCATAGCTCTTCCGTTTGGCCTAGCTACTGCTCCAAGGATATTTACAAAGGTTCTGGGGGCTCTTCTAGACGATGCCAGAATACAAGGTATTGCAGTAGCGCCTTACCTGGACGATATCTTGGTACAGGCACCATCTTTTCGTCTGGTGGCAGAACATTCGGAGTCCCTTCTCAATCTTCTTCAAACACATGGATGGAAAATAAACCGAGAAAAGAGTTCTCTTACTCCAAGTACAAGGGTGAATTTTCTGGGAACTTTAATAGACTCCATATCCATGAGAATACTCCTCACAGATCAGAGATGTTGCAAGCTAACTTCTGCATGTCTTGCCCTCCAAGCTTCCTCGAGACCCTTTTACTATGGAGGTAATCGGACTCATGGTGTTCTGCATGGACATCATTCCTTTTGCCAGATTCCATCTCAGACCCTTACATCGATGCATGCTGAGACAATGTAACAGCGACCATTCAGATCTGTCTCAACAGACAGCCTGCTTTACAGCCTGTCGAGGGAGACTCTTTCCTGGTGGCTCTGTCCAGATTATCTGTCCCAAGGCATGTGCTTTTTGAGACTGCCCTGGGAGATTGTGACTACGGACGCAAGCCTTTCCAGCTGGGGAGCCGTCTGGGGTGCCAAGAAGGCACAAGGTCTGTGGACTCAGGAGGAGTCCTCCCTTCCAATCAATATTTTTGAACTCCGGCAATCTTCAATGCCTTGCAGGCTTGGCCCCTTCTGGGTTTGTCCCAGTTTATCAGATTCCATTCAGACAATATAACCTCGGTTGCCTATATCAACCTTCAGGGGGGAAAAATAAGTTCCTTGGTGATGAGAGAAGTATCTCAGATACTAGAGTGGGCAGAGACTCACAAATGTACGCTGTCAGCGATCCACATTGAGGGTGTGGACAACTAGGAAGCAGACTTCCTCAGCAGGCAATCCTTTCACCCAGGGGAATGGTCTCTTCACCCGAGGTGTTTGCAGAGATATGCAGCGAGTGGGGGACGCCAGAGATACATCTCATGGCATCCCGCCTCAATACCAAGGTACCCAGGTACGGGTCGAGGGATCCTCAGGTGGAACTGATAGATGCCCTATCAATACCATGGAGGTTCAGACTCGTATATCTTTTTCCTCCATTACCGATTCTCCCTTGTGTGGTGTCTCGCATTAAGCAGCAACGAACATCAGTGATTCTGCTCCGTAGTGGCCGCTAAGGATGTGGTTTGCGGATCTGGTGGGGATCTTTTCATCTCCTCAGTGGAGGTTACCTTGTTGCCGAGATCTGCTGATACAGGGTCCCGTCGTTCATCAAAATCTGATGACTGACTGCGTGGAGATTGAACGCTTAGTTTTAGCCAAGAGAGGGTTTTTTGAGAATGTTATTGACACTCTGGTTCAAGCTTGTAAGCCAGTTACTCGTAATCCGGTTAAGGTTTCCAGAATTTTAGCTTTTCTCCAGGATGGACTGGAGAAGGGTCTGTCAGCTAGTTCCCTGAAGGGACAGATACTGGCCCTGTTGGTGTTACTGCACAAAAGATTGACTGAGCTTCCGGATGTGCAGTCCTTTGTTAAGGCTCTGGCTAGGATCAGATCTGTGTTTAGATTTGAGGCTCCGCCTTCAAGCCTCAATCTTGTTTTTAGTGTTTTGCAGCAGGTTCAGTTTGAGCCTATGCATACTGTTGACATTAAATTGTTATCTTTAAAGGTTCTTTTTTTGTTGGTTATTGCTTCTGCACGCAGAGTTTCTGAGATTTCTTTGCAATGTGACCCCCCCTTATCTGGTTTTTCATGCTGATAAGGCGGTTTTACCTACTGAATTAGAGTTCCTCTCTAAGGTGGTGTTGAATTGTAACATTAATCAAGAAATTGTTGTTCCTTCCTTGTGTCCTAATCCTTCAGCGAATGAACATTTGCTTCATAATCTAGATGTGGTTCGTGCATTGAAGTTCTATCTTCAGACTACTAAGGAATTCAGACAATCTTCCTTTTTGTTTGTCATCTATACGGGGAAAGGTAAGGGGCAGAAGGCTACTATGACTTCTCTATCTTTTTGGTTGAGGAGTGTCATCCACTTAGCTTATGAGACAGCCGGACGACAGCCTCCTGAGAGGATAACGGCTCATTCCACTAGAGCAGTGGCTTCCTCTTATGCTTTTAAGAATGAAGCCTCAATGGATCAGATTTGTAAGGCGACTACCTGGTCCTCCTTTCACACTTTTTCTAAATTTTACAAGTTTGATGTGTTTGCTTCGGCTGAAGCAGCTTTTGGGAGAACAGTTTTGCAGACTGTGGTGCTCTCAGAATAGGGTCTGCCTCTTTTTTTTTTTTTTGTTCACTCCCATTATTCATTCAGTGTCCTGTGGAGCTTGGGTATAGTTTTCCCAACAGTAAGGAATGAAGTCGTAGACCCTCCCTGCCAGGAAGGAAAGGAATTTATTTGGTAAGCATAAATGATGTTTTTCATTCATTTTATAGTTAATAAATAGTGTACAGGGTTTGTATTGTACCTCATTCTTACAGTATTCCTTAGGGCAGCTATTTAATGAGAAACTTGTGATAGCTGGTTAAGTGGTAGATGAAATAATACATTTTACACAGGCTATAAATAATTCAGCGCTATCGGTGTTAACCCTTTGCTGTATGTAGCAAACACAGTGCTGTGGAATACTCCATAGACATCAAACAACTTCTGTAACAAACCACAAACATTTGGGCTTATTTTACTTATGTTTATAGTTCACACCAGCATCACTCTGCTATACATCTAAGACAAAAACATTAAAAATGCAAAGTGATGAAGAATAATCGCTCGTTATTTTCTTTATGAAATCTTCCAGTTTACATAAAATGTAAAATGTTTCCTTTTTTTTGTTATTAACCCTTCTTTTTATTTTATTATATGTACAAATGCTCCAGGAGTGTGGGCATATAGAAGCAATAGGTGTATCTTATCATCCCATGATTGGGTTTGTTCCATTCCGATCACCTTGTGAGAAGCTTTCCATTTTTTAATATTATCAGAATTGCTTTGTTCTTTTGGTATCCTTGGTTGAAGAGTAAACTTAGGTAGGCTCATAGGAGCTCAGGAGAATGCATGTGTCTTTATAAGTAGATGCAGTAGAGTGCCTCTCCTAATGGTTTACTTTTCAGAACAAAGCAAATTATTTTGCATTGTTATCTAAGCTGACAACAATGCTCTACAGGGAACTAGCTGAACACATCAGGTGCGCCATATGTGCAACCACCAATCAGCAGCTAGCTCCCAGTACTGCATTGCTACTCCTGCTTTTTATCAAAGGATACCATGAAAACAAAGGAAATGAAATTATAGAAGTACATTAGGAAGTTAAAATGGCGTTCTCTGTCTGAATCATGAAAGATTTGGGTTTCATAGCCCTATAATGTTTTCTGTGCCTTTATATCAGTGGATCATTTTTATGAAACTCAGATTGGTTTTCACCAATTTCAGGGTTTTCACAAGAAAACTTACATGGACAAATGAATAGTAAACCACAGCAGACAATGGGGCAAATTATAGACCGCTGCTCCATAACTTGTCCGTCTGCTTTGAGGCGGCAGACATAAATCAACCCAATCGAATATGATCGGGTTAATTGACACCCCCTGTTAGCGCCCGCGGATCTGCAGGGGGCGTAATTGCACAAGCAGTTCTGGTGAACTGCTTGTGCAATGATAAATGCCGACAGCGTATCATGTCCGCTCGTACTTTGCCCCAATAAATTCAATAATAATGATTATTGACTATTACAATTAAATCCAGATCAATACATCTCTTATGTCTAATATAATTTATATTATTTTAAGAATTACATTTTGCAAGTTTCAATGGTCGTATTTTAGTTGTGTACCAGTTTCATTTTTTAAAAGTGCAATTTGAACCATATTTAATTAAACCAGGAACCAGTTTGTTTAACATGTGAATGGAGTATGCATGGAAATAATTTGTTTTTTAAACAATGAGTTTTTAAGTGAATTAAATAAATCCAAAACTGATGCAAAAGCTGGTACGAAAAGGATTTTCTGATGTATTTGAGGACTGTTGGTTAGTTTACCTCCCAATATTTCAGGGACATTTTTCAGGACAGGGAGATGAGAGAGACTTGAGGGCAGTGGTTTATCACTGCTTGGTGCACCTTGGACTATTTGGGGGTGTTTGTGGGCGGGGCTAGGGCAGTCCCTAAAAAACTGGGGCCTTTGCCATGACTGGGGTAGCTGCAGTAGGGACAACAGGCAGATTTCCCAACCCGCAACAATTCCAAAATATCTGGGACAGTTGAGAAGTTTAGGATTTTCTGTGCAAAGCATTTGACTGTATTTCAGTGTTAAGAAAAATAATGAACACCATGGAAAAGTTGTTTTTCTTGCCTAGGGGTGCCTTTAGAACAAGATACCTGTTTGGAACATATTGCACCGCTCTTCTAATGGATTTTAAAAAACCTTTATAACTGTTCTTGTGAGATTGACACAAACTGGATAGATTGGACAAGGAGAAAATGTAAAATTGGGCGGAATTAATGTATTAATCTGTTTTTTCCAATACTGAACCTTTAATTCCTATATTGCATACAGTGGAGGAATAACTGTGACTTTTTTTTTACTTTAAAGGGACATTCTCATGCCAAAAAAATGATGTTCTATAATTATTTGTCATTTTTTTTATTGCTGACCCTAGAAAACTTTATTGTAACATCCAGCAAGCAGAACATGACCAGTTAACCAATCAGGAGCAGCTGTCGTACCCTGTGAGCTGCAGTGCAATGCACATAAGGAGCAGAATTCTATGCTTTAACAAATTAGATCATTGTGATTTTGCATTAAATTGTCATTGTCTGCATGCAGAGAACAATATGTTTTACTGTTACATCTGTAATGAGTATATTCTTTCTTTATGGCAGGGGATCGCCTGACAGAGACACCAGTGTAAGTATAGTTTTGCTAATCAATTGGATATTTTATTTAAATGTGGAGTAAATGGTGATTTGTAAAATAATTGCTGTTTTTTAACATTGTATTTGCATTGTGTTTATTTGAAGGTGTGTTCTTCTTTAATAAAGTGTATGTTAACCTGTTGGTTGCCAGAGAGGTCTGCAATACATATTAGCTGCCTTTGCCAATGAAGGGTAGTAGATTATTTATTAGGCTGACAAATGCATTTTTTCAATGTATTCATGGAAATGAAGATTGTAATGGAATTGGCATTTTATATAATCTGCCACATCCCCAAACTGCATAATGTTTATTATGGAGATCTATATCAACAGATTCACCATGGTATTGCCTGCTGTAATTTAACTCTAAATGACGTGATATTTTCTTTTATAAGATGGTCGGAGTCCATGAGCCATCACATATGGGATTACGTCCAGTCCTGCAGGAGGAGGCAAAACATCCACCCACAACAGCATTTTAATCCCTCCCACTTTTGCATGATTACTTAGTCAGTCTGTAAGGATTTAGTAGAGAGTGAGGATGGATCACAACTGCAGAGTATGCAAAATAAATGATTTGTATCACTTTTGGCAAATGGACTATTGAACAGCATAGACCAAGCTGCTTTCAGTGAAGTTGTTATTCTCAAGTAATTGAATTGCAGATCAGAAACTTGTCTGGCAACGAATGATGTAAATCATATATGCTGTTGAACGTCACAGCAATAGTATAGACATAAACAAAGGCTGGATCAGAAGAAATATAAAAAATAAATCAGTTTGTTAGTAGCAATCTTTAGAGTTCAGCTAGCTCCCAGTACGATAAATCTTGATAAAGAAAAGCAGAGTTCCAGAAAGCAGGTAGTGTTGCTATTAGTGCTGGAGTAAGATATAACAGTTCAGTGTGAAGTGTAACTCTCAGTTTTAGACACTGTTAGTTAGTTTGTCACAGAACGGTATACACATGTGCTGATAGTCTTGCGGTCAGTAGAGCAGCAGGGAAAAGCAAAGTTCAAGGCTTATTTGTACAGCACAGCTTAAAGTAACTACAGTGCTTACCCCCAGTCACCGGATGGTGTGTAATAGAAGCGGAATTAATTCTGAGATGTCCTTGTACTTAGTCCGTGGGAGGTTGTTTGTAGATGAGTTGCACTGTGTTGCAGTGGAAGAGAGGTTGAAGTCCGGTGTGTGAGAAACGCTTCAGTGGCTCAGATGAGATAGCAACTCAGAGGGAGAAGGCAGCAAACACACTGCAGTATGAAATAAGTCTCTGTTGTAGCGTGCACGCTAAAAAGAAAAACTCGCCTCTGTAAAACTTTCTGTAGGCAAAATGAGCATATGAACCGGCAGTAGAAAATAAGTAATCCCAAGGTAGTAGCTGATTCAGAAATTGGAAGAAAAGCAGACTGGTTTGTTTTCAGAAAAAACACACAGCAAGTGGAAAACAGACACGCTTCAGAGCTAGTCTAGAAACTTAATAATTAAGCACCTGTCTGCAGTCAGCTGATGCCTTAAGTACAGGTAAGGCTGAAGTCAGGTGAATGGGAAAGGCATAGGTAAAACATGGAGCGGAATCCATACATAAGGTGAATGGGAAAGGCATAGGTAAAACATGAAGCGGAATCCTTACATACGCCCCCCTTCAAGCAAGCCGATCCTCGGCTTGATGTTTAGGTCTAAGGGGATATCGTCTGTGGAAACGAGAGATGAGTCTAGGTGCATCTATATTGGTATAAGGCTCCCAAGTGTCATCATAAGGTGAGTAGCCTTTCCATCTGACCAGATATTGTAAGACACCTTTATGCCGTCTGGAATCCAGGAGGTCTTGAAATTCATAAGTGTCCGGATCTAGGGGTACAGGTACAGGTGGTAAAATGGTTTTCACTGAAGGATCATCTGAAGCTGGTTTAAGAAGGGACACATGAAAAGTAGGATGGATGGGTATAGAACTAGGAAGGTCCAGAGTAACTGCATTTGGGTTAACAACGTGAGTGATAGTGAACGGTCCGATATATAATCCTGCTAGTTTTTTACTGGGAACAGGGATTTTGATGTTTTTTGTCGAAAGCCAAACTTTATCGCCTATGGCATAAGATGGTGATGGTCGTCTGCGTAAGTCGTAGTATTTCTTCTGTGAGGTCTGAGCCTGTTGAATATTTGTTTTTAGGAAGTGGAAGTTTTCAGCGAGCTTCTGTAGTAGATCATCTACAGAAGGAGAAATTGGGTTATCCGTTTGTTCCAGGGAGAAATGTGGATGAAAAGCATAGTTTGCAAAGAAGGGTGAAACTTTGGTGGATGAATTAACCGAGTTATTGTAGGCAAATTCGGCCAGATATAGGTATTGTGACCATTCATTTTGCTGATAAGAGCAATAACAGCGTAGATACTGCTCTAGCCATTGATTTAATTTCTCTGTTTGGCCATTTGTTTGTGGATGGAAGGCAGTACTTAGGCGATGATCAATTTTCAGTTGAGCAGAAAGACTTTTCCAGAACTTCGAGGTAAACTGAGTACCCCTATCAGTTGTTATGATGGAAGGAATTCCGTGGTATCTGACAATCGAATTTAAGAAGAGTTGTGCTGTCTCACTGGAAGTGGGAAGTTTGTTAAAAGGGATAAAATGAGCCATTTTGGTCAGGATGTCTGTGACAACAAGAATGGTGTTGAAACCTGAACTCACAGGTAATTCAACTATGAAGTCCATGCCGAGATGTAACCAAGGTCTATCAGGTATTTGAATTGGAAGAAGATGTCCATATGGCTTGGCCCTTTCCTTTTTGGAAGTAATGCAGATGGAGCAGTTTGAGATATAGTTTTTCACAGATGTTTCCAAATTTGGCCACCAGTAGGATCTGCTGAGAAGTTCCTTTGTTTTCATAATACCTGGATGTCCAAGGAGAGGTGGATCATGATGTTGTTTAATTAGAGCAGGTCTAAGAATCTCGGGGACATACAAGAGAGTCCCATGATAGTAGAGGTTGTTTCTACGAGATAGTCGGAGTTGAGGTAGCTGAGGATCTGACCGTAAAGCTGTTTGAAGTTGCGTCTTGAAAGTGGACAGTAGACCCAAAAATCTATCTGGGGGAATGATAGAAGTAGATTCCTGAGTGTTTGGAGGTCTAGGGTCTTTCCTAGAAAGTGCGTCCGCCTTTCCATTTTTAGAGCCGGGCCTGTAGATGATTTGATAGTTAAACCTGCTGAAGTATAGGCTCCATCTTACCTGTCGACTAGAGAGAGTTTTATTCCTCTGTAGGAACTCGAGATTACGGTGATCCGTGTAGATGATTATTGGTAAGACGGTGATCCTCCAGGAGATGCCTCCAATGTTCAAAGGCACGTTTTATCGCCAGGAGTTCCTTTTCTCCAACAGTATAGTTCATCTCAGGTGCAGAAAGAATTTTGGAATAGAAAGCTACTGGATGTAGTGGTTGGGATATACTGCGTCTTTGCGAGAGGACAGCTCCAAGGGCATAATCGGAGGAATCCACCTCCAAAATGAATTGGAGAGAAGGGTCAGGAAATTGAAGTATTGGAGCTGAGCAGAAGGAGTTTTTTAATGAGTTGAAAGCTTCAGTTGCCTTGGAGTTCCAGGTGAAAGGTGTACTGGAACTGGTGAGTACAGTGAGAGGTTTAGCAATTTGAGAGAAATTTTTAATAAACTTTCTATAATAGTTGCTAAACCCGAGGAAACGTTGTAGTTCCTTCCTATTTTTTGGTTGTGGCCAGTTTTTTACTGAATCGACTTTGTTAGCCTGCATTTGGATACCTTTTGGGCCAATGGAGTACCCCAAGAAATCTATTTCCTTGGTGTGGAATACACACTTTTCTAGCTTTGCATATAGCCTATGAACTTGGAGCCTGGAAAGTATCCAACTAACATGTTTAACATGTTCTTCAAGCGTGTTTGAGTACACTAGAATGTCGTCCAGGTATACGACCACACAAGTATCAAGAAGATCGTGAAATATATCGTTAATAAAATACTGGAATGTGGCCGGGGCGTTAGTTAACCCGAACGGCATTACCAGGTACTCAAACAGGCCGTATCTTGTCCTAAAAGCGGTCAACCACTCATCCCCTTCTCTTATGCGGACAAGGTTATAAGCCCCTCTTAGATCTAATTTGGTGAAGATTTTGGCATGTTGGAGGCGTTCAATGAGTTTGGGGATGAGTGGTAGGGGATTCCTGTTTTTTATCGTAATTTTATTGAGTTCCCTGAAGTCGATGATTGGTCGAAGGGAGTTATCTTTGTTTCTTACAAAGAAGAACCCGGCTGCTGCTGGAGAGACTGAAGGACGTATAAAACCTTTTTTTAAGTTTTCATCTAAATATGTCTTTAAATGATCAAGCTCGGGTTGGCAAAGAGGGTAGAGATGACCGTAGGGAGGAGTGGTACCAGGTTTGAGGTCGATCGGACAGTCATACGACCGATGAGGAGGTAGAGTATCAGCTTCCTTCTTACTGAATACGTCTGCAAACTTCTCATATACTTTAGGTATGTGTGGAGTTTCTGTCAAATGGAAGAGAACAGAATGATTTAGACAGGTTTGCTGGCAATATGGTGAATCAAATTTTACTTCCAAAGAACTCCAATTGATCACAGGTTCGTGTAAACGGAGCCATTGCAACCCTAGTACAATGGGGAATAGAGGAGAGGTAATAACATCAAAGGTGATGTATTCCTGATGTGAACCTAGAGTGGATACCAAAATGGGAATTGTATGCTGAGTAATAGGACCAGAAGAAATTTCAGACCCATCTACAACCCGTATAGAGACAGGAGACAATTTAGTGATGAGAGGTATTTTATTTTTTTCAACAATAGCTTTATCTATGTAATTCCCTTGAGCTCCTGTGTCAATTATAGCTTCTTTCGTCATGCGATTGCTGTCCCACTGTAAAGAGAGGGTTAAAGTACAGTGAATTGGTTTATCATGTTCAATCATTGAAGTCAAATGTAAGAGAGACTTACTATTTTTATTTTTACGTAGGGAGGGGCATTCGCGGATAGGATGGTTTGGACTTCCACAATACATACACAGTCCTTTTGATTTTCTTCTAAACCTTTCTTCAGAGGTCAATGGACCCCTCATAAAGCCTATATCCATAGGTTCAGGCACACTTGATGAAGAAGCAGTTGGAGGAGGATGGAATGATCTCTTGTAAGAAGAATCCCCAATTTGACGCTCTGACTTCCTTTCGCAAAGCCTTCTATCTATTTGCATTGAGAGTTTCATGAGGCCGTCTAAGGAGTCAGGGAGATCAGTTCGGGCTAGCTCATCTTTAACTGCTTCCGAGAGTCCTAGGCGAAATTGGTTTCTTAAGGCAATCACGTTCCATTGGGAGTCAATGGCATGTTGTTTAAACTCCGTTATATAAACTTCAACAGGACGGTTGCCTTGCTTTAGTTTCCGCATCTTGCTTTCTGCAGTCAATTGTAAATTTGAGTCTGAATAAAGTTCATCCATGACTGCTAGAAAAGACTGTAGGGATGATAGAATAGGATCGTTGGTTTCAAAGAGCGTGTCTGCCCAGATTCGGGGTTCACCCCGTAGATAGGTAATCATTGTGAGCACTTTAATCTTATCATTAGGATATGTGAGTGGCTTAAGGTTGAAAGTGAGGAGGCAGGCATTCCTATATTGGCGATAGAGACTCCTATCACCATTGAACAAATCAGGTGCTGCAATCTGTGGTTCCACAATAGATTCAGCAGCTTTTGCTTTGGGAGGAGTTGTCTCTCTTATAACCTTAGTTAAAGTCTCATTTTCAACCTTTAGATCTCTAAGGCCTTGACTGAGTTCATCTACTCTTTTAGACAGGTTGTAAACGAATTGGGGCAATTCTGCTGGATCCATATTTTTTAAGGCTTAATTATTCTGTAAGGATTTAGTAGAGAGTGAGGATGGATCACAACTGCAGAGTATGCAAAATAAATGATTTGTATCACTTTTGGCAAATGGACTATTGAACAGCATAGACCAAGCTGCTTTCAGTGAAGTTGTTATTCTCAAGTAATTGAATTGCAGATCAGAAACTTGTCTGGCAACGAATGATGTAAATCATATATGCTGTTGAACGTCACAGCAATAGTATAGACATAAACAAAGGCTGGATCAGAAGAAATATAAAAAATAAATCAGTTTGTTAGTAGCAATCTTTAGAGTTCAGCTAGCTCCCAGTACGATAAATCTTGATAAAGAAAAGCAGAGTTCCAGAAAGCAGGTAGTGTTGCTATTAGTGCTGGAGTAAGATATAACAGTTCAGTGGGAAGTGCAACTCTCAGTTTTAGACACTGTTAGTTAGTTTGTCACAGAACGGTATACACATGTGCTGATAGTCTTGCGGTCAGTAGAGCAGCAGGGAAAAGCAAAGTTCAAGGTTTATTTGTACAGCACAGCTTAAAGTAACTACAGTGCTTACCCCCAGTCACCGGATGGTGTGAAATAGAAGCAGAATTAATTCTGAGATGTCCTTGTACTTAGTCCGTGGGAGGTTGTTTGTAGATGAGTTGCACTGTGTTGCAGTGGAAGAGAGGTTGAAGTCCGGTGTGTGAGAAACGCTTCAGTGGCTCAGATGAGATAGCAACTCAGAGGGAGAAGGCAGCAAACACACTGCAGTATGAAATAAGTCTCTGTTGTAGCGTGCACGCTAAAAAGAAAAACTCGCCTCTGTAAAACTTTCTGTAGGCAAAATGAGCATATGAACCGGCAGTAGAAAATAAGTAATCCCAAGGTAGTAGCTGATTCAGAAATTGGAAGAAAAGCAGACTGGTTTGTTTTCAGAAAAAACACACAGCAAGTGGAAAACAGACACGCTTCAGAGCTAGTCTAGAAACTTAATAATTAAGCACCTGTCTGCAGTCAGCTGATGCCTTAAGTACAGGTAAGGCTGAAGTCAGGTGAATGGGAAAGGCATAGGTAAAACATGGAGCGGAATCCATACATAAGGTGAATGGGAAAGGCATAGGTAAAACATGAAGCGGAATCCTTACACAGTCTTTATCCTCCAGCAAGGAGTGATGGGGAAACTTGAAGTTCTTATCTACATGTCAATTGAAAGGGGTTCTCAGACAGATGTAAGACCCATTATTAGAAGAGAGGGGTGTACAGGAATATCACTGTAAGTGAGATTAAATCTCCTTCTGGGAATTTGTCACTAGCCTGCCTCCTCTTGGCCTTGTTGTGTAATCCAGATCCTGTGTCAGTGTGTACTACAAAGGGTTAGCTCTTCTACAGGAAACAGGTCTCCTTCAGCTTGGTAAGCACAGTAGAATGAGTGCTGACAGCTAATTAGGTACTTACACTCATATAAGTGAGGTACTGTCTCTTTTTCGGTGTAGTTTTTAGCACATCCTATACCACACATGCCAAACTGCTGGGTTGGGACACAGTCTGGGGTTTTTAGAAAGCACAGGGAGTTTGGTCTCCCCAGGAGGCAAAGTTCTCAATCAATATCTGTTAAGGCAAGAGTCTTTTCTAAAGTTTTAGTCAGACAAATGTCACAGCAGTGGCTTACATCAATCACTGAGACGGAATGCAAAGTGTCTTAGCATTCGAAGAGGTAGCCTGCATTCTGACTTTGAATCAGGAGGTATTCAACCTGATTGTTGATCTTGAGAGATGGCCAAACATAGACTTCATGGCCTCTCACTAGAATTGCAAACTACCCCATTATTGTGCGAGATCTCAACATCCACAAGCAACTCTAATAGATGCACTAGTGGTTCCCTGGTCTTATATTCTGATTTACATCTTCCCTCCTTTTTGTTTTACTATCCAGGATAATAGCCAGGATAAAACAAGAAAGGGTCTCAGTGAATCTAATTGCTTACTCTCAGGAACGGCCTTCTCTTTCAAAGTCCCTTATTCCATCAAAACCTCATATTTCACAGCATGGCGATTGAACGTCTGAGTTTTATCTCAGAAATGGTTTCTAGATCAATTGTTAGACACTTTGATTCAGGCCGGAAAGCCTGGCACAAGACTTATTTATCACAAATCTGGAAAGTTTTCCTTTTTTGATGTGAAAATTGAATTCTACAATTTTTGCAGGATGGTCTGGATGAGGTTTTACCAGGGTTTATCACATTTCTGCCCTTTTAGTCTTGCTTCACAAGAAGATTTCATGACTTCCTGACATTCAAGTCTTTGTTAACAGGTTTCTTCCCCTATGTGGAACTTTAACTTGGTTTTGAGGGTTCTTCAGGTTTAACTATTTTAACCTTTGCATGGTCTGGATATTCATCTATTGTCATGGTAGGTTGTCTTTCTCTTGGCTATTTCCCCAGCCTTAAGAGTATCTGAGTTATTTTGTGTTATCTTGTGGTTCTCCTTACCTGAATTTTTTCATCAGCATAAAATCAGTTTTAAGAACAAATGACTTTTTCCTTTCTAAGGATGTTTCTTCTGAAAACGTTAATCAGGAAACTATAGTCCGATATCTTTGTCCAGCACTAATACAAACTAGAGAGATTACTTTATAACTTGGATGTAGTAAGGGCCTTGAAATGTTATCTTCAAGCCACTGAAGAATTAAGAAATTCTTCTTCTTCCTTGTTTATCTATTTCTCAGAGAGCTAATGCAATCACCCAAGCATTTGCATAGTATACCTAAACAAATGACTGCTCGTTCTGCCAGAGTAGTCGCCACCACTTGGGCTTTTAGAAATGAAGCTTCCTTTGAACACATTTGCAAGGCAGTTACTTGGTCATCTTTAGAAACCTTTACTAAATTCTACCATTTTGACGTCTCTTTTGAACATGTTTGGTAGGAGAGTTCTTCAGGCTGCAGTGCATGGGTAGTTCCTCTACCTGCCTTAACTGTTCTTCCTGCCCTATTTCATGGTTGTCTTGTGTACTTCACTGTTTGGGTATCGGATACCACATGTGATGGCTTGTGGACTCTCACAGTCTTATAAAAGAAAAAAAAATGTATGCTTTCCTGATAAATTTAATTTATTTCATGAGGGTGAGAGTCCACAAGACCAGCCCTTATTTTTCCATAGCAGTTGTGGCAGTACCAAATAACACTTTTTACCCTGCTTTTCCTTTCCTAGATTTCTTTTTTTCCCCTTTCTCTTTGCCATATGTATGACTAAGGAATCATGGGAAAGTGGGGGGGGGGGGATTAAAGCTGTGTTGTATTGGGGCATTTTGCCTCCTCTTGTAGGACTGGAGTTTGTGATTACTTGTGGACTCTCACCATCATGAAATCATTTTTTTTTTACTGCTAGCAGAGAGGATGGATGGCACCCTGCATAGTTCAGAATAGTCTCTTTCCACAAAATGAAATGTTGGCTATGGGCTAAAAAGCTTATTTTATTTTTAACAATATAGAAATTTGTTTAAAAAAATGTCTGATTTCACAAATGGAAGTGGTCGATGTGCTCACCAACTGTCAGTTTATATCAGTCAATCACATCCCCAAATTGCATAATGTTTATTACCCATGGAGATGTATAGCAACTCATTAACCACAGTTTTTTTTCTTTTTAATGACACGATGAGTCCACGGATCATCTTAATTACTATTGGGAATATCACTCCTGCCCTGCAGGAGGTGGCAAAGAGCACCACAGCAAAGCTATTAAATAGCTCCTCCCTTCACTCCCACTCCAGTCATTCTCTTTGCCTATGTTAAGTGCAAGGAGGTGGTAAACTAGGGGTTAGAAAAGATTCTTCAATCAAGAGTTTATTATTTTTAAGTAGTGCAATATTGTGCTGCTTTGTTCTAGGGTGTAGCCGTAGTCCATTAGTCTCTTCAGTAGAGTAGTGGTGGCTTTAGAGCAATGGGAACTTGTGGGACATAATTCTCACTGCGCCTCCCATATTGATGCTGCCCTTACCAAGAAAATCTGAGAGATATTACTTTTGTTTAATTACAGATCCATGTGAGGGAGAGGACCTCTCAAACCTGGAAACGGCCTTGCTGTCTGGCAGAAGATGAGATAAGGGCTGACTTCATTTCGCTGTCTGGCAGAAGATGAGATAAGTGCTGACTTCATTTCTGGGGGTAAGAAGTAAAACTCAGAAAAAAGGTTGGACACTATCTTTTATTTATACCTCATTGAATTTGGGCTCTTTATCAAAGGGTTACAAGATAGATTCCCCTAGAGTCTTAGGGGACAGTTTGGACGCAGGCACTGGGGCTGAATGAGACGTGTTATCATCTCCCGGCGGTTTAATAATAGCCGACTGGGAGATCACATATTGACAAGACCACGATGAGCTATACTGCAGAGAGCAAGCTCAGTGTGAGGTGGTTCCACAGTTAAATTATAACACTTGGACTAGCAGCTGCCCAATCTGAATCAGTCCGTTATTATGCTCCCGGCGGTTCCACTTAGTAAAAATGTTAATGGCGACCGGGTGATGGCTATTGCTAACGCCCACGATGGGCGGAGTTATGTGTGGCGCCAATTTGGTTGCGCACCACTTTGTTAGCACTTCCGGTTATCGGAAGGAACGGAGGATTTAAGTCTGAGTGTTTGCTCTTAAAAGAGAGTGTGTCTCTCTTTGCTTATATCAAGCTGTCAGCACACCACGGCAGTCTATGTATTACGGGACTGCAACAACTTCATCTTGAAAAAGCATTGTGCATTTGATACATTGACTGCCGTGGTGTGCTGACAGCTTGATATAAGCAAAGAGAGACACAGACACCTGGCGCTCGTATTTGTACAAACTACTACTGCTGTATAAATCGCTGATTAAATCTACAGCATTTTTGGCTGCACAAGTAATCACCTTGAAATTCTACAAGCATATAGGTATCCTGCGTGCTGTATGCACTAAAGAGCGGATACATACTAACATCGGAGTCGGCAAAGAATACTACCCGGCTGAGAGCTGCTCTGGCCAATAGGATTGCAGCAACGAGACAGCTCCCACACGGATAACGTAAACGGTCACGCTTCTTGTGTCTAGACGGAGGAGCTACTTTGGATCGATATCCGGACATACAAGGTAATAGACACCTGTCACCTGGAATCTTTGGGAGCTAACGATACTCCTCTGCCCTTGGAACTTATAATGACTCATTTTTTTCCTTGGTATACTTTATGTGGTGGCAACAGTTTTTATAACGGAGACGTCCGTTTTTATCTGTTTTATCTTTTGTGTGTTTAGTGTTTGATATATATTTTAATAAATTGGGCATAGCCCCTTTTCTCTTTATTTTAGTCTTGCATATGATTCCTATATATTGGGGTTAATAGAGTGTTTGCCAGAATACCCCCTATGCTTCTGACCCAACTTTAGCTTAAGCGCTCTTATTATTTATTTTTCTTTTTCTAATATGGAAGATATCTTTGAGTTCAGAGACAATATGTATTAGGCACTTTCTGAATGTAAGGAGGAAGAAAATGTTAATTTCTCTCAATATGAAAGTCTAGATGACATTCTGGGTAAATTAGAGAAACTATTAGTCAGAGAATTGAAACAAAAAATGTAAGTTTTGTTTCTAATCAAATATATTTTGAAAGGTTTGATCCCAAAGGGATTGAGATTAAATAAAACCTGTTCATTCCCACTTAAAGAAACATTTAAGTTAGAGTGGGAAGGGGTCCTGAGTAAAGCCTCAATTGACCTAATGGATATTCTAAAAAGAAAAACGTAAAGATAAAAAATCAATAGAATTTAAAGAAAAACAAAAAGGTTATGATTGAAAGAATTGACATTTTAAATAAAGATATATTGAAAACAAAGTGGAGAAAACTGGACAGAGATACAATAAAACCTCAGTCAGCTCCTGATATTGAAATTACTGGTACTATGGAAACGAATGCACCTCAAAACCAGTGGACTGTGGTTCACCATAATAAGAAAAAAGAGAAAAAGAACCATGGTCATTTTAGACAAAATGAATACAGAGATAGAAATAGAAATACAAATTACTCTTGGAGGTCTGGCCCCTATAATGAGGAGAGGACATATAACAGAGTATGATAATTATGGTAGATTTAATTCCTATGGTGGAACCAATCGTTATTCTGATACGATAAGGAACGATAATTATAATTTTGATAAGAAAAATACTGTACCTTATAAGACTAGTGGGCAACACTGGGTGGATAATGAAAGGTGGCGGACACCAGTAAGGAACAGGTATACACCATTACATTACCAAACAAAGACACCTGAATATAGAGACAATAAGGCTCCTTTTTTAGAGAAAAGCCCTCTAAGGGAGGGCACATCAAGGGACCTCCTAAAAAAGAACACAGAGAATTTATGGGTAAACAAAAAAAGACCTCTAGAGCAGTGATTTTTAACCTTTTTTTTGCCGTGGCACACTTTTTTACATTAAAAAATCCTGTGGCACAACACCATCCCAAAATTTTACTGTATGTATTGTGCTGTTATGCCATGCCTCCTACAAACTACCCCTGCACTGGGAGTAAAAAACAAGCAAAGTTTAAAAAATATGTCACACTGTTGTCAGTCTGCCGTGGCACACCTGAGGATCTCTCACGGCACACTGGTTGAAGAACTGCTCTAGAGGAACAAGAGGGAGTGGGGCAGACAAACGAAGCAAAAAGGTGGAGGTAAAGAAAAATGGGGTCTTTAAAGGGACAGTCAAGTCCAAAAAAAACCTTTCATTTTTCAAATAGGGCATGTAATTTTAAACAACTTTCCAATTTACTTTTATCAACAATTTTGCTTTGTTCTCTTGGTATTCTAGTTGAAAGCAAACCTAGGAAGGCACATATGATAATTTCTAAGCCCTTGAAGGCCGCCTCTATTTTATTTACTTTTCACAGCAGGGGAGAGCAAGCTCATGTAGGCCATATAGATAGCATTGTGATCACGCTCGTGGCTAGTGGCAGACACTGCACTAATTGGCTAAAATGCAAGTCAATAGATAATAACTTAGTCATGTGATTAGGGGAGGTCAGAAGATGCTTAGATACAAGTTAGTCACAGCAGTAAAAAGTGTATTAATATAAAAGTGTTAGTTTTGCAAAACTGGGGAATGGGTAATAAAGGGATTATCTATCTTTTTAAACAACAAAATTCTGGTGTTGACTGTCCCTTTAATATTAGCAGTATTAAATTGAAAGATGAGGAAGAGAAGATCTTAAGCTATGGTCTCTCCTTTGCACCTAGTACGAGATTGAATAAATTCAATACCCACATACATGTAAAAAAGTTTGTCAGAAACCTTACTCTCAAACGGTACTATATGAGAAGCCCACTTGAAAGTACATCTACTAAAAATATAGAGGTTAAACAAGATAAGTTTATTCACACTGATTTTAAGAATAAATCGACTTTTAATCCAATTTTTGCCAAAGGCAGTAACCTTGAGACCTTCGAATTAATGGTACTTAAGGATCTGAAAAAAAGTGAACCATCTAAATTTAATAAAATACATATGAGTAAGAAAGATAGACTTGTTTTAGAAAATTTAAAGAATAATAATAATGTAACCATCAAGCCCTCCGACAAAGGCGATGGGATTGTAGTTATGGATACTAATTATTATGAAATGGAGGCGCTGAGATTACTCAACGATACCAAGACATACAAAAAACTAGACTTGAACCCCACTAACAAGTTTGCAGTCAAACTGAAGAAAATTATTATTGAAGGCAAGAGTCTGAGAATATTAAATGAAAAGGAAGTGGAGTTTCTGGACCCTAGGTATCCTAGGGTCCCGGTATTCTACTTCCTACCCAAAATTCATAAGAATTTAAACCGCCAGGAAGGCCAATGATTTTGGGAATAGGGGCACTTTCCTCTAATCTTTCCCTTTATGTAGACTCTTTTTTACAAAAATACGTTAGGAACTTAGATTCATATTTAAGAGACTCTACTCAAGTACTAAATATTCTAGATACCATAAAATGGGAGGATAACATATTCCTGGTAACTTGTGAAGTGATTGATCATGAGAAGGGCCTTGTAGCCATAAAGAAGTATCTGTAAGCTGATTCTGAAATGAAATCAGAACAAAACATTTTTTTATTAAAAAGTATTGCTTTCATATTGAGAAATAATTATTTTGTGTTTAACAACAAATTTTATTTGCAAGTTGAAGGGACGGCTATGGGCACGAGGTTTGCACCAATTAAGCCAATCTCTACATGGACAGTTGGGAAGAGACATTCTTCCAGGAGAGTGGCTATAGTGCAGACCTCATGCTCTATAGAAGATATATCAATGATATTCTGATTATATGGAGGGGGTCTGAATTAGATTTAAAACATATGTTTGAGAACATGAACGCTAATGATAGAGGTCTTAATTTCACCTTTAATTACAGTAAAGAGACTATTGTCTTTCTAGATTTAGAAATTATGGTAGCTGGGAGCTCTTTTGAAACAAAGACCCATTTTAAAGAGGTCGATTCAAACAGTTTTATACACGCTGAGAGCTACCATTTGAGACAATGGAAAGAGAATATCCCTGTAGGACAGAGCCTAAGAATTAGAAAAAACTGCTCTAGAATAACAGATTTTGAAAATCAGATTGGAATTCTGGTTGAAAAATTTAAGGATAGGGGATATGAGGAAGAGCTTGTAAATAAAGCAGTTGAAAGGGCAAGGAAATCTGACAGAAAGTCTCTACTTTCGTATAAGCAGAAAGACATTAATAAAGACCAAGAGCTAATTAACACACCCTTCATCACTTACTTTAATATTGACCATGGGATAATGAGAAAAATACTAAATAAACACTGGCACATACTTAAAGCTGACCCCGTAATAGGGGATAAACTCCCATCCAAACCAAAACTAACATTCAGAAAGTCAAGAAATTTAAAGTCAATGCTGGCATCTAGTATATCTAAAGATAAAAGAAAACAGACCCAAGTACATAAGAATCTTTTTGGGGTAAAGGTATTCGGCTTTTTCCCCTGTTATTCATGTAAGGCTTGTCTACATAGCTATAAAAAACGCTCAATTACTATCCCTATTACAGGAGAAGAGGTTTCAATAAAGAATTGCATTAGATGTACCACTAAGGGGGTCATTTACGTATTACAATGCACCTGTAATTTGCTATATTTTGGAGAGACAAAGAGGATGATTAGGGATAGGATCAGGGAGAATCTCCTATGCATTGAAAAGAAAATAGAGGATACAAGGCTTTATAAATATTTTAAAGAGGTACATAATGGGAGGTCAAAGGACTTGAAGTATTGGGGGATACAGCACATACAGCAGAATTGGAGAGGAGGGAATATAGATAAATGTCTACGTTTGAAGGAGGCAGAATATATTTTTAAATATGACACCCTATACCCTGCAGACCTCAATTCAGAGTTGGACATTTCACCATTTTTATTAGATTGAGGGATGGTTCTGGTATGATCACAGTTTATATTGATAACATACTTACGGCTAGATTTGGAGTTTGGCGGTAAAAGGGCTGTTAACGCTCCGCGGGTTTTTTTCTGGCCGCACCATAAATTTAACTCTGGTATCGAGAGTTCAAACAAATGCTGCGTTAGGCTCCAAAAAAGGAGCGTAGAGCATATTTAGCGCAAATACAACTCTCGATACCAGAGTTGCTTACGGACGCGGCCGGCCTCAAAAACGTGCTCGTGCACGATATCCCCATAGGAAACAATGGGGCTGTTTGAGCTGAAAAAAAACCTAACACCTGCAAAAAAGCAGCGTTCAGCTCCTAACGCAGCCCCATTGTTTCCTATGGGGAAACACTTCCTACGTCTGCACCTAACACTCTAACATGTACCCCGAGTCTAAACACCCCTAGCCTTACACTTATTAACCCCTAATCTGCCGCCCCCGCTATCGCTGACCCCTGCATTACACTTTTAACCCCTAATCTGCCGCTCCGTAAACCGCCGCCACCTACGTTATCCCTATGTACCCCTAATCTGCTGCCCTAACACCGCCGACCCCTATGTTATATTTATTAACCCCTAATCTGCCCCCCACAACGTCGCCGACACCTGCCTACACTTATTAACCCCTAATCTGCCGACCGGACCTGAGCGCTACTATAATAAAGTTATTAACCCCTAATCCGCCTCACTAACCCTATCATAAATAGTATTAACCCCTAATCTGCCCTCCCTAACATCGCCGACACCTACCTTCAATTATTAACCCCTAATCTGCCGACCGGAGCTCACCGCTATTCTAATAAATGGATTAACCCCTAAAGCTAAGTCTAACCCTAACACTAACACCCCCCTAAGTTAAATATAATTTTTATCTAACGAAATAAATTAACTCTTATTAAATAAATGATTCCTATTTAAAGCTAAATACTTACCTGTAAAATAAATCCTAATATAGCTACAATATAAATTACATTTATATTATAGCTATTTTAGGATTAATATTTATTTTACAGGTAACTTTGTATTTATTTTAACCAGGTACAATAGCTATTAAATAGTTAAGAACTATTTAATAGTTACCTAGTTAAAATAATTACAAATTTACCTGTAAAATAAATCCTAACCTAAGTTATAATTAAACCTAACACTACCCTATCAATAAAATAATTAAATAAACTACCTACAATTACCTACAATTAACCTAACACTACACTATCAATAAATTAATTAAACACAATTGCTACAAATAAATACAATTAAATAAACTATCTAAAGTACAAAAAATAAAAAAGAACTAAGTTACAGAAAATAAAAAAATATTTACAAACATAAGAAAAATATTACAACAATTTTAAACTAATTACACCTACTCTAAGCCCCCTAATAAAATAACAAAGACCCCCAAAATAAAAAATTCCCTACCCTATTCTAAAATACAAAAATTACAAGCTCTTTTACCTTACCAGCCCTGAACAGGGCCCTTTGCGGGGCATGCCCCAAGAATTTCAGCTCTTTTGCCTGTAAAAAAAAACATACAATACCCCCCCCCCAACATTACAACCCACCACCCACATACCCCTAATCTAACCCAAACCCCCCTTAAATAAACCTAACACTAAGCCCCTGATGATCTTCCTACCTTGTCTTCACCATGCCAGGTTCACCGATCCGTCCTGGCTCCAAGATCTTCATCCAACCCAAGCGGGGGCTAGACATCCACTGAAGAAGTCCAGAAGAGGGTCCAAAGTCTTCCTCCTATCCGGCAAGAAGAGGACATCCGGACCGGCAAACATCTTCTCCAAGCGGCATCTTCTATGTTCTTCCATCCGATGACGACCGGCTCCATCTTGAAGACCTCCAGCGCGGATCCATCCTCTTCTTCCGACGACTAGACGACGAATGACGGTTCCTTTAAGGGACGTCATCCAAGATGGCGTCCCTCGAATTCCGATTGGCTGATAGGATTCTATCAGCCAATCGGAATTAAGGTAGGAATTTTCTGATTGGCTGATGGAATCAGCCAATCAGAATCAAGTTCAATCCGATTGGCTGATCCAATCAGCCAATCAGATTGAGCTCGCATTCTATTGGCTGAACAGCCAATAGAATGCGAGCTCAATCTGATTGGCTGATTGGATCAGCCAATCGGATTGAACTTGATTCTGATTGGCTGATTCCATCAGCCAATCAGAAAATTCCTACCTTAATTCCGATTGGCTGATAGAATCCTATCAGCCAATCGGAATTCGAGGGACGCCATCTTGGATGACGTCCCTTAAAGGAACCGTCATTCGTCGTCTAGTCGTCGGAAGAAGAGGATGGATCCGCGCTGGAGGTCTTCAAGATGGAGCCGGTCGTCATCGGATGGAAGAACATAGAAGATGCCGCTTGGAGAAGATGTTTGCCGGTCCGGATGTCCTCTTCTTGCCGGATAGGAGGAAGACTTTGGACCCTCTTCTGGACTTCTTCAGTGGATGTCTAGCCCCCGCTTGGGTTGGATGAAGATCTTGGAGCCAGGACGGATCGGTGAACCTGGCATGGTGAAGACAAGGTAGGAAGATCATCAGGGGCTTAGTGTTAGGTTTATTTAAGGGGGGTTTGGGTTAGATTAGGGGTATGTGGGTGGTGGGTTGTAATGTTGGGGGGGGGGTATTGTATGTTTTCTTTTACAGGCAAAAGAGCTGAACTTCTTGGGGCATGCCCCGCAAAGGGCCCTGTTCAGGGCTGGTAAGGTAAAAGAGCTTGTAACTTTTTAAATTTAGAATAGGGTAGGGAATTTTTTATTTTGGGGGTCTTTGTTATTTTATTAGGGGGCTTAGAGTAGGTGTAATTAGTTTAAAATTGTTGTAATATTTTTCTTATGTTTGTAAATATTTTTTTATTTTCTGTAACTTAGTTCTTTTTTATTTTTTGTACTTTAGATAGTTTATTTAATTGTATTTATTTGTAGCAATTGTGTTTAATTAATTTATTGATAGTGTAGTGTTAGGTTAATTGTAGGTAATTGTAGGTAGTTTATTTAATTATTTTATTGATAGGGTAGTGTTAGGTTTAATTATATCTTAGGTTAGGATTTATTTTACAGGTAAATTTGTAATTATTTTACTAGGTAACTATTAAATAGTTCTTAACTATTTAATAGCTATTGTACCTGGTTAAAATAAATACCAAGTTGCCTGTAAAATAAATATTAATCCTAAAATAGCTATAATATAATTATAATTTATATTGTAGCTATATTAGGATTTATTTTACAGGTAAGTATTTAGCTTTAAATAGGAATCATTTATTTAATAAGAGTTAATTTATTTCGTTAGATAAAAATTATATTTAACTTAGGGGGGTGTTAGTGTTAGGGTTAGACTTAGCTTTAGGGGTTAATACATTTATTAGAATAGCGGTGAGCTCCGGTCGGCAGATTAGGGGTTAATAATTGAAGGTAGGTGTCGGCGATGTTAGGGAGGGCAGATTAGGGGTTAATACTATTTATGATAGGGTTAGTGAGGCGGATTAGGGGTTAATAACTTTATTATAGTAGCGCTCAGGTCCGCTCGGCAGATTAGGGGTTAATAAGTGTAGGTAGGTGTCGGCGACGTTGTGGGGGGCAGATTAGGGGTTAATAAATATAACATAGGGGTCGGCGATGTTAGGGGCAGAAGATTAGGGGTACATAGGGATAACGTAGGTGGGGGCGATTTGCGGTCGGAAGATTAGGGGTTAATTATTTTAAGTAGCTTGCGGCGACGTTGTGTGGGGCAAGTTAGGGGTTAATAAATATAATATAGGGGTCGGCGGGGTTAGGGGCAGCAGATTAGGGGTACATAAGTATAACGTAGGTGGCGGTCGGCAGATTAGGGGTTAAAAATTTTAATCGAGTGGCGGCGGTGTGGGGGGAGCTCGGTTTAGGGGTACATAGGTAGTTTATGGGTGTTAGTGTACTTTAGGGTACAGTAGTTAAGAGCTTTATGAACCGGCGTTAGCCAGAAAGCTCTTAACTCCTGCTTTTTTCAGGCGGCTGGAATCTTGTCGTTAGAGCTCTAACGCTCACTGCAGAAACGACTCTAAATTCCGGCGTTAGAAAGATCCCATTGAAAAGATAGGCTACGCAAATGGCGTAGGGGGATCTGCGGTATGGAAAAGTCGCGGCTGTAAAGTGAGCGTTAGACCCTTTAATCACTGACTCCAAATACCAGCGGGCGGCCAAAACCAGCGTTAGGAGCCTCTAACGCTGGTTTTGACGGCTACCGCCGAACTCTAAATCTAGGCCTTAGTTTCTATATACTGTCACTTAATGCACTTTATATTCTATTTAATATTCATGTATATTGATATAGATTCTTAAAAATCTTCAAAATAAATTTTTATAAAATACATTGGCCTTTATGCCATTTACACTTAGCAAATATCTCACTTTTAAGGGTTACTTATATTATAACCTCTATATTCTTCTTATTTTGTCTACTTTTCTTTTCTTCATGGTTTCAGCTATTAATAATATTGTATTTTCTCCAACATAGGTGTGTCCGGTCCACGGCGTCATCCTTACTTGTGGGATATTCTCTTCCCCAACAGGAAATGGCAAAGAGCCCAGCAAAGCTGGTCACATGATCCCTCCTAGGCTCCGCCTACCCCAGTCATTCTCTTTGCCGTTGTACAGGCAACATCTCCACGGAGATGGCTTAGAGTTTTTTAGTGTTTAACTGTAGTTTTTTTTATTCAATCAAGAGTTTGTTATTTTAAAATAGTGCTGGTATGTACTATTTACTCTGAAACAGAAAAGAGATGAAGATTTCTGTTTGTAAGAGGAAAATGATTTTAGCAACCGTTACTAAAATCCATGGCTGTTCCACACAGGACTGTTGAGAGGAATTAACTTCAGTTGGGGGAACAGTGAGCAGTCTTTTGCTGCTTGAGGTATGACACATTCTAACAAGACGATGTAATGCTGGAAGCTGTCATTTTCCCTATGGGATCCGGTAAGCCATTTTTATTCAGACAGTAAATAAGGGCTTCACAAGGGCTTATTAAGACTGTAGACATTGTCTGGGCTAAATCGATTCATTTATACACATATTTAGCCTTGAGGAATCATTTAATCTGGGTATTTTTGTAAAATAATATCGGCAGGCACTGTTTTAGACACCTTATTCTCTAGGGGCTTTCCCTAATCATAGGCAGAGCCTCATTTTCGCGCCGGTATTGCGCACTTGTTTTTGAGAAGCATGACATGCAGTCGCATGTGTGAGGAGCTCTGATACATAGAAAAGACTTTCTGAAGGCGTCATTTGGTATCGTATTCCCCTTTGGGCTTGGTTGGGTCTCAGCAAAGCAGAAACCAGGGACTGTAAAGGGGTTAAAGATAAAAACGGCTCCGGTTCCGTTATTTTAAGGGTTAAAGCTTCCAAATTTGGTGTGCAATACTTTTAAGGCTTTAAGACACTGTGGTGAAATTTTGGTGAATTTTGAACAATTCCTTCATACTTTTTCGCAATTGCAGTAATAAAGTGTGTTCAGTTTAAAATTTAAAGTGACAGTAACGGTTTTATTTTAAAACGTTTTTTGTACTTTGTTATCAAGTTTATGCCTGTTTAACATGTCTGAACTACCAGATAGACTGTGTTCTGAATGTGGGGAAGCCAAGGTTCCTTCTCATTTAAATAGATGTGATTTATGTGACACTGAAAATGATGCCCAAGATGATTCCTCAAGTGAGGGGAGTAAGCATGGTACTGCATCATTCCCTCCTTCGTCTACACCAGTCTTGCCCACTCAGGAGGCCCCTAGTACATCTAGCGCGCCAATACTCCTTACTATGCAACAATTAACGGCTGTAATGGATAATTCTATCAAAAACATTTTAGCCAAAATGCCCACTTATCAGCGCAAGCGCGACTGCTCTGTTTTAGATACTGAAGAGCATGGGGACGCTGATGATAATGGTTCTGAAATGCCCCTACACCAGTCTGAGGGGGCCAGGGAGGTTTTGTCTGAGGGAGAAATTTCAGATTCAGGGAAAATTTCTCAACAAGCTGAACCCGATGTGATTATATTTAAATTTAAGTTGGAACATCTCCGCGCTCTGCTTAAGGAGGTATTATCCACTCTGGATGATTGTGAGAATTTGATCATCCCAGAGAAACTATGTAAAATGGACAAGTTCCTAGAGGTCCCGGGGCTCCCAGAAGCTTTTCCTATACCCAAGCGGGTGGCGGACATTGTAAATAAAGAATGGGAAAGGCCCGGTATACCTTTCGTCCCTCCCCCCATATTTAAAAAATTGTTTCCTATGGTCGACCCCAGAAAGGACTTATGGCAGACAGTCCCCAAGGTCGAGGGAGCGGTTTCTACTTTAAACAAACGCACCACTATACCCATAGAAGATAGTTGTGCTTTCAAAGATCCTATGGATAAAAAATTAGAAGGTTTGCTTAAAAAGATGTTTGTTCAGCAAGGTTACCTTCTACAACCAATTTCATGCATTGTCCCTGTCACTACAGCCGCGTGTTTCTGGTTCGATGAGCTAGTAAAGGCGATCGATAGTGATTCTCCTCCTTATGAGGAGATTATGGACAGAATCCGTGCTCTCAAATTGGCCAATTCTTTCACCCTAGACGCCACTTTGCAATTGGCTAGGTTAGCGGCGAAAAATTCTGGGTTTGCTATTGTGGCGCGCAGAGCGCTTTGGTTGAAATCTTGGTCAGCGGATGCGTCTTCCAAGAACAAACTACTTAACATCCCTTTCAAGGGGAAAACGCTGTTTGGCCCTGACTTGAAAGAGATTATCTCTGATATCACTGGGGGTAAGGGCCACGCCCTTCCTCAGGATAGGTCTTTCAAGGCCAAAAATAAACCTAATTTTCGTCCCTTTCATAGAAACGGACCAGCCCCAAGTGCTACGTCCTCTAAGCAAGAGGGTAATACTTCTCAAGCCAAGCCAGCCTGGAGACCAATGCAAGGCTGGAACAAGGGAAAGCAGGCCAAGAAACCTGCCACTGCTACCAAGACAGCATGAAATGTTGGCCCCCGATCCGGGACCGGATCTGGTGGGGGGCAGACTCTCTCTCTTTGCTCAGGCTTGGGCAAGAGATGTTCTGGATCCTTGGGCACTAGAAATAGTCTCCCAAGGTTATCTTCTGGAATTCAAGGGGCTTCCCCCAAGGGGGAGGTTCCACAGGTCTCAATTGTCTTCAGACCATATAAAGAGACAGGCATTCTTACATTGTGTAGAAGACCTGTTAAAAATGGGAGTGATTCATCCTGTTCCATTAGGAGAACAAGGGATGGGGTTCTACTCCAATCTGTTCATAGTTCCCAAAAAAGAGGGAACGTTCAGACCAATCTTAGATCTCAAGATCTTAAACAAGTTTCTCAAGGTTCCATCGTTCAAAATGGAAACCATTCGAACAATTCTTCCTTCCATCCAGGAAGGTCAATTCATGACCACGGTGGATTTAAAGGATGCGTATCTACATATTCCTATCCACAAGGAACATCATCGGTTCCTAAGGTTCGCATTCCTGGACAAGCATTACCAGTTCGTGGCGCTTCCTTTCGGATTAGCCACTGCTCCAAGGATTTTCACAAAGGTACTAGGGTCCCTCTAGCGGTACTAAGACCAAGGGGCATTGCAGTAGTTCCTTACTTGGACGACATTCTGATTCAAGCGTCGTCCCTTCCTCAAGCAAAGGCTCACACGGACATAGTCCTGGCCTTTCTCAGATCTCACGGATGGAAAGTGAACGTGGAAAAGAGTTCTCTATCGACAAGGGTTCCCTTCTTGGGAACAATAATAGACTCCTTAGAAATGAGGATTTTTCTGACAGAGGCCAGAAAAACAAAACTTCTAAACTCTTGTCAAACACTTCATTCCGTTCCTCTTCCTTCCATAGCGCAGTGCATGGAAGTAATAGGTTTGATGGTAGCGGCAATGGACATAGTCCCTTTTGCGCGCATTCATCTAAGACCATTACAACTGTGCATGCTCAGTCAGTGGAATGGGGACTATACAGACTTGTCTCCGAAGATACAAGTAAATCAGAGGACCAGAGACTCACTCCGTTGGTGGCTGTCCCTGGACAACCTGTCACAAGGGATGACCTTCCGCAGACCAGAGTGGGTCATTGTCACGACCGACGCCAGTCTGATGGGCTGGGGCGCGGTCTGGGGTCCCCTGAAAGCTCAGGGTCTTTGGTCTCGGGAAGAATCTCTTCTACCGATAAATATTCTGGAACTGAGAGCGATATTCAATGCTCTCAAGGCTTGGCCTCAGCTAGCAAAGGCCAAGTTCATACGGTTTCAATCAGACAACATGACGACTGTTGCGTACATCAACCATCAGGGGGGAACAAGGAGTTCCCTGGCGATGGAAGAAGTGACCAAAATCATTCAATGGGCGGAGACTCACTCCTGCCACCTATCTGCAATCCACATCCCAGGAGTGGAAAATTGGGAAGCGGATTTTCTGAGTCGTCAGACATTACATCCGGGGGAGTGGGAACTCCATCCGGAAATCTTTGCCCAAATTACTCAACTGTGGGGCATTCCAGACATGGATCTGATGGCCTCTCGTCAGAACTTCAAGGTTCCTTGCTACGGGTCCAGATCCAGGGATCCCAAGGCGACTCTAGTAGATGCACTAGTAGCACCTTGGACCTTCAAACTAGCTTATGTATTCCCGCCGTTTCCTCTCATCCCCAGGCTGGTAGCCAGGATCAATCAAGAGAGGGCGTCGGTGATCTTGATAGCTCCTGCGTGGCCACGCAGGACTTGGTATGCAGATCTGGTGAATATGTCATCGGCTCCACCATGGAAGCTACCTTTGAGACGAGACCTTCTTGTTCAAGGTCCGTTCGAACATCCGAATCTGGTCTCACTCCAGCTGACTGCTTGGAGATTGAACGCTTGATCTTATCAAAACGAGGGTTCTCAGATTCTGTTATTGATACTCTTGTTCAGGCCAGAAAGCCTGTAACTAGAAAAATTTACCACAAAATATGGAAAAAATATATCTGTTGGTGTGAATCTAAAGGATTCCCTTGGGACAAGGTAAAGATTCCTAAGATTCTATCCTTTCTTCAAGAAGGATTGGAGAAAGGATTATCTGCAAGTTCCTTGAAGGGACAGATTTCTGCCTTGTCTGTGTTACTTCACAAAAAGCTGGCAGCTGTGCCAGATGTTCAAGCCTTTGTTCAGGCTCTGGTTAGAATCAAGCCTGTTTACAAACCTTTGACTCCTCCTTGGAGTCTCAACTTAGTTCTTTCAGTTCTTCAGGGGGTTCCGTTTGAACCCTTACATTCCGTTGATATTAAGTTATTATCTTGGAAAGTTTTGTTTTTGGTTGCAATTTCTTCTGCTAGAAGAGTTTCAGAATTATCTGCTCTGCAGTGTTCTCCTCCTTATCTGGTGTTCCATGCAGATAAGGTGGTTTAACGTACTAAACCTGGTTTTCTTCCAAAAGTTGTTTCTAACAAAAACATTAACCAGGAGATAGTCGTACCTTCTTTGTGTCCGAAGCCAGTTTCGAAGAAGGAACGTTTGTTGCACAATTTGGATGTTGTTCGCGCTCTAAAATTCTATTTAGATGCTACAAAGGATTTTAGACAAACATCTTCCTTGTTTGTTGTTTATTCTGGTAAAAGGAGAGGTCAAAAAGCAACTTCTACCTCTCTCTCTTTTTGGATTAAAAGCATCATCAGATTGGCTTATGTGACTGCCGGACGGCAGCCTCCTGAAAGAATCACAGCTCATTCCACTAGGGCTGTGGCTTCCACATGGGCCTTCAAGAACGAGGCTTCTGTTGATCAGATATGTAGGGCAGCGACTTGGTCTTCACTGCACACTTTTACCAAATTTTACAAGTTTGATACTTTTGCTTCTTCTGAGGCTATTTTTGGGAGAAAGGTTTTGCAAGCCGTGGTGCCTTCCATTTAGGTGACCTGATTTGCTCCCTCCCTTCATCCGTGTCCTAAAGCTTTGGTATTGGTTCCCACAAGTAAGGATGACGCCGTGGACCGGACACACCTATGTTGGAGAAAACAGAATTTATGTTTACCTGATAAATTACTTTCTCCAACGGTGTGTCCGGTCCACGGCCCGCCCTGGTTTTTTAATCAGGTCTGATAATTTATTTTCTTTAACTACAGTCACCACGGTATCATATGGTTTCTCCTATGCAAATATTCCTCCTTAACGTCGGTCGAATGACTGGGGTAGGCGGAGCCTAGGAGGGATCATGTGACCAGCTTTGCTGGGCTCTTTGCCATTTCCTGTTGGGGAAGAGAATATCCCACAAGTAAGGATGACGCCGTGGACCGGACACACCGTTGGAGAAAGTAATTTATCAGGTAAACATAAATTCTGTTTTTTAATGTATGCAACTTCATTTAGCTGATTTCTATTGGTGGTTACTAGGTATCACCCCCCTCAAGCCCATAGGGAACAGAGTAGGCGCTTGTCCACATCCCATACTTCTGTTGCCTGTATCACCACATTGTTGCCAATACCAATGGATTGTTTTGTATACCACCTTTAATATTTATTAAAATGGCCCAACCAATAAGAAAGTCAGATTACCCTTTAAAAATAAGCCCGGGACTGCAACAACTTCATCTTGAAAAAGCCCTGCAAGGGGAGAAACGCGTTGATGTGTTCTATTTGCAGTACTTATACTATTCCTAACTTGGTTATGGACTTTTTTGTACATCTGATACATTTGTGCATTTGATACATAGACTTCCGTGTTGTGCTGACAGCTTGATATAAGCAAAGAGAGACACAGACACCTGGCGCTCATATTTGTACAAACTACTACTGCTGCATAAATCGCTGATTAAATCTACAGCATTTTTGGCCGCACAAGTCATCACCTTGAAATTCTACAAGCATATAGGTATCCTGCGTGCTGTATGCACTAAAGAGCGGATACATACTATCATCGGATTCGGCAAAGAATACTACCCGGCTGAGAGCTGCTCTGGCCAATAGGATTGCAGCAACGAGACAGCTCCCACACGGATAACGTAAACGGTCACGCTTCTTGTGTCTAGACGGAGGAGCTACTCTAGTAAGCCGTTGAGCTTTGGATCGATATCCAGACATACAAGGTAATAGACACCTGTCATCTAGAATCTTTGGGAGCTAACGATACTCCTCTGTCCTTGGAACTTATAGTGACTCATTTTTTTCCTTGGTATACTTTATGTGGTGGCAACAGTTTTTATAACGGAGACGTCCGTTTTTATCTGTTTTAACTTTTGTGTGTTTAGTGCTTGATATGTTTTAATAAATTGGGCATAGCCCCTTTTCTCTTACTTGGTGTATTCAGTCCACGGATTCATCCTTACTTATGGGATATTATCAATCCCTACAGGAAGTGGCAAAGAGAGCACACAGCAAAGCTGTCCATATAGCTCCCCTCAGGCTCCGCCCCCCAGTCATTCTCTTTGCCGCTCTAACAAGTAGCATCTCCACGGGGGTGGTAAAGAGTATGTGGTGTTAGATTTGTAGTTTTATTTCTTCAATCAAGAGTTTGTTATTTTAAAAGAGTGCCGGTTTGTACTATTTACTCTGAGGCAGAACAGTGATGAAGATTTCTGCTGAGAGGAATATGATTTTAGCACCAGTAACTAAAATCCATTGCTGTTCCCACGCAGGACTGTTGAATACCAGAGAACTTCAGTTGGGGGGAACAGTTTGCAGGCTTATCTGCTTCAGGTATGCTCAGTCATTTTTTTCTAACAAGACCTGGTAATGCTAGAAGACTGATAGAAATCCCCATGTGGAAAGGTAAGCCATTTTCTGAGACTCAGTATAGAAGGATGGCTTAGTTTACAGGGCTTAAATCACTGGTGGACACTGTTATGGGTAAAATCTATTATTTTTTTAATATAATCTGATGTTTGCACAAGTGTTTATCATGTTTGGAACACTTTTTAGGGGTTTTACACGCCTGGCATAATTTTAGACACCTATTTTGGCTTAGGAAGGCCTCACGATTCCGGAGTGAAGAGGGAGAGGGCCTAATTTTCGCGCCTCAGTTGCGCAGTTCTTTTACAAGATAGCTTCATGCAGCTTCACATGTAGAGTCCAGAGACTGCAGGAGGACTACAGGGAGGCTTATTTTTGTTCCACAACTAATCCCCAAGGAAGGTAGTGTGTTAAACTGGTGGCCAGCTTCAATTTGCTCCGGTTCGGGCAATAAGGCTTGAAACTTGGTGTGCAATCTTTTTTAGGATCATATGGTGTAAATTTCATAAAGATCGGATGTTTTTTGGAGATTTGGTAAAAAAGTGTATGCTTTTTATTATTTAAAGGCACAGTAACGTTTTTTCAAAAAGTGTATTTTTCTGTATTTGAGTGCTATCTAAGTCTGTTTAACATGTCTGAGCCTGCTGATAGACCTTGTTCTATGTGTTTAAAAGCCATGGCGGTACCCCCATTGCATTTGTGTTTAAAGTGTGCTAAGGTATCTAAACATTTTAATGACCATGCATTGACACTTAAAAATGTAGCCCAAGATGATTCTTTGACGGAAGGTAATGAGGATAGTCCTCCTTCCTCTACCCATGTGTCGACACCAGTTACACCCGCGCAAGCGTTGCCTAGTACCTCTAGCGCATTGGCCCCTATTACTTTACAACAATTAGCAGCAGTCATGGATAATTCCCTTGCAGCATTTTTATCCAAACTGCCTATTTTTCCAAAAAAGCGCGATAGCTCAGTTTTAAATACAGAGGATGAGCAATCAGAAGCTTTGGATAATTTATCTGTAGTACCCTCACAAAACTCAGAAGTAGCAGTGAGGGATGGTCTGTCTGGGGAGGAATTTCTGACACAGGAAAAGTTTCTCAGCAGGCAGAGTCAGATTCCTTAGCGTTTAAATTTAAGCTGGAACACCTCCGCGTCCTGCTCAAGGAGGTTTTAGCTACGCTGGATGATTGTGACCCCATGGTGGTCCCTGAAAAATTGTGTAAAATTGTGTAAAATGGACAGGTTTTTAGAGGTCCCTGTATACACTGAGGCATTTCCGATCCCAAAGAGGGTGGCGGATATTGTGACTAAGGAGTGGGAGAGACCAGGTGTACCCTTTGTTCCCCCACCTATCTTTAAGAAACTGTTCCCCATAAATGACCCCAGGCGGGACGCGTGGCAGACGGTCCCCAAGGTAGAGGGGCTGTTTCAACACTTGCTAAGCGTACATCTATACAAATAGAGGACAGTTGTGCTTTCAAAGATCCTATGGATAAAAAATTGGAAGGTTTGCTGAAGAAAAATTTTGTTCAGCAAGGTTTTCTTCTTCAACCAATTGCCTGCATTATTCCGGTAACTACTGCAGCGGCTTTTTGGTTCAACGCCTTGGAGGAGTTGCTCCAGAGGGAGACTTCATATGATGAGGTCATGGATAGAATTCATGCTCTAAAGCTGGCTAATTCTTTTATCACTGATGCCGCTCTCCAATTAGCTAAGCTAGCGGCGAAAAAAAATCAGGTTTTGCCATCATGGCGCGAAGAGCGCTTTGGCTCAAATCGTGATCGGCTGATGTGTCGTCCAAAACGAAACTGTTAAATATTCCCTTCAAGGGGAAAGCCATATTTGGCCCAGAGCCGAAAGAAATTATTTCAGATATCACTGGGGGCAAGGGCCAGGCAAGATAGGCCGTTTAAGGCCAAAAACAAGGCTAATTTTTGCTCCTTTCGCAACTTCAGGAGCGGACCTGCCACAACCTCTGCTGCCGCAAAGCAAGATAAAGCTTCCCAGCCCAAAGCAACTTGGAAACCCCTGCAGGGCTGGAATAAGGGCAAACAGGCCAAGAAGCCTGCTCCTGCTACCAGGACAGCATGAAGGGGTAGCCCCCGATCCGGGATCGGATCGAGTAGGGGGCAGACTTTCTCTCTTCGCTCAGGCTTGGGCAAGAGATGTTCCAGATCCCTGGGCATTAGAAATAGTTGCTCAGGGGTACCTTCTATATTTCAAGGATTCTCCCCCAAGGGGAAGGTTCCACATTTCTTATTCGTCTTCAGACCAAATAAAGAAACAGGAGTTCTTACGCTGTGTGGAAGATCTGCTAAAGATGGGAGTGATACACCCAGTTCCAATTGTAGAACAAGGTCTGGGCTTTTACTCAAACCTGTTTGTAGTTCCCAAAAAGGAGGGAATTTTCAGGCCAATCCTGGATTTAAAAATTCTAAACAAATTCCTCAAAGATGGAAACCATTCGGACAATCTTGCCGATGACCCAGGAGGATCAATATATGACTACCGTAGATATAAAGGATGCGTATCTACATATTCCTATCCACAAAGATCACCATCAGTTCCTAAGGTTCGCCTTCCTGGGCAAACAGCTAGGGTCCCTTCTAGCGGTACTAAGACCGCGGGGCATTGCAGTAGCACCTTACCTAGACGACATATTAATACAGGCGTCGTCCTTTCACAGAGCCAAGGCTCATACGAACATCGTTCTGGCCTTTCTACGGTCTCACGGGTGGAAGGTGAACGTAGAAAAGAGTTCTCTGTCCCCGCTCACAAGGGTTCCTTTCCTGGGAACACTAATAGACTCGGTAGAAATGAAAATCTTTCTGACAGAGGTCAGGAAGTCAAGACTGCTGAATACTTACCGAGTTCTTCATTCCATTCCTCGGCCTTCCGTGGCTCAGTGCATGGAAGTAATTGGTTTAATGGTTGCGGCAATGGACGTAGTCCCTTTTGCCCGAATTCATCTCAGACCACTGCAGCTGTGCATGCTCAAACAGTGGAATGGAGATTACGCAGATTTGTCTCCTCAAGTACAAATGGACCAGAAAATCAGAGAATCTCTTCTCTGGTGGTTGTCTCAAGATCACCTGTCTCAGGGAATGAGTTTCCGCAGACCGGAGTGGATCATTGTCACGACCGAGGCCAGTCTGTTAGGCTGGGGTGCGGTCTGGAACTCCCTGAAGGCTCAGGGACTATGGTCTCGGGAAGAATCTCTTCTTACAATAAACATTTTGGAGTTGAGAGCAATATTCAATACGCTCCAGGTGTGGCCTCAACTAGCGGAGGCCAAATTCATCAGATTTCAGTCGGACAACATCACGACTGTAGCGTACATCAATCATCAGGGAGGAACAAAAAGTTCCCTAGCGATGAAGGAAGTATCCAAAATCATCAAATGGGCGGAGGATCACTCCTGCCATCTTTCTGCAATTCACATCCCAGGGGTAGACAACTGGGAGGCGGATTTTCTAAGTCGTCAGACTTTCCATCCGGGGGAGTGGGAACTCCACCCGGAGGTTTTTGCTCAGCTAACTCAGCTATGGGGCATTCCAGAATTTGATCTGATGGCGTCCCGTCAGAACACCAAACTTCCCCTTTACGGATCCAGATCCGGGGATCCCAAGGCGGCATTGATGGATGCATTAATAGCGCCTTGGTCGTTCAATCTAGCTTATGTCTTTCCACCGTTTTCTCTTCTACTTCGGCTAGTAGCCAGAATCAAATAGGAGAAGGCTTCGGTAATTCTGATAGCGCCTGCGTGGCCATGCAGGACTTGGTATGCAGACCTAGTGGACATGTCATCGGTCCCACCATGGAAACTGCCATTGAGGCAGGATCTTCTAATTCAAGCATCCAAATCTAGTTTCTCTGAATCAGTTATAGACACTCTGATACAGGCCAGAAAGCCTGTCACCAGGAAAATGTACCATAAGACATGGCGGAAATATCTTTGTTGGTGTGAATCCAAGGGTTACTCGTGGAGTAAGATTAGGATTCCAAGGATATGGTCTTTTCTCCAAGAAGGATTGGAGAAGGGTCTGTCAACTAGTTCCTTAAAGGGACAGATATCTGCTCTGTCTATTCTGTTACATAAGCGTCTGGCCGCTGTACCAGACGTTCAGGTGTTTGCACAGGCCCTAGCCAGAATCAAGCCTGTGGCTCCTCTATGGAGTCTAAATTTAGTTCTTTCAGTTCTTCAAGGGGCTCCGTTTGAACCTTTGCATTCCATAGATATTAAGTATTAAGTTTTTATCTTGGAAAGTTTTGTTTTTAGTAGCCATTTCTTCTGCTCGAAGAGTTTCTGAATTGTCTGCTTTGCAGTGTAATTCACCCTATCTGGTGTTCCATGCAGATAAGGTTGTTTTGCGCACCTAACCTGGTTTCCTTCCAAAAGTGGTTTCTAATAAGAATATTAACCAGGAAATCATTGTTCCTTCTCTGTGTCCTAATCCAGTTTCTAAGAAGGACCGACTTTTACACAATCTTGACGTGGTTCGTGCTTTAAAATTCTATTTAAAAGCAACTAAAGATTTCAGACAAACATCATCCTTGTTTGTTGTCTATTCTGGTAAGAGGAGAGGTCAGAAAGCGTCTGCTACCTCTCTTTCCTTTTGGCTGAAAAGCATCATCCGTTTGGCTTATGAGACTGCGGGACAGCAGCCTCCTGAACGAATTACAGCTCATTCCACTAGAGCTGTGGCTTCCACATGGGCTTTCAAGAATGAGGCTTCTGTTGAACAGATTTGTAAGGCAGCGACTTGGTCTCAATGCATACATTTGCCAAATTTTACAAATTCGATACTTTTGCTTCTTCGGAGGCTATTTTTGGGAGAAAGGTTTTGCAAGCAGTGTTGCCTTCCGTTTAGGTTACCTGACTTGTTCCCTCCCTTCATCCGTGTCCTATTGCTTTGGTATTGGTATCCCACAAGTAAGGATGAATCCGTGGACTGAATACACCAAGTAAGAGAAAACAGAATTTATGCTTACCTGATAAATTACTTTCTCTTACTGTGTATTCAGTCCACGGCCCGCCCTGACATTTAAGTCAGGTTCAAATTTAATTTATAATAACTAGTCACCACTGCACCCTATGGTTCTCCTTTTTCTCCTAACCGTCGGTCGAATGACTGGGGGGGCGCAGCCTGAGGGGAGCTATATGGACAGCTTTGCTGTGTGCTCTCTTTGCCACTTCCTGTAGGGATTGAGAATATCCCACAAGTAAGGATGAATCCGTGGACTGAATACACCGTAAGAGAAAGTAATTTATCAGGTAAGCATAAATTCTGTTTTCTCTTTATATTAGTCTTGCATATGATTCCTGTATTTTGGGGTTAATAGTGTGTTTGCCAGAATACCCCCTATTCTTCTGACCCACCTTTAGCTTAAGCGCTCCTATTATTTCTTTTTCCTGTTTTTTTCCTGAATTTTCTTCCCTGAAGCCTAAAGAGGAAGATACTTCGTAGTATATAAAGGGGAAATCTCAGACTCTGAGTAATTCCTTTATTTGATACTGAAGTGGTTTCTTTCAGTTTAAGCTTAAACACCTCCGTTTGTTACTTAGGGAGGATTTTGCTACCCTGGATGACTCCGACATCACCGACGTAGTCAATCCTAATAAGTCCAGTACACTTTACAAAGATTGGAGAAAAACTGGGTGTCCCCTTTTCTCCAGATATAGCAGACTCTATCAAGGAGTCTTGCCAATGGTACCCAGGGAATGTGTGTACGTCAGGGTTTACAACTGCCTGCGGTTTGTATTGCTCTGTCACCAGTGTGGCGGCGTACTGGTTTGATGCGTTGTCTGATTCTATTCGGACAGACACTTCTCTCAAAGAAATCCAGGATAGGATTAAGGCAATTAAGTTAGCCAACTCCTTTATTTCAGATTCTCCCCTTCAGGTTTTTAAGCTGGGAGCTAAGATTTCAGGCTTTGCCATATGGCCCGCAGTGTATTTTTGTTCCTTTTGAACTTTCAAAGGAAGTCGTTCCACTCCTTCTTCCAAGCAGGAGCAGTCTAAACTTTCCTGGTGACCCAGTCAGTCTGGAAATAGGGGAAAGCAATCCAAGAATCCTGCTGGTGAATCAAAGACAACATGATAGGCCTGCTCCCGATTTGGGAGGACAGTGTATCCCAGGGATACAATCTATGGTTCAGGACTTTTTCTCCCAGGGGCAGGACTTTGCTTTCAAGATTATCTGCAGATGAAGAGAGGCGTTCTTACTCTGCATAGGAGACCTCTCCAACCTGGGAGTGATAGTTCCTGTTCGGATTCAGTAACAGGGTCTGGGATTTTATTCCAACTTGTTTGTGGTTCCCAACAAAAAAAAAGAGGGAACCTTCAGACCTATTTTAGATCTCAAGAGTCTAAACAAATTCCTCAGAGTACTGTCCTTCAAGATGGAAGCTATTTGTTCCATTCTCCCTTGATCCAAGAGGGTCAATTTATGACAACTGTGGATTAAAGGATGCATATTTGCATGTTCCCATTCATGGGGATCATCACAAGTTTCTAAGGTTTGCCTTTCTAGACAAACTTTTCCAATTTGTGTCTCTTCCCTTCGGTCTTGCCACAGCTCCCAGATTTTTCTCAAAGGTTCTGGGATGGCTGTTGGCGGTGCTTCGGTTAAGGGGCATTGCAGTGACGCCCTATCTGGACGACACATTAGTCCAGGTGCCATCCTTACAACAAACAAGATCCCACACGGAAATGTTGTTATCCTTCCTGAGATCTCACGGATGGAAGGTAAATTTGGGAAAGAGTTCCTTAGTCCCAAGTACAAGGGTTACTTTCTTGGGAACAGTAATAGATTCCCTATCAATGAAGATTTTTCTGACAGAAGTCAGGAAATCAAAGATTTTCGATACTTGTCTAGCTCTTCAGTCCACTCCTCGGCCATCAGTGGTTCAGTGCATGGAGGTAATCGGGCTGATGGTAGCGGCAAATCATCCCGTTTGCTCGGTTCCATCTCAGACCTCTGCAGTTAAGTATGCTTAGGCAATGGAACGGAAATTATGCGGACTTGTCTCCTCGAATACTTTTGGAGTAGGAGACAAGGGATTCCCTTCAATGGTCGTTGTTTCGGGATCATCTTTACCAGGTAACCAGCTTTTGCAGACCATCTAGGGAGATTGTGACAACAGACGTCAGACTTCTAGGATGGGGAGCAGTCTGGGGCTACCTAAAGGCTCAGGGAGTTTGGACTTAGTCAGAGTCTGTTCTTCCTATGTCCATTCTGGTATTAAGGGTGATCTTCAATGATCTTATGGCCTTGCCCCAGTTAGTCTAGGTTCAGTTTATCAGGTTCCAGTCGGACAACATAGCTTCAGTGGCCTACATCTATCATCAGGGAGGAACGAGAAGTTCCTTAGCGATGACCGGGGTAACCAAAATAATCCAGTGGGCGGAAACCCACTCTTGCTGTCTGTCTGCAATCCACATCCCAGGGGGGGACAACTGGGAGGCGGACTTCCTGAGCAGGCAGACCTTTCATCCGGGGGAGTGGGGACTCCATCCAGAAGGGTTTTCCAGCCTGATTCTCAAATGGGGTCGGCCAGAATTAGATTTCATGGCATCTCGGCAGAATGCCAAGCTTCCAAGGTACGGGTCGCGGTCCAGGGACCCTCAGGCGGTACTGATAGACGCCCTGGCGTTACCTTGGACTTTCAGTCTAGCATACCTATTTCCTCCGTTTGCTCTTCTTCCTCGAGTGATTGCTCAAATCAAGCAGGAGAGGGCCTCAGTGAGCCTCATTGCACCGGCTTGGCCTCACAGGATTTGGTATGCAGATCTGGTAGACATGTCATCTCTGCCACCTTGGAGTCTTCCGTTGTGGAAGGATAATTAATCTAATTAGAGGGCCCTTCCTTCACCCAAATTTAGTTTCTCTAAAGCTGGCTGCTTGGAGAACGCTTAATTTTATCTTTTCAGAATCGGTCATAGAGACCATGATTCAGGCTTGTAAACCTGTTTCTAGAAAGATTTACCATAAGATATGGTGTAAATATCTCTATTGGTGTGAATCCAAGGACTACTCCTGGAGTAGAGTTAGGATTCCTAGAATTGTGTCCTTTCTCCAAGAGAGTTTGGAGAAAGGATTATCGACAAGTTCCCTAAAGGGTCAAATTTCTGCCTTATCTATTTTGTTTTGCAAATGTCTGGCAGATGTTCCAGATGTGCAATCTTTTTGTCAGGCCTTGGTCAGGATCAGGCCTGTGTTCAAGCCAGTTACTCCTTCATGGAGTCTTAATTTGGTTCTCAAAGTTCTTCAGGGGGCGTTCCGTTTGAGCCTATGCATTCCTTAGATATTAAGTTGTTATCTTGGAAAGTTTTATTTCTTGTTGCTTTCTCTTATGCTTGCAGAGTGTCAGAGCTTGCGGCATTGCAGTATGAGTCCCCTTACCTTATTTTTCATTCAGATAAGGTAGTTTTTTAGGATTTCTTCCTAAAGTGGTTTCTGATCGGAACATTAATCAGTAGATTGTTGTTCATTCCTTGTGTCCTAATCCTACCTCTCAGAGGGTATGGCTTCCACACAATTTGGATGTGGTTCGTGCCTTAAAGTTTTACCTTCAGGCGACTAAGATTTTTTCGTCAATCTTCCGCTTTTTTTGTGGTTTCCTCAGGAAAACATAAGGGACAGAAAGCTACGGCTACTTCTCTTTCTTTTTGGCTGAAGAGTTTTATAGGTTTAACATATGAGACTGCTGGACAGCAGCCTCCAGAGAGAGTTACGGCTCATTCCAGGAGGGCTGTTGCTTCCTCATGGGCATTCAAGAATGAAGCTTCTGTGGAACACATTTGCAAGGCTGCAACTTTGTCCTCTCTTCACTCTTTTTCAAAATTCTACGAATTTGACACTCAGCTGAGCTGCTTTTGGGTGAAAGGTTCTTCAAACAGTGGTGCCTTCCGTTTAGGTTCCCTGTCTTGTCCCTTGTGTATCATCTGTGTACTCTACCTTGGGTATTGATTCCCAATAGTAATTAAGATGATCTGTGGACTCATCGTGTCATCAAAAAGAAAATAAAATAAACTTACCTGATAAATTTATTTCTTTTTTGACACGTTGAGTCCACGGCCCGCCCTGTTATTTAGACAGGTTATTTGTATGTTATAAACTTCAGACACCTCCGCACCTTGTTTCTTCCTTTCTCTTCTTAACTTCGGTCGAATGACTGGAGTGGGAGGAAAAGGAGGAGCTATTTAACAGCTTTGCTGTGGTGCTCTTTGCCGCCTCCTGCAGGGCAGGAGTGATATTCCCAATAGTAATTAATATGAGATCCGTGGATTCATTGAGGCCAATTTAACAAATGTCTTGCGGACCTGATCCGACAGTGCGGATCAGGTCCGCAAAACATCGCTGAATGCGGAGAGCAATACGCTCTCCGTATTCAGCATTGCACCAGCAGCTCTTGTGAGCTCCTAGTGCAATGCCGCCCCCTGCAGACCCGCGGCCAATGGGCCGCAAGCAGGGGGTATCAATCAACCCGATCGTACTCGATCGGATTGAATTCCGGCAATTCCTGTCCGCCTGCTCAGAGCAGGTCGGACAGGGTTATGGAGCAGCAGTCTTTGTGACCGCTGCTCCATAACTTGTGTTTCTGAAGACTCGCCAGAAACACGGGCTGTCAAGCTCCGTTCGGAGCTTGATAGATGGGCCCCATTGTGTCAAAAAAGAAATAAATTTAACAGGTAATCATAAATTTTCTTTTTGCTGTCATTTAAATCCAGCCCTTGTGATATTTTTACTGCTATCAGAGAAGCTAGAGGGCATTCCTGCATGCTGTACAGTGATTGCATGATCAGCACAGGAGCACACTTATATTTGTCCATAATAGGCCACAATATAGGATATTAGATAAACATACTGAAAAGGCTTTTCAAGGGTTGTGTGCCAAAGCAAATATAATTAAAAAAAGGAAATTTATGCTTACCTGATAAATTTATTTCTTTTTCGATACGATGAGTCCACGGATTTCATCCTTACTTGTGGGATATCGCCTCCTGGTCAGCAGGAGGAGGCAAAGAGCACCACAGCAGAGCTGTATATATAGCTCCTCCCTTCCCTCCCACTCCAGTCATTCGACCAAAGTTAGGAAGAGAAAGAAAAAGCCAGGGTTCAGAGGTGTCTGAAGTTTAACAAAAATGTAATAACCTGTCTAATAAGAACAGGGCGGGCCGTGGACTCACCGTATCGAAAAAGAAATACATTTATTAGGTAAGCATAAATTTCCTTTTCTTTTTCAAGATACGATGAGTCCACGGATTTCATCCTTGTGGGATACAATACCAAAGCTATAGGACACGGATGAAACGGGAGGGACAAGACAGGGAACCTAAACGGAAGGCACCACTGCTAGAAGAACCTTTCTCCTAAACAACAGCCTCAGCTGAGGCAAAAGTATCAAAATTATAAAATTTAGAAAAAAGGGTGAAGAAAAGCATCATTTTTAAATGCCTATGAGGGAACAACGGCCCTAGGGAAAGAAGTCGTACTTCTTTCAGGAGTCTGCTGTCCAGCAGTCTCATATGCAAAACGGATGATACTCTCCAGCCAAAAAGAAAGAGAGAGAACCGTAGCCTTCTGACCTCTATGTTCCCTTGAAAAAATAACAAAGAAGACGATTGTCGAAAATCCATAGCCGCTTGTAAGTAGAACTTTAAAGCATAAATTACATCAAAATTGTGTAACAGGCGGTCCTCCCGAGAAGGATAAGGACACAAGGAAGGAACGACAATCTCCTGATTAATATTCTCGTTTGAAACAACCTTAGGAAGAAACCCAGGTTTAGTACGTAACACCACTTTATCCGAATGAAAAATAAGTTAAGGGGAGTATATTGTAATGCCTACATCTCAGATACTCTTCGAACAGAAGAAATAGCAACCAAAAATAAAACTCTCAGAGATAATAACTTAATCTCTAAAGGAATGCATAGGCTCAAACTGAACCCCTTGAAGAACTTTAATAACTAAATTCAAACTCTAAGGAGGATCAAGTAGTCTAAACACAGGTCTGATTCTAGTCAGAGCCTGACAAAAAAGTGCACAACTGGACCATCTGCCAAACACTTATGTAACAAAATAGATAAAGCAGAGACTTGTCCCTTTAAGGAACTTGCTGATTAACCTTTTCTCCAACTCTTCTTGGAGAAAAGCCCAAATCCTGGGAAACCTAACCCTACTCCATGAGTAGTCCTTGGATTCACACCAAGAAAGATATTTACACCATATCTTATGGAAAATTTACCTAGTAACAGGCTGACGTGCCTGAACATAAAGTATCTAAGACCGAAGCAGAAAAACCTCGCTAGGAAAAAGTAAGCGTCCAATCTCCAAGCAGTCAACTGCAGGGAAACTAGATTCGGGTGATGGAAGGAACCCTACATGAGAAGGTCCTTCATAAATAGAAGTTACCAAAATGGCAGAAATGACATGTCCCCCTAGCCGGCATACCAAAACCTGCTAGGTCATTAAACAGCTTGCTAGCACACCTTCAAGGTTCAAATAGCTGCAGCTTGTTTCAAACTGCAAACCTTCCACTTGCTAGACAGCTAAGCCAACCATCAGGCTACTGCACGCAAGAACAATGAGTATCACTGACGCCCTCTCCTGTTTGGCTCGAACAATAACCCAGGGAAGGAGCTCAACAAGGCAAATATATAAGCTAGTCTGAAGGACCAAGGAACTCCCAAGGCAGCTATCAGCTCGGCTTGGGGTCCCTAGACCTGGACCCGTATCTCGGAAGCTTGGCATCCTGACAAGACGCCCAAATGTCTAAACACCGGCCGACCCCATCTGAGAAAAAACATTTCTGGGTGGATTCCCCGCTCCCCCGGATGAAAGGTCTGCCTGCTCAGAAAATCTGTCTCCCAGTTTTCTATCCCTGGGAGGTAGATCGCCAACAGATGGCAGAAGAGATTCTCCGCCCACTGATTATCCTGGCTACTTCGTTCATCGCTAAGGAACTCATTATTCCTTCCTGATGACTGATGGAAATCCCTGTCGTTCTGTTGTCCGAGTGGAATCTGAAGAATTTGGTCGATGCCAACTGAGGCCAGGCCCGAAGCGCATTGAATAACGCTCTCAACACTAGGAAGTGGATGGGAAGGAGAGACTCTGTCTGAGTCCAACTCCCTGAGCTATTAAGGAGTACCAGACTACTCCCCATTCTAACAGGCTGGCATCCGTTGTCACAAACTCCCATGAAGATCTGCGAAAGCATGGCCCCTGAGATCGATGATCCAGCGACAACCACCATAGAAGAAATTCCCTCATCTCCCGATCTATGGATATTCGAGGAGATGAGTCTGTATGATCTCCATTCCACTGCCAAAGCATGCTAGCTGCAGAGGCCTGAGACAAAAACGTACAACGCCCATTGCCGCCACCATCAATCCGATTAGCTCCATGCACTGAGCCACTGATGGCTGAAGAGAGGACTGAAAGGCTCGACATGTATTCCAGAATCTTTGATTTTCTGACCTCTGCCAGAAAAATTCACATGGATAAAGAGACGATTAGAGTTCCCAAGAATGGTACCCTTGTCTACGGAATTAAAGAACACTTTTCCAGATTCATTTTCCACCCTTGAGTTCTCAGGAAGGATAGCACAATGTCGTAACGGAACCCTGTTCGCGGATAAGATAACGCCAAAATTAGAATATCATCTAGATAAGGCGCCACCGCAACGTCCCGTGGTCTCAAAACCACCAACAGAGACCCCAGAACCTCTTGGAAATTCTGGGTGCCGTGGCCAGACCGAAAGGAAAGATCATGCACTGAAAGCATTTGTCCAGAAAGGCAAGAACTCAAAAACTTGTGATCTCTGTGAATAGGAACATTAAGAAATGCATCCTATAGATCCATTTTCGTCAGAAATTGACCCTCCTAGATCAATAGAAGGATGGTACGAATAGTTTCCATCTTGAATGATGGAACTTTGAAAAAACGTGTTCAGACTCCTGAGTTCTAAGGTAGGTCTGAAGGTTTTAGGGAACTACAAACAGATTTGAATAAAAAAACCACCCCTGTTCCTGTATTGGAACAGGACAAATGACACTCAAGGAAGAGAGGTGGCTTACACAAAGTAAAAACACCCTCTTTTTTTCTTTTTTTTTTTTCAGAGAATCCCAAAGGCAGAAACCTGTCCACTTGGAGTCCCTGAAACACTATTTCCATTGTCCATGGATTCTGAACAATTCGAACCCAAGCCTGAAAGAAAACTGAAAGTCTTCATGCTGTCCTTGATCTGAATATCAAGGCTCTAGCCATAAAGCTCAAAGAGATAGGACAGAGAAAACTGAAAGCTACGCTCTCATGTCGATACCCCTACGGCAGGAATTTGAAATAAAGGAAGTGGTTCAAATTGAAAGTCCATTATCTTATCCTGGATTTTATCCAAGGAAGTTTCTGACTTAATAGCATCAGACAACGCAGTGAACTAATATGTCGTTGCACCAACTACAGCAGTAAAATACACAGCTGGATACCTTTGTAAGCCCTGGTGTACATTCGTTTTCCAACTTACGTCCATAGGACCTTTGAAAAATCTAAATTTCTTCTAAGGATAGAGTAGTTCTCTGAGCCAAGCTGAAAAACTATTCCGTTCACCCTAGGCAATGTTTGCCCAGTCTCCCCAGCTGAGTCGGTTATGGGAGACCTCCCTTCAAATATAGGGAATGCGGTCTTTTTCCATTCCAAATAACTCACTGCCCGGACTAGGAGAGATTACACCGTTATAGTGCTAAAGTTGAAAATAATTCCTCTAGTAATGATAGTCCACGTTGGAAAAGCATAAAATACATGAGATGCATAGAAAAAAACTCTGGACGGAGTATGAGAGTAAGCGCACTGCATGTAGGCCCTAACACTTTGTAGAGACCATAGGTTTGTGTCATAAAATGACCATTGGCAACATACTCCCAAATAGTCAATCTCAATAGGAGAATGTTCAGAAAAAAAGAGGGTAATTTTTGGTAAACTGTAACTTTAAATTTTTTAAGCAACTTCTTATTTCTGTTGCAGGAACAATCCAATTAGCATGTTAATCTTGCTATTAACAGCCATCGCTACGTACAATAAAGAAGCAATGACTAGAGCAACAATTCCCTTTGTAAAGAACCGCAGAGCACTGCATGTGGGGCAGAAAAAGTCTTTGGCATGTATTGACCAGTGTCAACGGACTCCTGAACAGCAATTTATAGCAGTAGAAGGAGCATTTATAATAAAAATTAACACACCACAAAAACGTTACGGTTTCTTTAAATTTTAAAGTAACATTATCCTTTGTGTTTTTGAAGCAACTTCTGTGCATGTGTAGGACACTAGAGTGAAAAATTAGGCAATGTTTGCCCTCTCAAACCCCTTATGGAAGATTTCTTTACAACTTAAATTAACCAGGGAAGAGATGAGCAGTTGCAATAATCTGTTACAGAGCAGCTGCTTTACTTAAATTTGTGTGCCTAGGTAAAACAAAAGCCAGAAAAAGTAAATCCCCAGACAATCCTTCTATACAAAGGTGTGACTCGGCTGAAATGCTTTCATTGAAGCGCAAACACTGACACCAATTCCATTCCGATAACCGGAAACATGTAGAAAAAATATGCTTATACCCTGATCCTTCCGATAACCGGAAGCTTAAGCAGGAAAGCGCAACTAAACTGGCGCCAAACAAACTCCGCCCCTCGTAGGCGTGTGAAAATTTATCTCCCGGTCGCCATCTTTTAAGTTACCGGGTAAACAACAACTGGGCAATCTACCTCTTAGGTAGTATAAAGATCGCCCTGGAACTTAACACGCAGTTACACATATTGGCATCCACAACGCAGTACCCAGACAAGCTCCGCCCTCCGTGGGCGTTGCAATAGTCAACTCCCGGCCTTTCAACCATTGCTATGGGAGAAATAACTAACTGAGCAGCCATACTGCATGGTCCGTGTAAGCAACATAAAAGTACCCCCACACAGAGCCTCAGTCTGTCAGTACATCGAATCCCCTGACACACATATTAAAAGGGAATTCCCCTCACACTGAGCCCAAGCATTACAGCTCATAAGAAATCTCCCGGTCGGTTACCGTTATTAGTGAGGACCGCCAGAAGGAGAGTTACAGTTAGCCCCAGTGCCTTCCATACCGACCAAGCAACCCCTATCACGCTAGGAGACATATTGCAGCAACCCCTATAAGGAGCCCATTATCACATAAGGTCTGAGTATAGAAAATAAAGTGCTCCAACTTATTCTGAGTTTTCTTCCCCCAGAACAAAAGTTTGCACTTACCTGAAATGCTGTGCGACAGCATGGCCGTCCAGCAGGTTTTCAGAGGTCCTCTCCCTCCCATAGCCATGTGGACAAAGATCAGCCTGAGCTAAAAGTGCTTAGGCTATCTATATTAGGGCAGCAAATATGTATAGGAGGCGCAGTGAGAATTGTGTCCCACCAGTTCCTATTGCTTTAAAGCCACCAAATGCTTCTCTTTTTACTGAAGAGACTGATCTGGTCTAGGCTACACCCCAGCACAAAGTAGCACTCAGTGGCAACACTTTAAAAATAATAAACACGGGGGGCGGAGCCAACTGCTAAAGGGATCAGTCGCACATAGCAAGAGCTCCTGAATATTTATCATGCAAAATGGCATTATTTGCCTGAAAAAACATGTTATTTACAATCCCAGCAGATAGCCCAGATGGCACTGACGCCTGGCTAGTATCGGTATATATCTGGGGCGTTAATAAGGAAGGACAAGACCCTGAAATCTACGCTACATAGCTTACAGCAGAGGCGCGAATCGCCATCTTGGCTCACAGAGGCTCTTTTCTATTGACTTTCCCTATACCCGCACAGCATAATGGAGAGTTTAAACAGATGGGAATCTGGAGTGGCACAACTCTTGGCTGATCATTTTAGGGACCTAAAACGGGACTTGGAGGCTGTCTTTGTAGAGCTATATAGATTCCTACCCAGTCAGATACCGATTACGGAACCATCAATCCCTACTGAGTGCCCTCCTTTACAGAGTGTGGATATGGACACTATGGTGGAACTGTCTATTACACAAAGAGATGTAACTACCGCAGTGTGTATTCATGTCCCTACAGAACCGCCCATCAGTTTGCGTGGGCAGCTGCTGGATTGTGACGATCCAGATGTGGATATTTCATCTCTACTAAGGGTCCCAAGCATGCATCTACACGGTCCAAGCATTGCTCGAACTAGAATGGAAGCGGATGTGCTCCGGGAGAAAGATCGGAGCTACTCACAGACGCAGAAAATCAAACTAACAAGCACCTTTATCTGGCGGCCCACTAATGGTAAAAGATCCAGGCTTGAATGTTCTTGGCCTCTAGCCAGGTGTGCACCCCCACCCGATCAGCGGCTCCATTATCGCTACCATCGCCACAGCGCAAACGCATGGGTCCTGCAGTGGGACCCTGGAGGACATGTTCCCCAGACAGAAGTGTCTTTGCTGCTCTCTCTCTCTTTGCTGCCTGCGCTTGGTGTGGGGTAATGGGACAGATTATTTCATAGGAGGACTATGTGTGACCACCCATCAAAAGAAAAATGGGGTTACTATTTATGTGTGGGCGAGGCGTGAACATAAGCAGTTTATTTTTACAGTTTTATACTAGTTTAAATTAGTGGCTCACATTCATGTTTACTATATTCTGTTTGTATGTCTCACTATGCTGATCTTACTAGGTCATATGGAACTATATTGTTTGCACCATATATTTTAAAACAAGTTATAATGCAGAATTTGGCTTTCAAATAATATTCCTGGGTATAGGATGCAATAGCCATTTTCCACTGCTAGAGGGGAGTCATTATAAATTGTTCATCATAATGTTTTGTGCTTAAAACTCTTTGTACCCCCACACCTTGCCTTTGGGACCATGATATCCATAATTATAGCACCTAAGTGTTTCATAAAATATCTTTCCTTTTTAAAAAAAAAAAAAAAAAAATACTTTGCATAAGGTTCCCACCCAGGTCTCCCTCAGGTCATGTATTAATATATGTATTTGTCCTTTCTTTACTTTGAAGCACTACAAGACCCTTTATTTGGGTAAATACCCAGCGCAAATATGGTTAGTCTGCAAACAATAATACACTATAAAGTCCTGGACACCCTAGAATCCCTTTATTTTTAGAATGAGAGCTGCTATTATTTTATTTGAAGCTCTAGGGTCCATATGTAGCACTGCAATATACAATAGTCAGGTAGCGGATCTACTTAAGACACAGTTCCTGGATATTCTCCTGTTACTCAAGTTAGATATGAGCCTAAGTATTTGTATATCATTGTAAATATAGCCAGAACAGTATCAGATACTCAGCAATATCCTAGGCAGCTGCCTCTTAAGGTTATTGGGTTGGGGTGTGGAGAGTTCACTTATAGTCAGTATACTAGTTAAGATGCTTTTGTTTTACCTAGTAATGCAATGTTTATGCTTAGTTTTGTCTATACTAATAGTTTAGGTTAACTCAATTGAGACTCTCAGCAAAAAATTTTTTTATATACATGGAAATGTTCTCTAATTGTAGACTTCTCTAGCACAATAATTTTTTCAGATGTTATTATGCCAAATGCTTTCATCTATTTCCATCTGTATCTATACTTAGACCACAGTTCTATTTTTAGTAGTTTATACCCCAAATTTCATAATATTCTCCAGGAGATTAGTGATTAAGGTCTGAAGATAAGCCATGCTGTCCGCGGCCGGGGCAGCATGACTCAGTCTCTACATACTTCACATAAATAACAGACCCTTCTGTATAACAGCTATCTATGAATATCTAAAGAAAGAAAAAGGAGAGAAAAAGTAAAGGGGAGTCTTGTGAATTATTATAGTGAATACCTACACCATCATACCAATGAGCCATTCTAAGAGCCATATGATACTCACAAGCCTTTTAGCTGATTTTTTGTGTCAGATTCACTGCTAATACCTGAGAAATTATATAAGCTACTCACAAATAGATAACTGGATCCTAGCTTTCCATTATTACCAAATTTTCAGCTCCCTCCATAGCCACTAAATAACAATAGTATCTGAATATATAATTTCCCTACAAACGTGTTTTATTGGAAGTTACAGTCGTAGCCTCATCAAGATCTTTAGATTGTTTAATTGTTAACATGTATGACAAGTTTTATTAGCAAGTTCTTTGTTTATACCCAATGACCTATTGATAGCCCCTAACCCTACTTTACATCCTCCACCATTGGGGTTTATCCCCAGTATATATAAATATATGAATAACCAATCTCGCTTATCAGCTGTACTATCATCCTTGCCCCCTAAGTAATTCATCATTAAATAAAGACAGTGTTAGGCTGTGTATAATGTTTATAGTACCTTAGCCTTAACAAGCTTTTACCATTTATTTTTGCAGTGGTCCAAGAGGGGCCTTTTTACTACCTAATTGTATGTTATAAGCCTGTTGGCTCAGTTTTCCCCCCCTAGGGGTCCCCCCCCCCCTAGTAGTTTACTGAGTAAGCTAAGGAACACAGATTCCATCGCAAATTTCCCTATGGATCATTATATATAGGATATAAGAGAGCGGCCTTTGATACTCCCACCCTTTATTGCCCCCTATGACAAAAAGGACCAGAATTGTATTAGTACTATACTGCCTATATGTCGTGTACTTATGGTACCAAAGTGACCAAACCATTTGTCATAGTTATAAAAGAGGTCAAGAATTAAATGTACAGGATGTTTGTTGTTTACCTTTAACATTGTTAATTTCTTTTGTATGATAGCTGTGAACCATAGGCTCTACTTGACAATGTTATCACTATGCAGACATATGTCTATCGGTTTAATTGTCCTGTAAGCTTGTTTATGCTTTGTATGATGTTGGTCCTCAATAAAAAAAAAAATAAAAAAAAAAATAATGAACACTTGATTGAAGAATCTTTACTAACACCTCACTCTGCCATTTCCTATCTAACTAACACAAGCAAAGAGAATGACTGGGTTGGGAGGGAAGGGAGGAGCTATTTATACAGCTCTGCTGTGGTGCTCTGTGCCTCCTCCTGCTGACCAGGAGGCAATATCCCACAAGTAAGGATGAAATCCGTGGACTCATCGTATCTTGAAAAAGAAATACATTTTCTAAGTGTTTTTTTTCAATGTTTCTTTATTAAGTAACTAGTTTGCAATGCATTGTTTAAAGGGACAGTCTACACCAGAATTGAACTAGTACTGTCTAACTGTGAAAAACTTTCAAATGCTCTGAGCCAAGAGGCAGGTTTTCAACAGTATAGAAATCAGTGTAAGCTTACCTAGGTTTAGCTTTTGAAAAATACCACCAAGGGAACAAAGCAAATTTAATGATAAAAGTAAATTGGAAAGTTGTTTAAAATTGCATGCCCCATCTGATTTATGAAAGTTTAATTTTAACTAGACTGTCCCTTTAACCCCTTAATGACCACAGCACTTTTCCATTTTCTGTCCATTTGGGACCAAGGCTATTTTTACATTTCTGCTGTGTTTGTGTTTAGTTGTAATTTTCCTCTTACTCATTTACTGTACTCACACATATTATATACTGTTTTCTCGCCATTAAATTGACTTTCTAAAGATACCATTATTTTCATCATATCTTATAATTTACTATAAAAAAAAAATATATAAAATATGAGGAAAAAATGGAAAAACACACACTTTTTCTAACTTTGACCCCCAAAATCTGTTACACATCTACAACCACCAAAAAACACCCATGCTAAATAGTTTCTACATTTTGTCCTGAGTTTAGAAATACCCAATGTTTACATGTTCTTTGCTTTTTTGCAAGTTATAGGGCAATAAGTACAAGTAGCACTTTGCTATTTCCAAACCACTTTTTTTCAAAATTAGCTATAGTTACATTGTAACACTGATATCTTTCAGGAATCCCTGAATATCCATTGACATGTATATAATTTTTTTTGTTGTTGAAATCTTTTTATTGATTTTTCACATATTATGTAAAATGTACATGTAACATCATCAATAACAATAAATAAACAATCAAACAGTAACAATACAGTCTTCAAATTATTTCTCTCATTATACATTCAATTAGTACTATTCAAATCTTTTACTTTTTTCTCTCTAGATTCCTTACCCCAAACTGTAACCTTCAAATCTCAGGGGTTATCGGATAACATTCTGAACTAGCCTCCCATCTTACAATCTAATTTTTCCCCTCCTCCATATATTTATATCTCAGTTTAATTTTAATAATCTTAGTGATCTGGAACTCATCCTCCCCTGATATATTCCCTTACAGACCTTAGGTTCTGATGTTATCTAAGTGGCTAAGGTTCTAGCTCTATTTACCTTTTCTATATGCATAATATACGGTTTCCCATTGTTGAATAAATTTGTTTCTAGTGTTCAGTATGGCTGCTGAGGCACTCGCCATATTGTAGTGATAGTTGATTCTCTTCTCGATATAATCAAATGTGGGGGGGGGGGGGGTCTCCCCTCCAAAATCTAGCTATAGAGATCCTTACTATGGTACAAATCATTGCTACTAATTTATGGTGTCTTTTACTAATGCCTTCTGTAGGGAAGTGTAGTAAGGCTTGTTCTGGGGTTAGATCAATCTCAGTCTCAAGGATATTTCCTAAATAAGCTGATGTCATGTCCCATATTCTTTTAACTTTCTCGCACTGCCACCACATATGTAAATATGTACCAGTCTCTCCACATCCCCTATAGCACATATGGGGATTATCTATCTGAGCATTGGTAAGTCTTGTGGGGTACATATACCATTTATATACAACCTTGATATAGTTTTCTTTTAGCAATGCATTTGGGGAGAAAGAAAGGCCTCTATCAATGTTTGAAAGCCACGTCTCTAATGTCCAGGTCCTGTTTAAGTCCTGTTCCCATTTGGTCATAAAATGACTCTTCTCTTTGCTGATTCCCTCACTAAATAATGGGTATAATAGTGCAATTAATCCCTTCCCACGAGTATTGGACAGACATATTGTCTCTAATGTGGTGTTAGATGGGGGTTTATTTGATCCCATTATTTCTCGTACCCTAGATGTGAGCTGTAGGTAATGATACCATTCATTTTGTTCTGGGGTGCCTAATTCCTTGTATTGGGAAAAGGTCAGTATTTCATTGCTTATGAGTGTGTCCGCTATTCGATAAAGTCTCTTGTTTTCCCATTTCTTTTGGATATGTGTGCTAATGAGTGAAGTGATTGGAGGTAATGGTGTCAGTCTTGATCTAACATTAATTATGGGGTATGTCTTGGTTAGTTTATCCCAAATAAAGGTGGTATGTCTAATCGAGACATATTCCTCAATATACCAAGGTCGATGTTGTTTCGTCGCCCAGAGAATAGTGTCTAATCTTCCTACCTCTAAGATGTCTTTCTCTAACTGTACCCACTGGGGTGTTTGATCTATCCTATACCAATGTGTGGTCTGTGCCATTCTGGCTGCATAGTAGTATGCAATTAGATTCAGTAATCCAATCCCTCCTTTTCTCCTATGCCTCATCAAATTTTGTTTGCTTATTCTTGCTCTCCCACCCTGCCAGATATACTTTAAAATTTCCTTTTGCAAGTTATGTAACTCAGCAGTTGGGATAGTTATCGGGAGGGTTCTGAATAAGTATAAGAGTTTAGGGAGTATTGTCATTTTGACTGATATGATCCTCCCGTAGAGTGATATATTATATTTGGCCCATTAAAGTAGAAGTTCTCTAATCTGTAAGAACATGGGGGTATAGTTTTCTTTGTATAGTTTATTGATATCATTTGTGAGATTAACACCTAGATATTTAAGGGATGATCTAACCCAATTAAACGCAAAGTTTATTTCTAATAACTTCTTTGTCGTATTTGGGAGGTGAGTACTAAGGGCTTCACATTTACTTTCATTAATTTTATAACCCGATAATAGACTAAATTTATTTATAATAGAATATATTACTGGCAAGGAAAGAAGCGGCTTCATTACTGCAAGGATGACATCATCCGCAAAAATGGATATTTTTATATTCTCTATCTCCTACCCTAAGTCCTGCAATATCTGGGTTATCTCTTATCAGCACTGCTAATGGCTCAATGCATATTGCGAAAAGCAAGGGAGACAGGGGGCACCCTTGTCTTGTGCCATTTCGAATTTGAATTCGTGTTGATTGATATCCTGAAAGCCTAATGAATGCATCAGGAGTGGAATATATTCTTTTTAGAGCATTAATGAAGGGTCCCCTGACTCCCATTTTATGAATGACTGCAAACATATAGTCCCAATTGACTCTGTCAAATGCCTTCTCTGCGTCCAAAGCTAGAAACAGAGAAGGCACTTTCTTCACTGTCGCAAAATTAATTAGGTCAATCACTTTTCGTGTGTTATCTGGAGCTTCTCTCTGTGAGATGAAGCCTACTTGATCTGTATCTATCAATTTTCTAATGGGCAGGGCTAATCTATTTGCAAGAATTTTAGTGAACAATTTCAAATCCTGATTAATTAATGAGATTGGCCGGTAATTATGACAATTGTGTGTTCTTTCCAGGCTTCGGAATGACTGTCACCCTTGCAGTTAACAGATCTGGGGGGATATCTACGCCTTGTAAAATATTATTATATAAAGTCACCAGTAAGGGAGCCACCGATAGTTGCAAATCTTTATAGAACGAGCCTGGAAACCCATCCGGGCCCGGTGCCTTATTTCTTTTTAATTCCTTAATGGCCAGTAAAACTTCTTGTATCGTGACAGGGGCATTTAGGGAATCTAATTCTTCTTCTGTTACTGTGTTTAATCTACTATTTCCTAGGAAGTTGTCTAAATCTTTCTTTATGCTAATTCCTGATTTAGTAATGGGTAAATTGTAAAGTTTATAATAGAATTCAGCGAATGTATTTGCTATTTGGAGTGGGTCATTAGTGACTTGGCCGTTAGCCTTTTGAATTTGTGGAATAGTGGAGGCCCTAGTCATTTCCTTTAGTTTGTTTGCTAGCATCCTATCTGGCTTGTTTCCATATATATAATATCTAGTGTCTACCACTTTGATCGATTGGACCGCCTCCCTGTCTAGAAGTTGATTTAGTTCCTTGTTTTTGCTGTTGAGTAGTTTCACTAGTTTATTTTGCTTCTTTTTTACTACCTGGTCCCTTATGGTATCAATTTCATTTCTAAGCTCATCTATTCTGGAGTTGTGTGCTTTCCTAAGTCTACCTGACTCTTCTATCAGTAATCCTCTCAAAGAGGCTTTAAGTGCACTCCAAACAAAGTTTGGATTTGTCGTGGTCCCTTCATTTATAGTTACAAAGTCTTTAATATGCTTTTGTATCTTCTGCAGTAGTATGTCATTAATCATCCCTTCAAACTCCACTATCACCATGTCATGATCTGACCATGCACAATTGCGTATGGTAGCAGATGTTATTAGTGGTAAGAGCAACTGGCTAACCAATATTAGGTCTATTCTAGAATATGTGCCATAAACCGTAGAATAAAAGGTATAATCTCTAACTCCTTTGTTAAATGCTCTGCAGCTGTCTGAGGTTAAAATCTAAGAGTAGGTCTTTTAGGAGCTGCTGTGCCGGGGTTGATCGCCTTTTTTTGCCAGCTATTTGTGTGGTTCTGTCTAAATCATCATTTAATGTCAAGTTAAAGTCCCCCCCTATGATTATCTTACTTTTTTTCCAGCTTGATAATAGTCTGCTTATTCTAGATATAAAGGGCCCTTGATTGTTGTTAGGTGCATATACATTCATTAAAATTACCGGGGTATTATGGATTGAGCCTTTTACAACTAAAAATCTCCCTTCCTTGTCTTTGAGAATTTCCTCTTTCTTAAAATTTAGGGAGGCATGAAGGAGGATGGACACCCCACACCTTTTCTTGTTATTAAGTGCATGGAATTGCAATGGGTAGTTCTTATCCCAATATTTGGGTGTAGATTCTGAAGTAAAGTGTGTCTCCTGTATCATAATTATGTGGGCATTTTGGGATTTATATTCTGCAATCGCCTTTTTCCTTTTTATGTTGGTGTTTAACCCCCTTACATTATGAGATATTAGTTTAATGTGCATAGTTTCTATCTGGGTATATGCTTATGTGGCTCCAATTGTTTCTAGAGATGTTTCTTTGTGGATCTGTCTTATACATCATCAACATTTGAACATTTGAGACTGTACATAACTTTAAACAATAACAAAATAAATACTTACAACTTGCTGCGTGCTTGCGCATCAGTAAAAATACAAGTACTATTAACTTAGGTCAACTCTGGAACTCGACAACATTTATTTGATCTCATCTCATGACGATAGATAATGAGCAAATTATATCAACAATACTAAAACAAAAAGCTGAGATATGAAAGACAAAGAAAAAACAATATTAGGTAATAAAGTGTGATAGGAAGTGAGAAATGCTAATATATAGCAACTAGGAAAGGATATAAATGAACCCTGGACTCTCATGATATAACGTTGGATTTAGTCCTCCACATATCAGCAACATGAAAGTCTAGGTGATAACGAGTTTAAATCTTCTTATATTTATCTTCTTGTGATCCTTAGGACAGTTCTCCTAATAATCCACCTCTTCCTGCAGTAGTATGGATCTCAACATCCAACAAGGAGAATGTCATGTTACTGTAGATGGTTCCTCTGGAGAGCTGTCGTCATCCTCTTCTCTGGTCGAATTTGGCTTAATTTTTTTGGGTTTTCCCCTTTTGTTTACTACAGACCAGTCCTTCTGTATAGGCATTCTCAAAGGCTTTGGTGTGGCTTGGGACTCTCCTTCTTCAACTTGGATTTCCAGTTTAGATAGAATCATTAGTCCCTCTTCCAACGTTGAGCAAGAGTGTGTGATGTTTTTATGGGTAAAAATCAGTTTGAACGGAAAGTTCCATCTATACCTTAGATTTTCTCTTAAGAGAGCTGTCACCACTGGTCTCATCTCCCTTCGTCTTCTCAGTGTTATTGGCGATAAATCAGTAAAGATCTGGATATTGTGCCCCTCATATGTAATAGTGTGAGCTTGTCTGGCTGCTTGTAGGATCATTTCTTTAATATGAAAGTAGTGTAATTTGACAATAATATCCCTTGTCTTGGATTGGGAGGGTTTGGTCAAAGCTATATGCACTCTGTCCATTAGCAGCATGTTGGGTTCCGTATCTGGGATTAATTGGTGAAAAATTTCAGTTATATCAGCTTGTAAGTTTTTATAGTCCTCCGGGAGGTTTCTGATTCGAAGGTTAGAACGTCTGGATCTGTTCTCCAGATCTTCTACTTGATCTTCAAGCTTTTTAATGTAAATGGAGTGGTCTAAAAGTGTATGCTGAATTTGGGGAATTTCTTCTGAAATATCTTCTAGCTTGTTTTCAATTTCTGTTGTCCTACCTCCAATATCCCTAATGTCTTGCTTGAGATCATATAGGGCAGTTTTTAGCTCTTTGTGAAAAAAAGATTTTATTTGATTCAGAAGTTCATTATTTGGAATATCTCCCTGATGTCCGTTTTCCTCCTCTGAGGTTTCTATCGGGGTGTGTTGTTTTGGCGAACAAGTAGTTTTATCCAATGTTTTTAACTTCGTTTGTGATTTTGAGAGACATTCTTTCATGGATTGGTTTCTGCTTTTCATTTTGTTTTATGGTTATTCCCTCCTTACAGAGTATTTATAACAGTTTTTTTGTCTTTCTCTTATGAGGTGCTCTCAGCCAGTCAGCTATATAAGAATAAAGAAGGGTCACAATTCCAATATCTCAGCTCTATTACAGCATTTCTGAGGATTTTATCTCATTACCGCAGTTCTCAGTTGTTCCAGGCCGACCTTTATTGCTACCGCATTTAAAACATTTCCAGATTTGCAAAAATAATGAACATCATCTTGATTTTTTTAGATAGGGAATTCAGGTTCTAATGTCATATGACCTTTGAGAGCTGCTTATTTAGTCTACTAATCGTGTCCTGATAGCGCCCCTGTAGTTGCACAGTCAAGTTAGGCAGACTTTTAGATGTTATAAATGTCAACTCTTATTGAAAAGAACCTAAAACTTATGAATCCCCTATTTGATGAATACTACATTTACATAGATATAAGTTATGTAGCCTGAATTATATTATTTAGACATACAAGCCTGTTGTAGTTCCCATGTGGGGCTCTGTGATCTCCAGGCCACACTCTTGCTGTTTTATGTTCACTGGACCTTATATAAATTAATAAATCTTGTGCAGATAGATTACCATCAATCCCTTATGCTCCAAGTTTAGTGGGAAAGTATATTATGATTATAGAGGGAAGCTGTAGCATATTACCTTCTGCCTCTGCACCTTTCTTTTCAGGCTGTGGCCTTCCAAAAATGTGTCCCTTTTTATTTAGATGATAAGCTGTAATCAGCCCTCCTGGGCTCTTCCTAGATGTTCCCAAGCTGGCTAGTGCAAAGCTGCTCTATTGTGGCCTTGTTGTTGCTGTTGCCGAGTTCCGATGTAGGCCGAAGCCTCGGACTTTCCTGAGAATCGCTCCGGTTCTCCCAACCAGCCTGCCTCCGATTCCGCTTTTTCCTCCTAAAATCGGCCCAGAAAAGCTTCTAAAAGTCTCCCAAACACTTGCCTGATGTAGCTGTAGTATTTGCTAGCCCTAATATTCACTTTTGTTCACTTTGATAACTTTTATTTGCTGGAGCTTCAGCAAGACATGTCTGCTCTGCAGCTCTCCAAGCTCCGCCCCCATGTATATAATTTTTTTTAGAAGACATCCCAAAGTATTGATCTAAGCCCATTTTGGTATATTTCATGCCACCATTTCACCGCCAAATTAGATCAAATAAAAAAAATTGTTCACTTTTTCACAAACTTTTTCACAAACTTTAGGTTTCTCACTGAAATTATTTGCAAACAACTTGTGCAATTATGGCACAAATGGTTGTTAAGATCTTCTCTGGGGTCCCCTTTGTTCAGAAATAGCAGATATTTATGGCTTTGGCGTTGCTTTTTGGTAATTAGAAGGCCGCTAAATGCCACTGCGCACCACACGTGTATTATGCCCAGCAGTGGAGGGGTTAATTAGGGAGCATGTAGGGAGCTTCTAGGGTTAATTTTAGCTTTAGCTTAGTGTAGTAGACAACCCCAAAAATTGATCTAGGCCCATCTTGGTATATTTCATGCCACCATTTCACCGCCAAATGCGATCAAATAAAAAAAAAATTGTTCACTTTTTCCACAATTTTAGGCTTCTCACTGAAATTATTTACAAACAGATCTGAGATCTAATAATGACTATACTGAGAGAGAAATTGGGTTCCTTGTTGAAATGTTATCTATCATATTATATCAGAATTATTTCTTGTTTGGAGATGCATATTATTTACAAAAACAGGGAACAGCAATGGGCTCCAACGTCGCCCCCACATACGCCAATATTTTCATGAATAATTTTGAAGAATATTTTGTATATTTTCATCTATCTTTTCAACGTTATGGCGCCTCCTGGTGGAGATATATCGATGATGTGTTTGGCGTGTGGGGGGGCGACGTTGGTAGCCTCCTGTCATTTGTACAGGATCTTAATAATTCAGTTACAGGTTTAAAGTTTACACTGAATATGAATGAGGTGAGGATTGAGTATCTTGATACTATTGTCTATAATAAGGAGGGATTTCTATATACTGATCTTTACACAAAGAGAAATATGGGAGCTACCATCCAGAAAATGTTTTTCAGGCAATTCCTAAAAGTCAGTTTACTCGTGTGAAAAGAATAGTATCAGATCAAGAACAATGTAAATATAGATTGGAACAAATGGCGAACAAATTTATAAATAGAAATTATCCTCCATCTTTGATCTCTAAACAATTAGATGCGATCATGGAAGAGAACAATTCAGATAAGATAAATAAACAAAAAACGAAGTCAAACCGTATGATTTTTGTCACACAATTTAATAGGTTAAGTAATAAAATTACTGGGATCTTGAAGAAAAACTGGCATATAATAAAAGACTGCCATCCAGAAGTCTTGGAATTTAAAGAAAATTTAATGGTGGCTTATAAGAAAAACAGAAGTATTAAAGATGAGTTGGTACATTCAGATATTGGTAGCTGTAAACAAGAGAGTCAGAAAACTATTGGGCCTAAGAGATATGGCTGCTACCCATGTCTGAACTGTTCCAGCTGTAGCTCTATGATCAAAGGGGAAATTTTTCATCATCCCATTACTGGGAAGAAATATAAAATAAATAAGTATCTCACATGCAGGGCTACATACTGTATCTATCTTATTAAATGTCCGTGTGGCCAAATTTATATTGGCGAGACCTGTAGAGAGGTAAGGGAGAGGATAACTGAGCACAAATCTAATATTAAATGCAAGAATAAAGAGGCGCCAGTTTCCTCTCACTTCCTCTCTATGGGTCATAATATCAGCCAACTTAGGTTTCAAATTATTGAACAAGTAGATAGGCCTAGAAGGGGTGGAGATAGGGAACGACTATTAAAAATGAGAGAGATGTTCTGGGTATATAAACTAGAATGCAGGAAGCAAAAGGGTATGAACAAAGATTTTGACTGGAGTCTTTTTCTCTGATAAAATCTGTGATCATGTATTAAGATAAAAATCCTTTTCTCTATTGACAACATAAATAACATCAGTTGATTGAAATAATTTTGCTATGCATTCTTCCTCTTTTTAAATTTGTACTTGGTTGTATATGTCTTTTTAAGTGATTTTATCTATGTGTTTATTCACCTCCTGTGTTGAATTTGGAGTTGCATTGAATTATTGCATCCACAAGATGGCACGGTTGTGCAGTTGGATTCTAACACAGGATGTAGAATAATAGGTAAGGGTATATAAGGCATACACCTGTGTATCTAATTATACATGATTAAGAGCCTGGTGTGGCTTGAAACGTTGTAACTGTTTGTTTGGGACCCCATGTGAAATAAAGGTCTTTTAAGAAAACTTGGTGGCTGGAATACTCTTTGAATCTGGATTGACTGGGACCTGGCAAGTCCGTTTTGTTCCGTGCCCCACTGAAAAAGCAAAGGTGTGCTGTTTCTTCAAAATCATTTGTGGATCAAATTTGAATCTGGATTATTTACAAACAGCCTGTGCAATTATGGCACAAATGGTTGTAAAAGCTTCTCTGGGATCCCCTTTGTTCAGAAATAGTAGACATATATGGCTTTGGCGTTGCTTTTTGGTAATTAGAAGGCCACTAAATGCCGCTGCGCATCACACGTGTATTATGTCTAGCAGTGAAGGGGTTAATTAGGGAGCTTGCAGATTTAATTTTAGCTTTAGTGTAGAGATCAGCCTCCCACCTGACACATCAGACCCCCTGATCCCTCCCAAACAGCGCTCTTCCCTCCCCCACCCCACAATTGTCACCGCCATCTTAAGTACTGGCAGAAAGTCTGCAAGTACTAAAATAAAAGGTATCTTTAAAAAAAAAAAAATATATATATTTTTTTTGCATATTTACATATGCTGCTGTGTAGGATCCCCCTTAGCCCCCAACCTCCCTGATCCCCCCCCCCCAAACAGCTCTCTAACCCTCCCTCTCTACCGTACTGGGAGCCATCTTTGGGTTCCCCCCAAAAAAATGCTTTTTTCCCCTTTTTTCTTTTTTTTTTTCTGTAGTGTAGCTTCCCCCCCAAAGAACAACCCCCTCCATATCCCAGATCCCTTAGATTTTTTTTTAAATTATATTTTACCCACATTTCTATTTTTAATTTTTTTCTGTAGTGTAGCCGTTCCCACCCGCTTCCACCCCGTGCCCACCCCTGTGCGTCCCCGGCGATCCTTCCCACGATCAGGATCGCTTCCACCGCTTTCCATGACCAAGGACGTATGCCATACGTCCTCGGTCATTAACTGTATTTTTTTTGAGGACGTATGGCATACGTCCTTGGTGGTTAAGGGGTTAATTGCTTATGTATAAAAACCGTGTATGACCCTTTATCAATTGCATTTCACAATATATTCTGTCTTAAGGACTGTTTTATGTGCACATTTCCTCCCAATTGCCCATTTTTAAGAAGGGCAGTCTGCAGTTCTGAGCATTGTCACTCTGTCCCTCTGAGACAGCACTATGTCCCTTCCTCCCCGCCAACAGACCAACCAGACACGCCCATTGAGACCCTGCCTCCTCTGGCAGGGCCCTGCCCACTAAATGGTGACAGCCCCCATCAACCACCCTAATACTTAGCCACAAATGGTGGGGGAGATGAGTAAGCACGTGCTATTTTATTCCTATGTGAACCTATAGTTTATATAACAGGGACAGTAAGTCAAAATTAAACTTCTTAATCAACTTTTCAGTTTGCTTTTGTTATCAAATTTGCTTTGTTCTCTTTATATCTTTTATTAAAGGGTAAAACTAAGTAGGCTCATTATTGCTCAGGAGTGTGCACGTGGCTTTAGTACTCTGTTAGCAGTGTTTTGCAACATTGTATAACAAAGCTACAAATAATGTTTTAAAACACTGCTGCCATAGACACGTGCACACTCCTTAGCTCTAATGAGCCTACCTAGTTCTACCCTTTAATAAAAGATATAAAGAGAACAAAGCAAATTTTATATCAAAAGAAAATTGGAAAGTTGTTTAAAATGGCTGCTCTATTCGAATCATGTGTTTAATTTTTACTTTACTGTCCCTTTAAAACTTCTTTTTTTTTTGCCAAATGAAATCTATTAAACTTTTTCTTTTGCTGAATTATAGAAGAAAGCAAATGGCGCTGCAAATGGATTCTACGCAGAGATTGACTGGGAGCGATATGTAAGTATCAGATTCACACGCACGTTACACACGGATGCACAGAATGTGTCACATGCTTTATACTTTATTCTAGTATCAGATTCACACGCACATTACACACGGATGTACAGAATGTGTCACATGCTTTATACTTTATTCTAGTATCAGATTCACAAGCACATTACACACGGATGTACAGAATGTGTCACATGCTTTATACTTTATTCTAGTATCAGATTCACAAGCACATTACACACGGATGTACAGAATGTGTCACATGCTTTATACTTTATTCTAGTATCAGATTCACAAGCACATTACACACGGATGTACAGAATGTGTCACATGCTTTATACTTTATTCTAGTATCAGATTCACATGCACATTACACACGGATGTACAGAATGTGTCACATGCTTTATACTTTATTCTAGTATCAGATTCACAAGCACATTACACACGGATGTACAGAATGTGTCACATGCTTTATACTTTATTCTAGTATCAGATTCACACGCACATTACACACGGATGCACAGAATGTGTCACATGCTTTATACTTTATTCTAGTATCAGATTCACAAGCACATTACACACGGATGTACAGAATGTGTCACATGCTTTATACTTTATTCTAGTATCAGATTCACATGCACATTACACACGGATGTACAGAATGTGTCACATGCTTTATACTTTATTCTAGTATCAGATTCACAAGCACATTACACACGGATGTACAGAATGTGTCACATGCTTTATACTTTATTCTAGTATCAGATTCACACGCACATTACACACGGATGCACAGAATGTGTCACATGCTTTATACTTTATTCTAGTATCAGATTCACACGCACATTACACACGGATGTACAGAATGTGTCACATGCTTTATACTTTATTCTAGTATCAGATTCACAAGCACATTACACACGGATGTACAGAATGTGTCACATGCTTTATACTTTATTCTAGTATCAGATTCACAAGCACATTACACACGGATGTACAGAATGTGTCACATGCTTTATACTTTATTCTAGTATCAGATTCACAAGCACATTACACACGGATGTACAGAATGTGTCACATGCTTTATACTTTATTCTAGTATCAGATTCACATGCACATTACACACGGATGTACAGAATGTGTCACATGCTTTATACTTTATTCTAGTATCAGATTCACACGCACATTACACACGGATGTACAGAATGTGTCACATGCTTTATACTTTATTCTAGTATCAGATTCACACGCACATTACACACGGATGTACAGAATGTGTCACATGCTTTATACTTTATTCTAGTATCAGATTCACACGCACATTACACACGGATGTACAGAATGTGTCACATGCTTTATACTTTATTCTAGTATCAGATTCACAAGCACATTACACACGGATGTACAGAATGTGTCACATGCTTTATACTTTATTCTAGTATCAGATTCACAAGCACATTACACACGGATGTACAGAATGTGTCACATGCTTTATACTTTATTCTAGTATCAGATTCACAAGCACGTTACACACGGATGCACAGAATGTGTCACATGCTTTATACTTTATTCTAGTATCAGATTCACAAGCACGTTACACACGGATGCACAGAATGTGTCACATGCTTTATACTTTATTCTAGTATCAGATTCACAAGCACATTACACACGGATGTACAGAATGTGTCACATGCTTTATACTTTATTCTAGTATCAGATTCACAAGCACATTACACACGGATGTACAGAATGTGTCACATGCTTTATACTTTATTCTAGTATCAGATTCACAAGCACATTACACACGGATGTACAGAATGTGTCACATGCTTTATACTTTATTCTAGTATCAGATTCACAAGCACATTACACACGGATGTACAGAATGTGTCACATGCTTTATACTTTATTCTAGTATCAGATTCACAAGCACATTACACACGGATGTACAGAATGTGTCACATGCTTTATACTTTATTCTAGTATCAGATTCACAAGCACATTACACACGGATGCACAGAATGTGTCACATGCTTTATACTTTATTCTAGTATCAGATTCACAAGCACATTACACACGGATGTACAGAATGTGTCACATGCTTTATACTTTATTCTAGTATCAGATTCACACGCACATTACACACGGATGTACAGAATGTGTCACATGCTTTATACTTTATTCTAGTATCAGATTCACACGCACATTACACACGGATGTACAGAATGTGTCACATGCTTTATACTTTATTCTAGTATCAGATTCACAAGCACATTACACACGGATGTACAGAATGTGTCACATGCTTTATACTTTATTCTAGTATCAGATTCACAAGCACATTACACACGGATGTACAGAATGTGTCACATGCTTTATACTTTATTCTAGTATCAGATTCACAAGCACATTACACACGGATGTACAGAATGTGTCACATGCTTTATACTTTATTCTAGTATCAGATTCACAAGCACATTACACACGGATGTACAGAATGTGTCACATGCTTTATACTTTATTCTAGTATCAGATTCACAAGCACATTACACACGGATGTACAGAATGTGTCACATGCTTTATACTTTATTCTAGTATCAGATTCACACAGCACATTACACACGGATGTACAGAATGTGTCACATGCTTTATACTTTATTCTAGTATCAGATTCACACGCACATTACACACGGATGTACAGAATGTGTCACATGCTTTATACTTTATTCTAGTATCAGATTCACAAGCACATTACACACGGATGTACAGAATGTGTCACATGCTTTATACTTTATTCTAGTATCAGATTCACACGCACATTACACACGGATGTACAGAATGTGTCACATGCTTTATACTTTATTCTAGTATCAGATTCACACGCACATTACACACGGATGTACAGAATGTGTCACATGCTTTATACTTTATTCTAGTATCAGATTCACAAGCACATTACACACGGATGTACAGAATGTGTCACATGCTTTATACTTTATTCTAGTATCAGATTCACACGCACATTACACACGGATGTACAGAATGTGTCACATGCTTTATACTTTATTCTAGTATCAGATTCACAAGCACATTACACACGGATGTACAGAATGTGTCACATGCTTTATACTTTATTCTAGTATCAGAATCACACGCACATTACACACGGATGTACAGAATGTGTCACATGCTTTACACTTTATTCTAGTATCAGATTCACAAGCACATTACACACGGATGTACAGAATGTGTCACATGCTTTATACTTTATTCTAGTATCAGATTCACAAGCACATTACACACGGATGTACAGAATGTGTCACATGCTTTATACTTTATTCTAGTATCAGATTCACACACACATTACACACGGATGTACAGAATGTGTCACATGCTTTATACTTTATTCTAGTATCAGATTCACAAGCACATTACACACGGATGTACAGAATGTGTCACATGCTTTATACTTTATTCTAGTATCAGATTCACAAGCACATTACACACGGATGTACAGAATGTGTCACATGCTTTATACTTTATTCTAGTATCAGATTCACAAGCACATTACACACGGATGTACAGAATGTGTCACATGCTTTATACTTTATTCTAGTATCAGATTCACAAGCACATTACACACGGATGTACAGAATGTGTCACATGCTTTATACTTTATTCTAGTATCAGATTCACAAGCACATTACACACGGATGTACAGAATGTGTCACATGCTTTATACTTTATTCTAGTATCAGATTCACAAGCACATTACACACGGATGTACAGAATGTGTCACATGCTTTATACTTTATTCTAGTATCAGATTCACAAGCACATTACACACGGATGTACAGAATGTGTCACATGCTTTATACTTTATTCTAGTATCAGATTCACAAGCACATTACACACGGATGTACAGAATGTGTCACATGCTTTATACTTTATTCTAGTATCAGATTCACACGCACATTACACACGGATGTACAGAATGTGTCACATGCTTTATACTTTATTCTAGTATCAGATTCACAAGCACATTACACACGGATGTACAGAATGTGTCACATGCTTTATACTTTATTCTAGTATCAGATTCACAAGCACATTACACACGGATGTACAGAATGTGTCACATGCTTTATACTTTATTCTAGTATCAGATTCACAAGCACATTACATACGGATGTACAGAATGTGTCACATGCTTTATACTTTATTCTAGTATCAGATTCACAAGCACATTACACACGGATGTACAGAATGTGTCACATGCTTTATACTTTATTCTAGTATCAGATTCACAAGCACATTACACACGGATGTACAGAATGTGTCACATGCTTTATACTTTATTCTAGTATCAGATTCACACGCACATTACACACGGATGTACAGAATGTGTCACATGCTTTATACTTTATTCTAGTATCAGATTCACAAGCACATTACACACGGATGTACAGAATGTGTCACATGCTTTATACTTTATTCTAGTATCAGATTCACAAGCACATTACACACGGATGTACAGAATGTGTCACATGCTTTATACTTTATTCTAGTATCAGATTCACAAGCACATTACACACGGATGTACAGAATGTGTCACATGCTTTATACTTTATTCTAGTATCAGATTCACACGCACATTACACACGGATGTACAGAATGTGTCACATGCTTTATACTTTATTCTAGTATCAGATTCACAAGCACATTACACACGGATGTACAGAATGTGTCACATGCTTTATACTTTATTCTAGTATCAGATTCACAAGCACATTACACACGGATGTACAGAATGTGTCACATGCTTTATACTTTATTCTAGTATCAGATTCACAAGCACATTACACACGGATGTACAGAATGTGTCACATGCTTTATACTTTATTCTAGTATCAGATTCACAAGCACATTACACACGGATGTACAGAATGTGTCACATGCTTTATACTTTATTCTAGTATCAGATTCACAAGCACATTACATACGGATGTACAGAATGTGTCACATGCTTTATACTTTATTCTAGTATCAGATTCACAAGCACATTACACACGGATGTACAGAATGTGTCACATGCTTTATACTTTATTCTAGTATCAGATTCACAAGCACATTACACACGGATGTACAGAATGTGTCACATGCTTTATACTTTATTCTAGTATCAGATTCACAAGCACATTACACACGGATGTACAGAATGTGTCACATGCTTTATTCTTTATTCTAGTATCAGATTCACAAGCACATTACACACGGATGTACAGAATGTGTCACATGCTTTATACTTTATTCTAGTATCAGATTCACAAGCACATTACACACGGATGTACAGAATGTGTCACATGCTTTATACTTTATTCTAGTATCAGATTCACAAGCACATTACACACGGATGTACAGAATGTGTCACATGCTTTATACTTTATTCTAGTATCAGATTCACAAGCACATTACACACGGATGTACAGAATGTGTCACATGCTTTATACTTTATTCTAGTATCAGATTCACACAGCACATTACACACGGATGTACAGAATGTGTCACATGCTTTATACTTTATTCTAGTATCAGATTCACACGCACAATTACACACGGATGTACAGAATGTGTCACATGCCTTTATTACATTATTCTAGTATCAGATTCACAGAGCACATTACACACGGATGTTACAGAATGTGTCCACATGCTTTATACTTTATTCTAGTATCAGATTCACAAGCACATTACACACGGATGTACAGAATGTGTCACATGCTTTATACTTTATTCTAGTATCAGATTCACAAGCCACATTACACACGGATGTACAGAATGTGTCACATGCTTTATACTTTATTCTAGTATCAGATTCACAAGCACATTACACACGGATGTACAGAATGTGTCACATGCTTTATACTTTATTCTAGTATCAGATTCACAAGCACATTACACACGGATGTACAGAATGTGTCACATGCTTTATACTTTATTCTAGTATCAGATTCACACGCACATTACACACGGATGTACAGAATGTGTCACATGCTTTATACTTTATTCTAGTATCAGATTCACACGCACATTACACACGGATGTACAGAATGTGTCACATGCTTTATACTTTATTCTAGTATCAGATTCACAAGCACATTACACACGGATGTACAGAATGTGTCACATGCTTTATACTTTATTCTAGTATCAGATTCACAAGCACATTACACACGGATGTACAGAATGTGTCACATGCTTTATACTTTATTCTAGTATCAGATTCACACGCACATTACACACGGATGTACAGAATGTGTCACATGCTTTATACTTTATTCTAGTATCAGATTCACAAGCACATTACACACGGATGTACAGAATGTGTCACATGCTTTATACTTTATTCTAGTATCAGATTCACAAGCACATTACACACGGATGCACAGAATGTGTCACATGCTTTATACTTTATTCTAGTATCAGATTCACAAGCACATTACACACGGATGTACAGAATGTGTCACATGCTTTATACTTTATTCTAGTATCAGATTCACAAGCACATTACACACGGATGTACAGAATGTGTCACATGCTTTATACTTTATTCTAGTATCAGATTCACAAGCACATTACACACGGATGTACAGAATGTGTCACATGCCTTTATACTTTATTCTAGTATCAGATTCACAAGCACATTACACACGGATGTACAGAATGTGTCACATGCTTTATACTTTATTCTAGTATCTGATTCACACGCACATTACACACGGATGTACAGAATGTGTCACATGCTTTATACTTTATTCTAGTATCAGATTCACAAGCACATTACACACGGATGTACAGAATGTGTCACATGCTTTATACTTTATTCTAGTATCAGATTCACAAGCACATTACACACGGATGTACAGAATGTGGTCACATGCTTTATACTTTATTCTAGTATCAGATTCACAAGCACATTACACACGGATGTACAGAATGTGTCACATGCTTTATACTTTATTCTAGTATCAGATTCACAAGCACATTACACCACGGATGTACAGATTGTGTCACATGCTTTATACTTTATTCTAGTATCAGATTCACAAGCACATTACACACGGATGTACAGAATGTGTCACATGCTTTATACTTTATTCTAGTATCAGATTCACAAGCACATTACACACGGATGTACAGAATGTGTCACATGCTTTATACTTTATTCTAGTATCAGATTCACAAGCACATTACACACGGATGACAGAATGTGTCACACTGCTTTATACTTTATTCTAGTATCAGATTCACAAGCACATTACACACGGAATGTACAGAATGTGTCACATGCTTTATACTTTATTCTAGTATCAGATTCACAAGCACATTACACCACGGATGTACAGAATGTGTCACATGCTTTATACTTTATTCTAGTATCAGATTCACAAGCACATTACACACGGATGTACAGAATGTGTCACATGCTTTATACTTTATTCTAGTATCAGATTCACAAGCACATTACACACGGATGTACAGAATGTGTCACATGCTTTATACTTTATTCTAGTATCAGATTCACAAGCACATTACACACGGATGTACAGAATGTGTCACATGCTTTATACTTTATTCTAGTATCAGATTCACAAGCACATTACACACGGATGTACAGAATGTGTCACATGCTTTATAAACTTTATTCTAGTATCAGATTCACAAGCACATTACACACGGATGTACAGAATGTGTCACATGCTTTATACTTTATTCTAGTATCAGTATTCACAAGCACATTACACACGGATGTACAGAATGTGTCACATGCTTTATACTTTATTCTAGTATCAGATTCACAAGCACATTACACACGGATGTACAGAATGTGTCACATGCTTTATACTTTATTCTAGTATCAGATTCACAAGCACATTACACACGGATGTACAGAATGTGTCACATGCTTTATACTTTATTCTAGTATCAGATTCACAAGCACATTACACACGGATGTACAGAATGTGTCACATGCTTTATACTTTATTCTAGTATCAGATTCACAAGCACATTACACACGGATGTACAGAATGTGTCACATGCTTTATACTTTATTCTAGTATCAGATTCACAAGCACATTACACACGGATGTACAGAATGTGTCACATGCTTTATACTTTATTCTAGTATCAGATTCACAAGCACATTACACACGGATGTACAGAATGTGTCACATGCTTTATACTTTATTCTAGTATCAGATTCACACGCACATTACACACGGATGTACAGAATGTGTCACATGCTTTATACTTTATTCTAGTATCAGATTCACAAGCACATTACACACGGATGTACAGAATGTGTCACATGCTTTATACTTTATTCTAGTATCAGATTCACAAGCACATTACACACGGATGTACAGAATGTGTCACATGCTTTATACTTTATTCTAGTATCAGATTCACAAGCACATTACACACGGATGTACAGAATGTGTCACATGCTTTATACTTTATTCTAGTATCAGATTCACAAGCACATTACACACGGATGTACAGAATGTGTCACATGCTTTATACTTTATTCTAGTATCAGATTCACAAGCACATTACCACACGGATGTACAGAATGTGTCACATGCTTTTATACTTTATTCTAGTATCAGATTCACAAGCACATTACACACGGATGTACAGAATGTGTCACATGCTTTATACTTTATTCTAGTAATCAGATTCACAAGCACATTACACACGGATGTACAGAATGTGTCCACATGCTTTATACTTTATTCTAGTATCAGATTCACACAGCACATTACACACGGATGTACAGAATGTGTCACATGCTTTATTACTTTATTCTAGTATCAGATTCACAAGCACATTACACACGGATGTACAGAATGTGTCACATGCTTTATACTTTATTCTAGTATCAGATTCACAAGCACATTACACACGGATGTACAGAATGTGTCACATGCTTTATACTTTATTCTAGTATCAGATTCACAAGCACATTACACACGGATGTACAGAATGTGTCACATGCTTTATACTTTATTCTAGTATCAGATTCACACACACATTACACACGGATGTACAGAATGTGTCACATGCTTTATACTTTATTCTAGTATCAGATTCACACACACATTACACACGGATGTACAGAATGTGTCACATGCTTTATACTTTATTCTAGTATCAGATTCACACGCACATTACACACGGATGTACAGAATGTGTCACATGCTCTATACTTTATTCTAGTATCAGATTCACAAGCACATTACACACGGATGTACAGAATGTGTCACATGCTTTATACTTTATTCTAGTATCAGATTCACAAGCACATTACACACGGATGTACAGAATGTGTCACATGCTTTATACTTTATTCTAGTATCAGATTCACAAGCACATTACACACGGATGTACAGAATGTGTCACATGCTTTATACTTTATTCTAGTATCAGATTCACAAGCACATTACACACGGATGTACAGAATGTGTCACATGCTTTATACTTTATTCTAGTATCAGATTCACATAGCACATAACACACGGATGTACAGAATGTGTCACATGCTTTATACTTTATTCTTAGGATCAGATTCACAAGCACATTACAACACGGATGTACAAGAATGTGTCACATGCTTTATACTTTATTCTTAGTATCAGACTTCACAAGCACTTACACTCGGATTGTACAGATTGTGTCACATGTTTATACTTTATTCTAGTATCAGATTCACATCACATTACACTCGGATGCAAGACATGTAATTTATGTCACAAATGCTTTATACTTTATTCTGTATCAGATTCACTACGGCACAATTACGACACGATGTACAGAATTGTGTCACATGCTTTATACTTTATTCTAGGTAATCAGATTCACAAGCTCATTACACACGGATGTACCAGAATGTGTCACAATGCTTTATACTTTATTCTAGTATCAGATTCACAAGCACATTACACACGGATGTACAGAATGTGTCACATGCTTTATACTTTATTCTAGTATCAGATTCACACGCACATTACACACGGATGTACAGAATGTGTCACATGCTTTATACTTTATTCTAGTATCAGATTCACAAGCACATTACACACGGATGTACAGAATGTGTCACATGCTTTATACTTTATTCTAGTATCAGATTCACAAGCACATTACACACGGATGTACAGAATGTGTCACATGCTTTATACTTTATTCTAGTATCAGATTCACAAGCACATTACACACGGATGTACAGAATGTGTCACATGCTTTATACTTTATTCTAGTATCAGATTCACAAGCACATTACACACGGATGTACAGAATGTGTCACATGCTTTATACTTTATTCTAGTATCAGATTCACAAGCACATTACACACGGATGTACAGAATGTGTCACATGCTTTATACTTTATTCTAGTATCAGATTCACAAGCACATTACACACGGATGTACAGAATGTGTCACATGCTTTATACTTTATTCTAGTATCAGATTCACAAGCACATTACACACGGATGTACAGAATGTGTCACATGCTTTATACTTTATTCTAGTATCAGATTCACAAGCACATTACACACGGATGTACAGAATGTGTCACATGCTTTATACTTTATTCTAGTATCAGATTCACAAGCACATTACACACGGATGTACAGAATGTGTCACATGCTTTATACTTTATTCTAGTATCAGATTCACAAGCACATTACACACGGATGTACAGAATGTGTCACATGCTTTATACTTTATTCTAGTATCAGTTTCACAAGCACATTACACACGGATGTACAGAATGTGTCACATGCTTTATACTTTATTCTAGTATCAGATTCACAAGCACATTACACACGGATGTACAGAATGTGTCACATGCTTTATACTTTATTCTAGTATCAGATTCACAAGCACATTACACACGGATGTACAGAATGTGTCACATGCTTTATACTTTATTCTAGTATCAGATTCACAAGCACATTACACACGGATGTACAGAATGTGTCACATGCTTTATACTTTATTCTAGTATCAGATTCACAAGCACATTACACACGGATGTACAGAATGTGTCACATGCTTTATACTTTATTCTAGTATCAGATTCACAAGCACATTACACACGGATGTACAGAATGTGTCACATGCTTTATACTTTATTCTAGTATCAGATTCACAAGCACATTACACACGGATGTACAGAATGTGTCACATGCTTTATACTTTATTCTAGTATCAGATTCACAAGCACATTACATACGGATGTACAGAATGTGTCACATGCTTTATACTTTATTCTAGTATCAGATTCACAAGCACATTACACACGGATGTACAGAATGTGTCACATGCTTTATACTTTATTCTAGTATCAGATTCACAAGCACATTACACACGGATGTACAGAATGTGTCACATGCTTTATACTTTATTCTAGTATCAGATTCACAAGCACATTACACACGGATGTACAGAATGTGTCACATGCTTTATACTTTATTCTAGTATCAGATTCACAAGCACATTACACACGGATGTACAAGATGGTGTCACACATGCTTTATACTTTATTCTAGTATCAGATTCACAAGCACATTACACACGGATGTACAGAATGTGTCACATGCTTTATACCTTTATTCTAGTATCAGATTCACAAGCACATTACACACGGATGTACAGAATGTGTCACATGCTTTATACTTTATTCTAGTATCAGATTCACACGCACATTACACACAGGATGTACAGAATGTGTCACATGCTTTATACTTTATTCTAGTATCAGATTCACAAGCACATTACACACGGATGTACAGAATGTGTCACATGCTTTATACTTTATTCTAGTATCAGATTCACAAGCACATTACACACGGATGTACAGAATGATGTCACATTGCCTTTATACTTATTCTTAGTATCAGATTCACAAGCACATTACCACACGGATGTACAGAATGTGTCACATGCCTTATACTTTATTCTAGTATCAGATTCACACGCACATTACACACGGATGCACAGAATGTGTCACATGCTTTATACTTTATTCTAGTATCAGATTCACACGCACATTACACACGGATGTACAGAATGTGTCACATGCTTTATACTTTATTCTAGTATCAGATTCACAAGCACATTACACACGGATGTACAGAATGTGTCACATGCTTTATACTTTATTCTAGTATCAGATTCACACGCACATTACACACGGATGCGCAGAATGTGTCACATGCTTTATACTTTATTCTAGTATCAGATTCACACGCACATTACACACGGATGTACAGAATGTGTCACATGCTTTATACTTTATTCTAGTATCAGATTCACAAGCACATTACACACGGATGTACAGAATGTGTCACATGCTTTATACTTTATTCTAGTATCAGAATCACACGCACATTACACACGGATGTACAGAATGTGTCACATGCTTTATACTTTATTCTAGTATCAGATTCACACGCACATTACACACGGATGTACAGAATGTGTCACATGCTTTTATACTTTATTCTAGTATCAGATTCACAAGCACATTACACACGGATGTACAGAATGTGTCACATGCTTTATACTTTATTCTAGTATCAGATTCACACGCACATTACACACGGATGTACAGAATGTGTCACATGCTTTTATACTTTATTCTAGTATCAGATTCACACGCACATTACACACGGATGTGACAGAATGTGTCACATGCTTTATACTTTATTCTAGTATCAGATTCACAAGCACATTACACACGGATGTACAGAATGTGTCACATGCTTTATACTTTATTCTAGTATCAGATTCACAAGCACATTACACACGGATGTACAGAATGTGTCACATGCTTTATACTTTATTCTAGTATCAGATTCACAAGCACATTACACACGGGATGTACAGAATGTGTCACATGCTTTATACTTTATTCTAGTATCAGATTCACACGCACATTACACACGGATGTACAGAAATGTGTCACATGCTTTATACTTTATTCTAGTATCAGATTCACAAGCACATTCACACGGATGTACAGAATGTGTCACATGCTTTTATACTTTATTCTAGTATCAGATTCACAAGCACATTACACACGGATTTAGCAGAATGTGTCACATCGCTTTATACTTTATTCTAGTATCAGATTCACAAGCACATTACACACGGATGTACAGAATGTGTCACATGCTTTATACTTTATTCTAGTAATCAGATTCACAAGCACATTACACACGGATGTACAGGAATGTGTCACATGCTTTATACTTTATTCTAGTATCAGATCACACGCACATTACACACGGATGTACAGAATGTGTCACATGCTTTATACTTTATTCTAGTATCAGATTCACAAGCACATTACACACGGATGTACAGAATGTGTCACATGCTTTATACTTTATTCTAGTATCAGATTCACAGCACATTACACACGGATGTACAGAATGTGTCACAAGGCTTTATACTTTATTCTAGTATCCAGATTCACAAGCACATTACCTACGGATGTACAGAATGTGTCACATGCTTTATACTTTTTTCTAGTATCAGATTCACACGACGCACACATTACACACGGATGTACAGAATTTGTCTACATGCTTTAATACTTTTATCTAGTATCAGATTCACAAGCACATTACACACGATGTACTGAATGTGTCACATGCTTTATACTTTATTCTAGTATCAGATTCACAAGCACATTACACACGGATGTTTGACATGAAATGTGTCCACATGCCTTTATACATTATTCTAGTATCAGATCAAACACGCACATTACACACGGGATGCACAGAATGTGTCACATGCTTTATACTTTATTCTAGTATCAGATTCACAAGCACATTACACACGGATGTACAGAAATGTGTCACAGTGCTTTAATACTTTATTCTAGTATCAGATTCACACGCACATTACACACGGATGTACAGAATGTGTCACTGCTTTATACTTTATTCTAGTATCAGATTCACACGCACATTACACACGGATGCGCAGAATGTGTCACATGCTTTATACTTTATTCTAGTATCAGATTCACACGCACATTACACACGGATGTACAGAATGTGTCACATGCTTTATACTTTATTCTAGTATCAGATTCACACGCACATTACACACGGATGTACAGAATGTGTCACATGCTTTATACTTTATTCTAGTATCAGATTCACACGCACATTACACACGGATGTACAGAATGTGTCACATGCTTTATACTTTATTCTAGTATCAGAATCACAAGCACATTACATACGGATGTACAGAATGTGTCACATGCTTTATACTTTATTCTAGTATCAGAATCACAAGCACATTACACACGGATGTACAGAATGTGTCACATGCTTTATACTTTATTCTAGTATCAGATTCACAAGCACATTACACACGGATGTACAGAATGTGTCACATGCTTTATACTTTATTCTAGTATCAGATTCACAAGCACATTACACACAGATGTACAGAATGTGTCACATGCTTTATACTTTATTCTAGTATCAGATTCACACGCACATTACACACGGATGTACAGAATGTGTCACAGCTTTATACTTTATTCTAGTATCAGATTCACAAGCACATTACACACGGATGTACAGAATGTGTCACATGCTTTATACTTTATTCAAGTATCAGATTCACACGCAACATTACACACGGATGTACAGAATGTGTCACATGCTTTATACTTTATTCTAGTATCAGATTCACAAGCACATTACTCACAGGATTGCACAGAAATGTGTCACATAGCTTATTATACTTTATTCTAGTATCAGATTCACAAGCACATTACACACGGATGTTACAGGAATGGTGTCACATGCGTTTATACTTATTCTAGTATCAGATTCACTCATATACTACGCACAATACACACAGGATGTACAGAATGTGTCACATGCTTTATACTTATTCTTGTATTCAGTATTCATTCCCACAAGCACATTACACACGGATGTACAGAATGTGTCACATGCTTTATACTTTATTCTAGTATCAGAATCACAAGCACATTACACACGGATGTACAGAATGTGTCACATGCTTTATACTTTATTCTAGTATCAGAATCACAAGCACATTACACACGGATGTACAGAATGTGTCACATGCTTTATACTTTATTCTAGTATCAGATTCACACGCACATTACACACGGATGTACAGAATGTGTCACATGCTTTATACTTTATTCTAGTATCAGATTCACAAGCACATTACACACGGATGTACAGAATGTGTCACATGCTTTATACTTTATTCTAGTATCAGATTCACAAGCACATTACATACGGATGTACAGAATGTGTCACATGCTTTATACTTTATTCTAGTATCAGATTCACAAGCACATTACACACGGATGTACAGAATGTGTCACATGCTTTATACTTTATTCTAGTATCAGATTCACAAGCACATTACACACGGATGTACAGAATGTGTCACATGCTTTATACTTTATTCTAGTATCAGAATCACACGCACATTACACACGGATGTACAGAATGTGTCACATGCTTTATACTTTATTCTAGTATCAGAATCACATGCACATTACACACGGATGCACAGAATGTGTCACATGCTATATACTTTATTCTAGTATCAGATTCACACGCACATTACACACGGATGCTACAGAATGTGTCACATGCTTATACTTTATTCTAGTATCAGATTCACACGCACATTACACACGGATGTACAGAATGTGTCACATGCTTTATACTTTATTCTAGTATCAGATTCACAAGCACATTACACACGGATGTACAGAATGATGTCACATGCTTTTATACTTTATTCTAGTATCAGATTCACAAGCACATTACACACGCGATGTACAGAATGTGTCACATGCTTTATACTTTATTCTAGTATCAGATTCACAAGCACATTACACACGGTATGTACAGAATGTGTCACATGCTTTATACTTTATTCTAGTATCAGATTCACAAGCACATTACACACGGATGTACAGAATGTGTCACATGCTTTATACTTTATTCTAGTATCAGATTCACAAGCACATTACACACGGATGTACAGAATGTGTCACATGCTTTATACTTTATTCTAGTATCAGATTCACAAGCACATTACACACGGATGTACAGAATGTGTCACATGCTTTATACTTTATTCTAGTATCAGAATCACAAGCACATTACACACGGATGTACAGAATGTGTCACATGCTTTATACTTTATTCTAGTATCAGATTCACAAGCACATTACACACGGATGTACAGAATGTGTCACATGCTTTATACTTTATTCTAGTATCAGATTCACAAGCACATTACACACGGATGTACAGAATGTGTCACATGCTTTATACTTTATTCTAGTATCAGATTCACATGCACATTACACACGGATGTACAGAATGTGTCACATGCTTTATACTTTATTCTAGTATCAGATTCACAAGCACATTACACACGGATGTACAGAATGTGTCACATGCTTTATACTTTATTCTAGTATCAGATTCACAAGCACATTACACACGGATGCACAGAATGTGTCACATGCTTTATACTTTATTCTAGTATCAGATTCACAAGCACATTACACACGGATGTACAGAATGTGTCACATGCTTTATACTTTATTCTAGTATCAGATTCACAAGCACATTACACACGGATGTACAGAATGTGTCACATGCTTTATACTTTATTCTAGTATCAGATTCACAAGCACATTACACACGGATGTACAGAATGTGTCACATGCTTTATACTTTATTCTAGTATCAGAATCACAAGCACATTACACACGGATGTACAGAATGTGTCACATGCTTTATACTTTATTCTAGTATCAGATTCACAAGCACGTTACACACGGATGTACAGAATGTGTCACATGCTTTATACTTTATTCTAGTATCAGATTCACACGCACATTACACACGGATGTACAGAATGTGTCACATGCTTTATACTTTATTCTAGTATCAGTTTCACACGCACATTACACACGGATGTACAGAATGTGTCACATGCTCTATACTTTATTCTAGTATCAGAATCACACGCACATTACACACGGATGTACAGAATGTGTCACATGCTTTATACTTTATTCTAGTATCAGATTCACACGCACGTTACACACGGATGTACAGAATGTGTCACATGCTTTATACTTTATTCTAGTATCAGATTCACAAGCACATTACACACGGATGCACAGAATGTGTCACATGCTTTATACTTTATTCTAGTATCAGATTCACACGCACATTACACACGGATGTACAGAATGTGTCACATGCTTTATACTTTATTCTAGTATCAGTTTCACAAGCACATTACACACGGATGTACAGAATGTGTCACATGCTTTATACTTTATTCTAGTATCAGATTCACAAGCACATTACACACGGATGTACAGAATGTGTCACATGCTTTATACTTTATTCTAGTATCAGATTCACACGCACATTACACACGGATGTACAGAATGTGTCACATGCTTTATACTTTATTCTAGTATCAGATTCACAAGCACATTACATACGGATGTACAGAATGTGTCACATGCTTTATACTTTATTCTAGTATCAGATTCACAAGCACATTACACACGGATGTACAGAATGTGTCACATGCTTTATACTTTATTCTAGTATCAGTTTCACAAGCACATTACACACGGATGCGCAGAATGACTCACACGCTTTATACTTTATTCTAGAACTCTCCTGAAGTTGATGACGAAGGCTACAGTATCAGGCCGGACATGGAACCTGGCTATATCCTTTGCTAATATTCACAGTTTGCTGCCACTCTCTAAGCAATCAGATGTATTTGGCCCATGAAGAGGGCATTCTAATAAATTTAAACTGTTTTTATTCTTAAGAATATTTAAAGATTACACGATTACTCCTTGATAATTATGGGCTTTCCCTTGAAAATGTTTTATAAACTAAACCTGTGACCTGCAATGCATTGCCAGTGCTGTGTAGAACACGGCCGGTGAGCCAATCAAAAGCACCGTACGCATGCATCCACCAATCACCATCATTTGCTGCTCTGGGGTGAATCTGCTTTTCTTCAGAAGTACTCTGTATACATTGTTACCAATACACCAGCTTGAGATATTTGCATATATTCCCTGGTACATTAGTAACAATATATACAGAGTATTTCTGGGGATAAGCAAGCGGGGATACTTGCATTGATTACCCAGAGTTCCCTGGTGCATCGCTAACAATATATACAGAGTACTTGCGGGGATACTTATATTGATTACCCAGAGTTCCCTGGTGCATTAGTAACAATATATACAGAGTACTTCTGGGGATAAGCAAGCGGGGATACTTATATTGATTACCCAGAGTTCCCTGGTGCATTAGTAACAATATATACAGAGTACTTCTGGGGATAAGCAAGCGGGGATACTTATATTGATTACCCAGAGTTCCCTGGTGCATTAGTAACAATATATACAGATTACTTCTGAGGATAAGCAAGCGGGGATACTTATATTGATTACCCAGAGTTCCCTGGTGCATTAGTAACAATATATACAGAGTACTTCTGGGGATAAGCAAGCGGGGATACTTATATTGATTACCCAGAGTTCCCTGGTGCATTAGTAACAATATATACAGAGTACTTCTGGGGATAAGCAAGCGGGGATACTTATATTGATTACCCAGAGTTCCCTGATGCATTAGTAACAATATATACAGATTACTTTTGGGGATAAGCAAGCGGGGATACTTATATTGATTACCCAGAGTTCCCTAGTGCATTAGTAACAATATATACAGAGTACTTCTGGGGATAAGCAAGCGGGGATACTTATATTGATTACCCAGAGTTCCCTGGTGCATTAGTAACAATATATACAGAGTACTTCTGTTGATAAGCAAGCGGGGATACTTATATTGATTACCCAGAGTTCCCTGGTGCATTAGTAACAATATATACAGATTACTTCTGGGGATAAGCAAGCGGGGATACTTATATTGATTACCCAGAGTTCCCTGGTGCATTAGTAACAATATATACAGAGTACTTCTGGGGATAAGCAAGCGGGGATACTTATATTGATTACCCAGAGTTCCCTGATGCATTAGTAACAATATATACAGAGTACTTCTGGGCATAAGAAAGCGGGGATACTTGCATTGATTATTCAGAGTTCCCTGGTGCATCGCTAACAATATATACAGAGTACTTCTGAGGATAAGCAAGCGGGGATACTTATATTGATTACCCAGAGTTCCCTGGTGCATTAGTAACAATATATACAGATTACTTCTGGGGATAAGCAAGCTGGGATACTTATATTGATTACCCAGAGTTCCCTGGTGCATTAGTAACAATATATACAGATTACTTCTGGGGATAAGCAAGCGGGGATACTTATATTGATTACCCAGAGTTCCCTAGTGCATTAGTAACAATATATACAGATTACTTTTGGGGATAAGCAAGCGGGGATACTTATATTGATTACCCAGAGTTCCCTGGTGCATTAGTAACAATATATACAGAGTACTTCTGGGGATAAGCAAGCGGGGATACTTATATTGATTACCCAGAGTTCCCTGGTGCATTAGTAACAATATATACAGATTACTTTTGGGGATAAGCAAGCGGGGATACTTATATTGATTACCCAGAGTTCCCTGGTGCATTAGTAACAATATATACAGAGTACTTCTGGGGATAAGCAAGCGGGGATACTTATATTGATTACCCAGAGTTCCCTGGTGCATTAGTAACAATATATACAGATTACTTCTGGGGATAAGCAAGCAGGGATACTTATATTGATTACCCAGAGTTCCCTGGTGCATTAGTAACAATATATACAGATTACTTTTGGGGATAAGCAAGCGGGGATACTTATATTGATTACCCAGAGTTCCCTGGTGCATTAGTAACAATATATACAGAGTACTTCTGGGGATAAGCAAGCGGGGATACTTATATTGATTACCCAGAGTTCCCTGGTGCATTAGTAACAATATATACAGATTACTTTTGGGGATAAGCAAGCGGGGATACTTATATTGATTACCCAGAGTTTCCTGGTGCATTAGTAACAATATATACAGATTACTTTTGGGGATAAGCAAGCGGGGATACTTATATTGATTACCCAGAGTTCCCTGGTGCATTAGTAACAATATATACAGATTACTTTTGGGGATAAGCAAGCGGGGATACTTATATTGATTACCCAGAGTTCCCTGATGCATTAGTAACAATATATACAGATTACTTCTGGGGATAAGCAAGCAGGGATACTTATATTGATTACCCAGAGTTCCCTAGTGCATTAGTAACAATATATACAGATTACTTTTGGGGATAAGCAAGCGGGGATACTTATATTGATTACCCAGAGTTTCCTGGTGCATTAGTAACAATATATACAGATTACTTTTGGGGATAAGCAAGCGGGGATACTTATATTGATTACCCAGAGTTCCCTAGTGCATTAGTAACAATATATACAGAGTACTTCTGGGGATAAGCAAGCGGGGATACTTATATTGATTACCCAGAGTTCCCTAGTGCATTAGTAACAATATATACAGATTACTTCTGGGGATAAGCAAGCGGGGATACTTATATTGATTACCCAGAGTTCCCTGGTGCATTAGTAACAATATATACAGAGTACTTCTGGGGATAAGCAAGCGGGGATACTTATATTGATTACCCAGAGTTCCCTGGTGCATTAGTAACAATATATACAGATTACTTTTGGGGATAAGCAAGCGGGGATACTTATACTGATTACCCAGAGTTCCCTGGTGCATTAGTAACAATATATACAGATTACTTTTGGGGATAAGCAAGCGGGGATACTTATATTGATTACCCAGAGTTCCCTGGTGCATTAGTAACAATATATACAGATTACTTTTGGGGATAAGCAAGCGGGGATACTTATATTGATTACCCAGAATTCCCTGGTGCATTAGTAACAATATATACAGATTACTTCTGGGGATAAGCAAGCAGGGATACTTATACTGATTACCCAGAGTTCCCTGGTGCATTAGTAACAATATATACAGATTACTTTTGGGGATAAGCAAGCGGGGATACTTATATTGATTACCCAGAGTTCCCTAGTGCATTAGTAACAATATATACAGATTACTTCTGGGGATAAGCAAGCGGGGATACTTATATTGATTACCCAGAGTTCCCTGGTGCATTAGTAACAATATATACAGATTACTTCTGGGGATAAGCAAGCGGGGATACTTATATTGATTACCCAGAGTTCCCTGGTGCATTAGTAACAATATATACAGATTACTTTTGGGGATAAGCAAGCGGGGATACTTATATTGATTACCCAGAGTTCCCTAGTGCATTAGTAACAATATATACAGATTACTTCTGGGGATAAGCAAGCAGGGATACTTATACTGATTACCCAGAGTTCCCTGGTGCATTAGTAACAATATATACAGAGTACTTTTGGGGATAAGCAAGCAGGGATACTTATACTGATTACTCAGAGTTCCCTGGTGCATTAGTAACAATATATACAGATTACTTTTGGGGATAAGCAAGCGGGGATACTTATATTGATTACCCAGAGTTCCCTAGTGCATTAGTAACAATATATACAGATTACTTCTGAGGATAAGCAAGCGGGGATACTTATATTGATTACCCAGAGTTCCCTGGTGCATTAGTAACAATATATACAGATTACTTCTGGGGATAAGCAAGCGGGGATACTTATATTGATTACCCAGAGTTCCCTGGTGCATTAGTAACAATATATACAGATTACTTTTGGGGATAAGCAAGCAGGGATACTTATACTGATTACCCAGAGTTCCCTGGTGCATTAGTAACAATATATACAGAGTACTTTTGGGGATAAGCAAGCAGGGATACTTATACTGATTACCCAGAGTTCCCTGGTGCATTAGTAACAATATATACAGATTACTTTTGGGGATAAGCAAGCGGGGATACTTATATTGATTACCCAGAGTTCCCTAGTGCATTAGTAACAATATATACAGATTACTTCTGAGGATAAGCAAGCGGGGATACTTATATTGATTATCCAGAGTTCCCTGGTGCATTAGTAACAATATATACAGATTACTTCTGGGGATAAGCAAGCGGGGATACTTATATTGATTACCCAGAGTTCCCTGGTGCATTAGTAACAATATATACAGATTACTTCTGGGGATAAGCAAGCAGGGATACTTATACTGATTACCCAGAGTTCCCTGGTGCATTAGTAACAATATATACAGATTACTTCTGGGGATAAGCAAGCGGGGATACTTATATTGATTACCCAGAGTTCCCTAGTGCATTAGTAACAATATATACAGATTACTTCTGGGGATAAGCAAGCGGGGATACTTATATTGATTACCCAGAGTTCCCTGGTGCATTAGTAACAATATATACAGATTACTTTTGGGGATAAGCAAGCGGGGATACTTATATTGATTACCCAGAGTTCCCTAGTGCATTAGTAACAATATATACAGATTACTTCTGGGGATAAGCAAGCGGGGATACTTATATTGATTACCCAGAGTTCCCTGGTGCATTAGTAACAATATATACAGATTACTTTTGGGGATAAGCAAGCGGGGATACTTATACTGATTACCCAGAGTTCCCTAGTGCATTAGTAACAATATATACAGATTACTTTTGGGGATAAGCAAGCGGGGATACTTATATTGATTACCCAGAGTTCCCTGGTGCATTAGTAACAATATATACAGATTACTTCTGGGGATAAGCAAGCGGGGATACTTATATTGATTACCCAGAGTTCCCTGGTGCATTAGTAACAATATATACAGATTACTTTTGGGGATAAGCAAGCAGGGATACTTATACTGATTACCCAGAGTTCCCTGGTGCATTAGTAACAATATATACAGATTACTTTTGGGGATAAGCAAGCGGGGATACTTATATTGATTACCCAGAGTTCCCTAGTGCATTAGTAACAATATATACAGATTACTTCTGTGGATAAGCAAGCGGGGATACTTATATTGATTACCCAGAGTTCCCTGGTGCATTAGTAACAATATATACAGATTACTTCTGGGGATAAGCAAGCGGGGATACTTATATTGATTACCCAGAGTTCCCTGGTGCATTAGTAACAATATATACAGATTACTTTTGGGGATAAGCAAGCAGGGATACTTATACTGATTACCCAGAGTTCCCTGGTGCATTAGTAACAATATATACAGAGTACTTTTGGGGATAAGCAAGCAGGGATACTTATACTGATTACCCAGAGTTCCCTGGTGCATTAGTAACAATATATACAGATTACTTTTGGGGATAAGCAAGCGGGGATACTTATATTGATTACCCAGAGTTCCCTAGTGCATTAGTAACAATATATACAGATTACTTCTGAGGATAAGCAAGCGGGGATACTTATATTGATTATCCAGAGTTCCCTGGTGCATTAGTAACAATATATACAGATTACTTCTGGGGATAAGCAAGCGGGGATACTTATATTGATTACCCAGAGTTCCCTGGTGCATTAGTAACAATATATACAGATTACTTCTGGGGATAAGCAAGCAGGGATACTTATACTGATTACCCAGAGTTCCCTGGTGCATTAGTAACAATATATACAGATTACTTCTGGGGATAAGCAAGCGGGGATACTTATATTGATTACCCAGAGTTCCCTAGTGCATTAGTAACAATATATACAGATTACTTCTGGGGATAAGCAAGCGGGGATACTTATATTGATTACCCAGAGTTCCCTGGTGCATTAGTAACAATATATACAGATTACTTTTGGGGATAAGCAAGCGGGGATAGTTATATTGATTACCCAGAGTTCCCTGGTGCATTAGTAACAATATATACAGATTACTTTTGGGGATAAGCAAGCGGGGATACTTATATTGATTACCCAGAGTTCCCTGGTGCATTAGTAACAATATATACAGAGTACTTCTGGGGATAAGCAAGCGGGGATACTTATATTGATTACCCAGAGTTCCCTGGTGCATTAGTAACAATATATACAGATTACTTTTGGGGATAAGCAAGCGGGGATACTTATATTGATTACCCAGAGTTCCCTGGTGCATTAGTAACAATATATACAGATTACTTCTGGGGATAAGCAAGCAGGGATACTTATACTGATTACCCAGAGTTCCCTGGTGCATTAGTAACAATATATACAGATTACTTTTGGGGATAAGCAAGCGGGGATACTTATATTGATTACCCAGAGTTCCCTAGTGCATTAGTAACAATATATACAGATTACTTCTGGGGATAAGCAAGCGGGGATACTTATATTGATTACCCAGAGTTCCCTGGTGCATTAGTAACAATATATACAGATTACTTTTGGGGATAAGCAAGCAGGGATACTTATACTGATTACCCAGAGTTCCCTGGTGCATTAGTAACAATATATACAGAGTACTTTTGGGGATAAGCAAGCAGGGATACTTATACTGATTACCCAGAGTTCCCTGGTGCATTAGTAACAATATATACAGATTACTTTTGGGGATAAGCAAGCGGGGATACTTATATTGATTACCCAGAGTTCCCTAGTGCATTAGTAACAATATATACAGATTACTTCTGAGGATAAGCAAGCGGGGATACTTATATTGATTACCCAGAGTTCCCTGGTGCATTAGTAACAATATATACAGATTACTTCTGGGGATAAGCAAGCGGGGATACTTATATTGATTACCCAGAGTTCCCTGGTGCATTAGTAACAATATATACAGATTACTTTTGGGGATAAGCAAGCAGGGATACTTATACTGATTACCCAGAGTTCCCTGGTGCATTAGTAACAATATATACAGAGTACTTTTGGGGATAAGCAAGCAGGGATACTTATACTGATTACCCAGAGTTCCCTGGTGCATTAGTAACAATATATACAGATTACTTTTGGGGATAAGCAAGCGGGGATACTTATATTGATTACCCAGAGTTCCCTAGTGCATTAGTAACAATATATACAGATTACTTCTGAGGATAAGCAAGCGGGGATACTTATATTGATTATCCAGAGTTCCCTGGTGCATTAGTAACAATATATACAGATTACTTCTGGGGATAAGCAAGCGGGGATACTTATATTGATTACCCAGAGTTCCCTGGTGCATTAGTAACAATATATACAGATTACTTCTGGGGATAAGCAAGCAGGGATACTTATACTGATTACCCAGAGTTCCCTGGTGCATTAGTAACAATATATACAGATTACTTCTGGGGATAAGCAAGCGGGGATACTTATATTGATTACCCAGAGTTCCCTAGTGCATTAGTAACAATATATACAGATTACTTCTGGGGATAAGCAAGCGGGGATACTTATATTGATTACCCAGAGTTCCCTGGTGCATTAGTAACAATATATACAGATTACTTTTGGGGATAAGCAAGCGGGGATACTTATATTGATTACCCAGAGTTCCCTGGTGCATTAGTAACAATATATACAGATTACTTTTGGGGATAAGCAAGCGGGGATACTTATATTGATTACCCAGAGTTCCCTGGTGCATTAGTAACAATATATACAGAGTACTTCTGGGGATAAGCAAGCGGGGATACTTATATTGATTACCCAGAGTTCCCTGGTGCATTAGTAACAATATATACAGATTACTTCTGGGGATAAGCAAGCGGGGATACTTATATTGATTACCCAGAGTTCCCTGGTGCATTAGTAACAATATATACAGATTACTTTTGGGGATAAGCAAGCGGGGATACTTATATTGATTACCCAGAGTTTCCTGGTGCATTAGTAACAATATATACAGATTACTTTTGGGGATAAGCAAGCGGGGATACTTATATTGATTACCCAGAGTTCCCTGGTGCATTAGTAACAATATATACAGATTACTTCTGGGGATAAGCAAGCGGGGATACTTATATTGATTACCAAGAGTTCCCTGGTGCATTAGTAACAATATATACAGATTACTTCTGGGGATAAGCAAGCGGGGATACTTATATTGATTACCCAGAGTTCCCTAGTGCATTAGTAACAATATATACAGATTACTTCTGAGGATAAGCAAGCGGGGATACTTATATTGATTACCCAGAGTTCCCTGGTGCATTAGTAACAATATATACAGAGTACTTCTGGGGATAAGCAAGCTGGGATACTTATATTGATTACCCAGAGTTCCCTGGTGCATTAGTAACAATATATACAGATTACTTCTGGGGATAAGCAAGCGGGGATACTTATATTGATTACCCAGAGTTCCCTGGTGCATTAGTAACAATATATACAGAGTATTTCTGGGGATAAGCAAGCGGGGATACTTATATTGATTACCCAGAGTTCCCTGGTGCATTAGTAACAATATATACAGATTACTTTTGGGGATAAGCAAGCGGGGATACTTATACTGATTACCCAGAGTTCCCTGGTGCATTAGTAACAATATATACAGATTACTTTTGGGGATAAGCAAGCGGGGATACTTATATTGATTACCCAGAGTTCCCTGGTGCATTAGTAACAATATATACAGATTACTTTTGGGGATAAGCAAGCGGGGATACTTATATTGATTACCCAGAGTTCCCTGGTGCATTAGTAACAATATATACAGATTACTTTTGGGGATAAGCAAGCGGGGATACTTATATTGATTACCCAGAGTTCCCTAGTGCATTAGTAACAATATATACAGATTACTTCTGGGGATAAGCAAGCGGGGATACTTATATTGATTACCCAGAGTTCCCTGGTGCATTAGTAACAATATATACAGAGTACTTCTGGGGATAAGCAAGCGGGGATACTTATATTGATTACCCAGAGTTCCCTGGTGCATTAGTAACAATATATACAGATTACTTCTGGGGATAAGCAAGCGGGGATACTTATATTGATTACCCAGAGTTCCCTGGTGCATTAGTAACAATATATACAGATTACTTTTGGGGATAAGCAAGCAGGGATACTTATACTGATTACCCAGAGTTCCCTGGTGCATTAGTAACAATATATACAGAGTACTTTTGGGGATAAGCAAGCGGGGATACTTATACTGATTACCCAGAGTTCCCTGGTGCATTAGTAACAATATATACAGATTACTTTTGGGGATAAGCAAGCGGGGATACTTATATTGATTACCCAGAGTTCCCTAGTGCATTAGTAACAATATATACAGATTACTTCTGAGGATAAGCAAGCGGGGATACTTATATTGATTACCCAGAGTTCCCTGGTGCATTAGTAACAATATATACAGATTACTTCTGGGGATAAGCAAGCGGGGATACTTATATTGATTACCCAGAGTTCCCTGGTGCATTAGTAACAATATATACAGATTACTTTTGGGGATAAGCAAGCAGGGATACTTATACTGATTACCCAGAGTTCCCTGGTGCATTAGTAACAATATATACAGAGTACTTTTGGGGATAAGCAAGCAGGGATACTTATACTGATTACCCAGAGTTCCCTGGTGCATTAGTAACAATATATACAGATTACTTCTGGGGATAAGCAAGCGGGGATACTTATATTGATTACCCAGAGTTCCCTGGTGCATCGCTAACAATATATACAGAGTACTTTTGGGGATAAGCAAGCAGGGATACTTATACTGATTACCCAGAGTTCCCTGGTGCATTAGTAACAATATATACAGATTACTTCTGGGGATAAGCAAGCGGGGATACTTATATTGATTACCCAGAGTTCCCTGGTGCATTAGTAACAATATATACAGATTACTTCTGGGGATAAGCAAGCGGGGATACTTATATTGATTACCCAGAGTTCCCTGGTGCATTAGTAACAATATATACAGATTACTTTTGGGGATAAGCAAGCGGGGATACTTATATTGATTACCCAGAGTTCCCTGGTGCATTAGTAACAATATATACAGATTACTTTTGGGGATAAGCAAGCGGGGATACTTATATTGATTATCCAGAGTTCCCTGGTGCATTAGTAACAATATATACAGATTACTTCTGGGGATAAGCAAGCGGGGATACTTATATTGATTACCCAGAGTTCCCTGGTGCATTAGTAACAATATATACAGATTACTTTTGGGGATAAGCAAGCGGGGATACTTATATTGATTACCCAGAGTTCCCTAGTGCATTAGTAACAATATATACAGATTACTTTTGGGGATAAGCAAGCGGGGATACTTATATTGATTACCCAGAGTTCCCTAGTGCATTAGTAACAATATATACAGATTACTTCTGGGGATAAGCAAGCGGGGATACTTATATTGATTACCCAGAGTTCCCTAGTGCATTAGTAACAATATATACAGATTACTTTTGGGGATAAGCAAGCGGGGATACTTATATTGATTACCCAGAGTTCCCTGGTGCATTAGTAACAATATATACAGATTACTTTTGGGGATAAGCAAGCGGGGATACTTATATTGATTACCCAGAGTTCCCTGGTGCATTAGTAACAATATATACAGATTACTTTTGGGGATAAGCAAGCAGGGATACTTATACTGATTACCCAGAGTTCCCTGGTGCATTAGTAACAATATATACAGAGTACTTTTGGGGATAAGCAAGCAGGGATACTTATACTGATTACCCAGAGTTCCCTGGTGCATTAGTAACAATATATACAGATTACTTTTGGGGATAAGCAAGCGGGGATACTTATATTGATTACCCAGAGTTCCCTAGTGCATTAGTAACAATATATACAGATTACTTCTGGGGATAAGCAAGCGGGGATACTTATATTGATTACCCAGAGTTCCCTGGTGCATTAGTAACAATATATACAGATTACTTTTGGGGATAAGCAAGCGGGGATACTTATATTGATTACCCAGAGTTCCCTGGTGCATTAGTAACAATATATACAGAGTACTTCTGGGCCCCAAGGCAGAACATAGTGCGATCTGCGATAATATCGCAGAAAGTGGAGCCTGCCTGCAGAAAGAATGGCCAGTTCTGTTAAGCACATAATTTTCTTTAACAGGTTTTTTTTTATTTTTTATTATTATTGTGCATTGCAACCGGCGCATTTTTACTTCACATTATTGGCTGCTGCTCATGAAATTGATACATTTTTTTAGATGCTTTGCTGCTATAACTTAATTTGTTACTTTTAGCCGTCAGAACGTCTGATTCTGCGACTGAGGTAAGTGTGCAGCCAGGGATGCGCAATTTATATTGTGGACGCAAGCACTTGTAACCCTTCTCCTCTCCGCTCAAAGTGTTAATAGCACTGCACAGGAAAAAAAAGTGTTATCCCTGCTGCAGTCTGCTTGTGAACACTGATAGAGATGTGTGTGGGGGAGTTCCGGGAATGGCCGATTCCCATTTTTGATAATCAATCACCATTGCCAAATTAGACACAACCACCTGGTATAAGCTTTAGCGGTAGTGTGGTAAAAAAAAGAACATGGAAAGAAGCTAGCGTTGCTTAAAACTGAGGCGGTCACCCCCTCTCTACTGAAACCCGCGCCCAGGCTGTAAACATTTTTTGTGAATGTGTGCCCAGTGCTAGCTTCTTTTCATGTTCTTTTTTTTACCACACTACCGCTAAAGCTTATACCAGTTGGTTGTGTCTAATTTGGCAATGGTGATTGATTATCAAAAATGGGAATCGGCAATTCCCGGAACTCCGCCCACTCACATCTCTATTAAGCTACCAGTGTTCACAAGCAGACCGCAGCAGGGATAACGCTTTTTCCCGTGCGGTGCTATTAACACTTTGAGCGGGGAGGAGAAGGGTTACAAGTGTTTGCAGAGAAGGCAGCTGGGGGGGGATCTCTAAATGTCTCACGTACCGGTGTTCAGCTCCTGCAGACCTGCACACTGACACTCGCCCCTCCCTCCATAGCGCGACACTGGAGTGCTATGTTTTCTGTGATATCATAAAAGCACATAAAGTCACAGGCAGCAGATGTATTATATACCCCTGGGGCTGTTTGTAAAGCAAAGCATCAACGGAAACGGACTTTATATTTAAATTGCACTTTAGATATTGTTATGTATAACACACGACTGGTATATTAGTTTAGTGGGCAAGGAACCTGACCCCTTACTGGTATTTGTCAAGTCAATGAGGAAGTCGGAATAAAGAAAAATGTGACCCCATATATAATGTAACAAAACAGGAATTTCTTATCTGTATGTTCTCTCTCTCATTATCTGTCTCACATCTCTCATGTAACTCATTTCTCTCTCTCATCTGTATGTTCTCTCTCTCATTATCTGTCTCACATCTCTCATGTAACTCATTTCTCTCTCTCATCTGTATGTTCTCTCTCTCATTATCTGTCTCACATCTCTCATACAACTCATTTCTCTCTCTCATCTGTATGTTCTCTCTCTCTCATTATCTGTCTCACATCTCTCATGTAACTCATTTCTCTCTCTCATCTGTATGTTCTCTCTCTCATTATCTGTCTCACATCTCTCATGTAACTCATTTCTCTCTCTCATCTGTATGTTCTCTCTCATTATCTGTCTCACATCTCTCATGTAACTCATTTCTCTCTCTCATCTGTATGTTCTCTCTCTCATTATCTGTCTCACATCTCTCATACAACTCATTTCTCTATCTCATCTGTATGTTCTCTCTCTCTCATTATCTGTCTCACATCTCTCATGTAACTCATTTCTCTCTCTCATCTGTATGTTCTCTCTCTCTCATTATCTGTCTCACATCTCTCATACAACTCATTTCTCTCTCTCATCTGTATGTTCTCTCTCTCATTATCTGTCTCACATCTCTCATGTAACTCATTTCTCTCTCTCATCTGTATGTTCTCTCTCTCATTATCTGTCTCACATCTCTCATGTAACTCATTTCTCTCTCTCATCTGTATGTTCTCTCTCTCTCATTATCTGTCTCACATCTCTCATGTAACTCATTTCTCTCTCTCATCTGTATGTTCTCTCTCTCTCATTATCTGTCTCACATCTCTCATACAACTCATTTCTCTATCTCATCTGTATGTTCTCTCTCTCTCATTATCTGTCTCACATCTCTCATACAACTCATTTCTCTCTCTCATCTGTATGTTCTCTCTCTCTCATTATCTGTCTCACATCTCTCATGTAACTCATTTCTCTCTCTCATCTGTATGTTCTCTCTCTCTCATTATCTGTCTCACATCTCTCATACAACTCATTTCTCTATCTCATCTGTATGTTCTCTCTCTCTCATTATCTGTCTCACATCTCTCATGTAACTCATTTCTCTCTCTCATCTGTATGTTCTCTCTCTCATTATCTGTCTCACATCTCTCATACAACTAATTTCTCTCTCTCATCTGTATGTTCTCTCTCTCATTATCTGTCTCACATCTCTCATACAACTCATTTCTCTCTCTCATCTGTATGTTCTCTCTCTCTCATTATCTGTCTCACATCTCTCATACAACTCATTTCTCTCTCTCATCTGTATGTTCTCTCTCTCTCATTATCTGTCTCACATCTCTCATGTAACTCATTTCTCTCTCTCATCTGTATGTTCTCTCTCTCTCATTATCTGTCTCACATCTCTCATACAACTCATTTCTCTCTCTCATCTGTATGTTCTCTCTCTCATTATCTGTCTCACATCTCTCATACAACTCATTTCTCTCTCTCATCTGTATGTTCTCTCTCTCATTATCTGTCTCACATCTCTCATACAACTCATTTCTCTCTCTCATCTGTATGTTCTCTCTCTCTCATTATCTGTCTCACATCTCTCATACAACTCATTTCTCTCTCTCATCTGTATGTTCTCTCTCTCATTATCTGTCTCACATCTCTCATGTAACTCATTTCTCTCTCTCATCTGTATGTTCTCTCTCTCATTATCTGTCTCACATCTCTCATGTAACTCATTTCTCTCTCTCATCTGTATGTTCTCTCTCTCTCATTATCTGTCTCACATCTCTCATGTAACTCATTTCTCTCTCTCATCTGTATGTTCTCTCTCTCATTATCTGTCTCACATCTCTCATGTAACTCATTTCTCTCTCTCATCTGTATGTTCTCTCTCTCATTATCTGTCTCACATCTCTCATACAACTCATTTCTCTCTCTCATCTGTATGTTCTCTCTCTCTCATTATCTGTCTCACATCTCTCATGTAACTCATTTCTCTCTCTCATCTGTATGTTCTCTCTCTCTCATTATCTGTCTCACATCTCTCATACAACTCATTTCTCTCTCTCATCTGTATGTTCTCTCTCTCATTATCTGTCTCACATCTCTCATACAACTCATTTCTCTCTCTCATCTGTATGTTCTCTCTCTCATTATCTGTCTCACATCTCTCATAAAACTCATTTCTCTCTCTCATCTGTATGTTCTCTCTCTCATTATCTGTCTCACATCTCTCATACAACTCATTTCTCTCTCTCATCTGTATGTTCTCTCTCTCTCATTATCTGTCTCACATCTCTCATGTAACTCATTTCTCTCTCTCATCTGTATGTTCTCTCTCTCTCATTATCTGTCTCACATCTCTCATGTAACTCATTTCTCTCTCTCATCTGTATGTTCTCTCTCTCTCATTATCTGTCTCACATCTCTCATACAACTCATTTCTCTATCTCATCTGTATGTTCTCTCTCTCTCATTATCTGTCTCACATCTCTCATACAACTCATTTCTCTCTCTCATCTGTATGTTCTCTCTCTCTCATTATCTGTCTCACATCTCTCATGTAACTCATTTCTCTCTCTCATCTGTATGTTCTCTCTCTCATTATCTGTCTCACATCTCTCATGTAACTCATTTCTCTCTCTCATCTGTATGTTCTCTCTCTCTCATTATCTGTCTCACATCTCTCATGTAACTCATTTCTCTCTCTCATCTGTATGTTCTCTCTCTCATTATCTGTCTCACATCTCTCATACAACTCATTTCTCTCTCTCATCTGTATGTTCTCTCTCTCATTATCTGTCTCACATCTCTCATACAACTCATTTCTCTCTCTCATCTGTATGTTCTCTCTCTCTCATTATCTGTCTCACATCTCTCATACAACTCATTTCTCTCTCTCATCTGTATGTTCTCTCTCTCTCATTATCTGTCTCACATCTCTCATGTAACTCATTTCTCTCTCTCATCTGTATGTTCTCTCTCTCTCATTATCTGTCTCACATCTCTCATACAACTCATTTCTCTCTCTCATCTGTATGTTCTCTCTCTCATTATCTGTCTCACATCTCTCATACAACTCATTTCTCTCTCTCATCTGTATGTTCTCTCTCTCTCATTATCTGTCTCACATCTCTCATGTAACTCATTTCTCTCTCTCATCTGTATGTTCTCTCTCTCATTATCTGTCTCACATCTCTCATACAACTCATTTCTCTCTCTCATCTGTATGTTCTCTCTCTCATTATCTGTCTCACATCTCTCATACAACTCATTTCTCTCTCTCATCTGTATGTTCTCTCTCTCTCATTATCTGTCTCACATCTCTCATACAACTCATTTCTCTCTCTCATCTGTATGTTCTCTCTCTCATTATCTGTCTCACATCTCTCATGTAACTCATTTCTCTCTCTCATCTGTATGTTCTCTCTCTCTCATTATCTGTCTCACATCTCTCATGTAACTCATTTCTCTCTCTCATCTGTATGTTCTCTCTCTCATTATCTGTCTCACATCTCTCATGTAACTCATTTCTCTCTCTCATCTGTATGTTCTCTCTCTCTCATTATCTGTCTCACATCTCTCATGTAACTCATTTCTCTCTCTCATCTGTATGTTCTCTCTCTCATTATCTGTCTCACATCTCTCATGTAACTCATTTCTCTCTCTCATCTGTATGTTCTCTCTCTCATTATCTGTCTCACATCTCTCATACAACTCATTTCTCTCTCTCATCTGTATGTTCTCTCTCTCATTATCTGTCTCACATCTCTCATACAACTCATTTCTCTCTCTCATCTGTATGTTCTCTCTCTCATTATCTGTCTCACATCTCTCATGTAACTCATTTCTCTCTCTCATCTGTATGTTCTCTCTCTCATTATCTGTCTCACATCTCTCATGTAACTCATTTCTCTCTCTCATCTGTATGTTCTCTCTCTCATTATCTGTCTCACATCTCTCATACAACTCATTTCTCTCTCTCATCTGTATGTTCTCTCTCTCATTATCTGTCTCACATCTCTCATGTAACTCATTTCTCTCTCTCATCTGTATGTTCTCTCTCTCATTATCTGTCTCACATCTCTCATGTAACTCATTTCTCTCTCTCATCTGTATGTTCTCTCTCTCATTATCTGTCTCACATCTCTCATACAACTCATTTCTCTCTCTCATCTGTATGTTCTCTCTCTCATTATCTGTCTCACATCTCTCATACAACTCATTTCTCTCTCTCATCTGTATGTTCTCTCTCTCATTATCTGTCTCACATCTCTCATGTAACTCATTTCTCTCTCTCATCTGTATGTTCTCTCTCTCATTATCTGTCTCACATCTCTCATACAACTCATTTCTCTCTCTCATCTGTATGTTCTCTCTCTCATTATCTGTCTCACATCTCTCATGTAACTCATTTCTCTCTCTCATCTGTATGTTCTCTCTCTCATTATCTGTCTCACATCTCTCATGTAACTCATTTCTCTCTCTCATCTGTATGTTCTCTCTCTCATTATCTGTCTCACATCTCTCATGTAACTCATTTCTCTCTCTCATCTGTATGTTCTCTCTCTCATTATCTGTCTCACATCTCTCATACAACTCATTTCTCTCTCTCATCTGTATGTTCTCTCTCTCATTATCTGTCTCACATCTCTCATACAACTCATTTCTCTCTCTCATCTGTATGTTCTCTCTCTCTCATTATCTGTCTCACATCTCTCATGTAACTCATTTCTCTTTCTCATCTGTATGTTCTCTCTCTCTCATTATCTGTCTCACATCTCTCATACAACTCATTTCTCTCTCTCATCTGTATGTTCTCTCTCTCATTATCTGTCTCACATCTCTCATGTAACTCATTTCTCTCTCTCATCTGTATGTTCTCTCTCTCATTATCTGTCTCACATCTCTCATACAACTCATTTCTCTCTCTCATCTGTATGTTCTCTCTCTCATTATCTGTCTCACATCTCTCATACAACTCATTTCTCTCTCTCATCTGTATGTTCTCTCTCTCTCATTATCTGTCTCACATCTCTCATGTAACTCATTTCTCTCTCTCATCTGTATGTTCTCTCTCTCTCATTATCTGTCTCACATCTCTCATACAACTCATTTCTCTATCTCATCTGTATGTTCTCTCTCTCTCATTATCTGTCTCACATCTCTCATACAACTCATTTCTCTCTCTCATCTGTATGTTCTCTCTCTCATTATCTGTCTCACATCTCTCATACAACTCATTTCTCTCTCTCATCTGTATGTTCTCTCTCTCATTATCTGTCTCACATCTCTCATACAACTCATTTCTCTCTCTCATCTGTATGTTCTCTCTCTCTCATTATCTGTCTCACATCTCTCATGTAACTCATTTCTCTCTCTCATCTGTATGTTCTCTCTCTCTCATTATCTGTCTCACATCTCTCATGTAACTCATTTCTCTATCTCATCTGTATGTTCTCTCTCTCTCATTATCTGTCTCACATCTCTCATACAACTCATTTCTCTCTCTCATCTGTATGTTCTCTCTCTCATTATCTGTCTCACATCTCTCATACAACTCATTTCTCTCTCTCATCTGTATGTTCTCTCTCTCATTATCTGTCTCACATCTCTCATACAACTCATTTCTCTCTCTCATCTGTATGTTCTCTCTCTCATTATCTGTCTCACATCTCTCATGTAACTCATTTCTCTCTCTCATCTGTATGTTCTCTCTCTCATTATCTGTCTCACATCTCTCATGTAACTCATTTCTCTCTCTCATCTGTATGTTCTCTCTCTCATTATCTGTCTCACATCTCTCATGTAACTCATTTCTCTCTCTCATCTGTATGTTCTCTCTCTCATTATCTGTCTCACATCTCTCATACAACTCATTTCTCTCTCTCATCTGTATGTTCTCTCTCTCATTATCTGTCTCACATCTCTCATACAACTCATTTCTCTCTCTCATCTGTATGTTCTCTCTCTCATTATCTGTCTCACATCTCTCATACAACTCATTTCTCTCTCTCATCTGTATGTTCTCTCTCTCTCATTATCTGTCTCACATCTCTCATGTAACTCATTTCTCTCTCTCATCTGTATGTTCTCTCTCTCTCATTATCTGTCTCACATCTCTCATGTAACTCATTTCTCTCTCTCATCTGTATGTTCTCTCTCTCATTATCTGTCTCACATCTCTCATGTAACTCATTTCTCTCTCTCATCTGTATGTTCTCTCTCTCATTATCTGTCTCACATCTCTCATACAACTCATTTCTCTTTCTCATCTGTATGTTCTCTCTCTCTCATTATCTGTCTCACATCTCTCATACAACTCATTTCTCTCTCTCATCTGTATGTTCTCTCTCATTATCTGTCTCACATCTCTCATGTAACTCATTTCTCTCTCTCATCTGTATGTTCTCTCTCTCATTATCTGTCTCACATCTCTCATGTAACTCATTTCTCTCTCTCATCTGTATGTTCTCTCTCTCTCATTATCTGTCTCACATCTCTCATACAACTCATTTCTCTTTCTCATCTTTCCCACTTATCTTTCTTTCTCTGTCTCAGCTCTATCTCCCCTCACTCATCTCTTCCCATTTTCACCCCACTCTCTTTTTAAGTTAGCTCTCTCATTCTTTGTTACACCTCTTTCCCCTTTTTCATCTTTCTCTTTTAACCTGCTAATTCTCCCTCTGCTCTTTTTGTATCACTTCCCCATATTTTACTTTTACAAGGTGTGATGCGTGCCAGTATTTATACCGGTTCACATATTTTACTTTTACAAGGTGTGATGCGTGCCAGTATTTATACCGGTTCACATATTTTACTTTTAAAAGGTGTGATGCGTGCCAGTATTTATACCGGTTCACATATTTTACTTTTACAAGGTGTGATGCGTGCCAGTATTTATACCGGTTCACATATTTTACTTTTACAAGGTGTGATGCGTGCCAGTATTTATACCGGTTCACATATTTTACTTTTACAAGGTGTGATGCGTGCCAGTATTTATACCGGTTCACATATTTTACTTTTACAAGGTGTGATGCGTGCCAGTATTTATACCGGTTCACATATTTTACTTTTACAAGGTGTGATGCGTGCCAGTATTTATACCGGTTCACATATTTTACTTTTACAAGGTGTGATGCGTGCTAGTATTTATACCGGTTCACATATTTTACTTTTACAAGGTGTGATGCGTGCCAGTATTTATACCGGTTCACATATTTTACTTTTACAAGGTGTGATGCGTGCCAGTATTTATACCGGTTCACATATTTTCCTGCCCATGATCCTTATGTTTGAGATTTGCTAATATATCTATCTCTATCTATAATCTATCTATATGTGTGTCTGTCTATATACTGTATTAGCTATATGACACAGTAGTGACACAGCACTGGTACATGGATGGGTATAGCCAGAGGAGGGCTGGTATAGGATCAGTGGTATATCTGCATCACCAGTATAATACCACCAAGCACTACTATATGACACAGTAGTTCTAGTGACTGGCACATGGGTATATAGGTAGCCAAAGGAGGGCTGGTTATAGGAGTGGTATCTGCATCACCGTATAATAACACCCAGCGCTATATAATGACACAGTAGTGACACTGGCACATGCGTATAGCCAGAGGAGTGCTGGTTATAGGGTCAGTGGTATCTGCATCAGTATAATAACACCCAGCGCTATATAATGACACAGTAGTGACACTGGCACATGCGTATAGCCAGAGGAGGGCTGGTTATAGGGTCAGTGGTATCTGCATCAGTATAATAACACCCAGCGCTATATAATGACACAGTAGTGACACTGGCACATGGGTATAGTCAGAGGAGGGCTGTTTATAGGGTCAGTGGTATCTGCATCACCGTATAATAACACTCAGCTCTATATAATGACACAGTAGTGACACTGGCACATGCGTATAGCCAGAGGAGTGCTGGTTATAGGGTCAGTGGTATCTGCATCAGTATAATAACACCCAGTGCTATATAATGACACAGTAGTGACACTGGCACATGGGTATAGCCAGAGGAGGGCTGGTTATAGGGTCAGTGGTATCTGCATCAGTATAATAACACCCAGCGCTATATAATGACACAGTAGTGACACTGGCACATGCGTATAGCCAGAGGAGGGCTGGTTATAGGGTCAGTGGTATCTGCATCAGTATAATAACACCCAGCGCTATATAATGACACAGTAGTGACACTGGCACATGGGTATAGCCAGAGGAGGGCTGGTTATAGGGTCAGTGGTATCTGCATCACAGCATCAGTATAAAACAGTACACCAAGCAGTGCACTATAAAATATTTTTTTAATTTTACATGTGACTTAAAAAAACAAAACAAAGAAAAAACATTCACATGTAGCTTGTCCTATTGTGATGCATTGCTGCTGCTACATGTGAATGTTTTTTTATTTAAGTCACACATGTAAAATGTGTGATGCAGCTGCTACATGTAAGTGTTTTTTACCATCCATGTTTAATCTGAGTTGTATGAAATATTTCTGATGTTACATTACAGAAGTTAAAGTTAGTTTAAAACAAAAATATTTTTGTTTATTATGTTTGAAATAAATATTGTTTATGAACGATTTAAAACTGATTTATATTTCAAAATGACCTGCAAAAAATTTTTAACTAAAAAAAAAGTAAAAAAAAGTTCTGCTTCTGGGGATAAGCAAGCTGGAATACTCGCATTGATTACCCAGAGTTCCCTGGTGCATTAGTAACAATATATACAGAGTACTTCTGTTGATAAGCAAGCGGGGATACTCGCATTGATTACCCAGAGTTCCCTGGTGCATTAGTAACAATATATACAGAGTACTTCTAGGGATAAGCAAGCAGGGATACTTATATTGATTACCCAGAGTTCCCTGGTGCATTAGTAACAATATATACAGAGTACTTCTGGGGATAAGCAAGCAGGGATACTTATATTGATTACCCAGAGTTCCCTGGTGCATTAGTAACAATATATACAGAGTACTTCTGGGGATAAGCAAGCGGGGATACTTATATTGATTACCCAGAGTTCCCTGGTGCATTAGTAACAATATATACAGAGTACTAATTGGGTCTGTTGTATTGATTCTCTGTTAAAGTAAGATTGTCTGTTTAAATAATAGTTAGCTAACCAAGCTCATTTTTAAATTATTTGCTTTGCAAGGGTTGCATTTTAAAAAAAAGAAAAATGACTATTTCTACTATTCCATTATTTGTTTTTATTTTTTTCTGTCTGTGTGGGTAATTAGGGGTGGGATTATTTTCACCTGTGTGGGCCTAGCACGCCTTTATATTTAGCACAGTAACTCTGTTGAGCCTGCTCTATTGATTCTCTGTTAAAGTAAGATTGTCTGTTTAAGTATAATAGTTAGCTAACCAAGGTAGTTAGGCAAACAAGGATTTGGCGTGACCAAGGGGAAATATAATTATTTCATATTTTTAAGTTAAACCTTTTATTAAGAATGTGTGAGAATCTCATTCAGTGTACAGCTTGCCACATGTTTGCATCACTGGAGCAGCCGCTTCTGGGATTATGTTTGTGGCAAGTGTAAGCATATTATCTCTTTAGAAACTCGTATTGGGGATCTGGAGGAACGAATTGCAACACGACATGAAATTCAGACACTTGAAAGGGAAATGAATAGGACTGAGCTGGTTGTTAATGGTTCCAGTAGTGGGAATGGGGAGGATTCAGATGAGGAGACTCCAGGATGTAGCTTGGTCACAGTTAGAGGGTGAAGTAAAGGTAAGCGGAAGAGACAGGCCTGTTCTGAGCTGGTACACCCCAATAGATTTGCCAGATTAAGTGAAGATGTTGAGGATATCAGTTTGGGGGTGGCAGTATCAGAGAGGGCTGGTTTGCCTAGTATAGTGAACAGCCCTTTAGTTGTGGAAGAGCAGCATCCTATGGTGGGCAGTCCTTCAGTCGTGGGAGAGGGGCATACAAGTCAGGGCCTGAGGCAGATGTTGGTGGTAGCAGACTCTATTATTAGGAAGGTTGATAGGGTAATTTGTCATCCAGACCCTTTACATAGAACAGTTTGCTGTCTTCCAGGGGCTCGTGTTAGGCATATTGTGGAGCGTATTGATAGATTGTTAGATGGATGTGGGTCTGATCCTGCAGTCATGGTGCATATTGGTACTAATGAAGGAATCAGTGGGAGATGGAGAGTCCTAAAAAATGACTTCAGGGAGTTAGGTAGCAAGCTTAAAGCAAGGACCTCCAAAGTAATATTTTCTGAGATATTACCAGTGTCGTGTGTTAACTCAGTAAGGCAGAAGGAGCTAAGGTCTGTTAATTCATGGTTAAAAACATGGTGTAAAAATGAGGGGTTTGACTTTTTAGAACACTGGGCTGATTTTTCACTAGGGTACAATTTGTACAGTAAGGATGGATTGCACCTGAATGACATGGGTGCAGGTGTGTTGTGGGAAAGGATGGTAGCACGTTTAGAGAACCTTTTAAACTAGGCAAAGGGGGGAGGGTCAGAACACAATAGAACAGAGAGATCAGTCTGTGAATATGTCACTCCCTTAATATCTCAAGGAAGGGATGACTTAAGAAATGTCACATTAGAAAGTATAGAGGAAAGTACACCAAGTAGCAGCAGAAAGCACATGAAAATGAAATGTATGGCAACAAATGCAAGAAGCATGACGGGTAAAATGGGGGAGCTGACGCTCTTAGTTGCAGAAGAGGACTATGATGTTATCAGTATAACTGAAACTTGGTGGGATGATTCACAACTGGGCAGTTAACTTAGAGGGGTATACTTTATTTAGGAGGGACAGGAATAATAAAAGGGGTGGATGAATCTGCATGTATATTAAACCTAACCTTATACCTACAATAAGGGAAGATATTCATGATACAAGTGACAATGTAGAGACCCTGTGGGTTGAAATAAAGAGTGGGGGGAAAAATCCTAAAAAAATATTACTAGGAACCTGCTACAAGTCCCCCAACATTAGTGACCCGGAGGAAACTCAACTACTTATCCAAATAGGTAAGGCTGCTAATAACAGTGCTGTAATTATGGGAGATTTTAACTACCCTGATTTAAACTGGGCCAATGAAACTAGTAATTCAGGTAAGGGGGATAGATTTATAAATGTTCTCAGGGATAACTTCTTGTCACAATTAATAGAGGAGCCAACTAGGAGTAACGCTATATTAGATTTAGTGATTTCAAACAATACAGATATAATATCAAACATATAAGTTAAAGAACATTTGGGTAACAGTGATCATAACATGGTCACATTTGAAATCTCTTTTCATATGCAGTGTCATAAAGGTTTAACTAAGACTTTTAATTTCAAGAAAGCAAAATTCAACGATTTAAGGAATTCATTAAATAATATAAATTGGGACAATGTTTTCTCGAATAAAAATACAGAGAATAAATGGATAATATTTAAAAATGTGTTAAATAAATATACATATCAACAAATACATGCTAAATGACGGAGAAGGCTGAGATACTAAACCAGTTTTTTTCTTCAGTATACACAAGAGAGGAACCATTGGATGATAATTTGGAACAAAATAGAATATGCCAGTCCATACCATTAACTGGGTTATGTTTAGAGGATATCAGGAAAAAACTAGATAATATTAAGGTAAATAAAACTCCAGGCCCAGATGGAATACACCCAAGGGTGTTAAGGGAACTTAGCAATGTTATAGACAAACCTCTACTCTTAATTTTTCAAGACTCATTATCCTCAGGCATGGTACCCCAGGATTGGCGTAAAGCTGATGTGGTGCCACTCTTCAAAAAGGGAAGCAGGGATGATCCAGGAAGCTATAGACCAGTTAGTCTGACATCAATAGTGGGGAAGATATTTGAAGGGATTATAAGGGATTATATTGATGAGCATATTCATGTAAACAAGATTATAAATTCTAATCAGCATGGCTTTGTGAGAAATAGATCATGTCAAACTAATATAATTAGATTCTACGAGGAAGTAAGTAAAAGCATAGATAAAGGGGAATCAGTTGATGTGATATACTTAGATTTTGCAAAGGCATTTGATACAGTGCCACATGAGAGATTAATGCACAAAATTAAGGGACTGGGAATAGCTGAAAATGTTAGCTCATGGATAAATAACTGGATTAAAGATAGGGAGCAACAAGTAGTAGTAAATGGATCATATTCAGATTGGACAAAGGTAAACAGTGGCGTCCCCCAGGGATCAGTACTGGGCCCTGTTCTTTTTAATATTTTTATAAATGACTTGGAGCAAGGATTAAGTAGCGACATCTCTATTTTTGCAGATGATACTAAGTTAAGTAAGGTCATTAGGTCAGAGGAGGACGAACTCTCATTACAAAGGGATTTGCAAAAATTAGAACTATGGGCAAGTAAATGGAAAATGAGATTTAATACGGAAAAATGCAAGGTTCTACATTTTGGAAGTAAAAATAAGCAGGCAACGTATTTTTTAAATGGGACAAGACTTAACCAAACACAGGAGGAAAGGGATTTGGGAGTAGTAATAGATAACAAGCTAAAGATGGGTGTACAATGCAGGGCAGCGGCTTTAAAGGCTAATAAGATACTTGCATCTATTAAGAGGCATTGATTCAAAGGAGGAAAGTATAATTCTGTCACTATATAAAGCTCTGGTAAGACCTCACCTTGAGTTTGGAGTGCAGTTCTGGGGACCGATCGCAAAAAAAGATATTACAGAACTAGAAAAAGTTCAGAGAAGGGCCACAAAGCTAATAAGGGGATTGGAGAAATTAACCTATGAGGAGAGGCTAGCCAAACTGGGTCTTTTTTCTTTAGATAAAAGGCGCTCGAGAGGTGACATGATTACTTTATATAAATATATTCAAGGCCCATATACAGAGATGACAGAAGCTCTGTTTATTCCAAGAAAATTGTTTATGACAAGAGGTCATAATTTAAGGTTGCAGGAAAGGAGATTTAATCTCCTGCAACGGAAATGTTTTTTCACTGTAAGAGCAATAAAATTGTGGAACTCATTACCAAAGGAGGTAGTGAATGCCAATACCATAGATACATTTAAAAATAGTCTGGATACATTTCTGTATATAAACAAAATTCATGGATATGATTGCTAGTATTAAATGGGTCACCTTTTAGTGGGGTTATTTAAGCTTAACTGGAGCTTTTTGTAAGTATTTTAGATTTGTATAGGTTGAACTCGATGGACTTCAATCTTTTTTCAACCTTATCTACTATGTTACTATGTTACTTCTGGGGATAAGCAAGCGGGGATACTTGCATTGATTACCCAGAGTTCCCTGGTGTATTGGTAACAATATATACAGAGTACTTCTGGGGATAAGCAAGCGGGGATACTTGCATTGATTACCCAGAGTTCCCTGGTGTATTGGTAACAATATATACAGAGTACTTCTGGACATAAGCAAGGGGGGATACTTGCATTGATTACCCAGAGTTCCCTGGTGCATCGGTAACAATATATACAGAGTATTTCTGGGGATAAGCTAGCGGGGATACTTGCATTGATTACCTAGAGTTCCCTGGTGCATTAGTAACAATATATACAGAGTACTTCTTGGCATAAGCAAGCGGGGATACTTGGATTGATTACCCAGAGTTCCCTGGTGCATTAGTAACAATATATACAGATTACTTCTGGGGATAAGCAAGCGGGGATACTTGCATTGATTACCCAGAGTTCCCTGGTGCATTAGTAACAATATATACAGAGTACTTCTGGGGATAAGCAAGCGGGGATACTTGCATTGATTACCCAGTGTCCCCTGGTGCATCGGTAACAATATATACAGAGTACTTCTGGGGATAAGCAAGGGGGGATACTTGCATTGATTACCCAGAGTTCCCTGCTGCATTAGTAACAATATATACAGAGTACTTCTGGGCATAAGCAAGCAGGGATATTTGCATTGATTACCCAGAGTTCCCAGGTTCATTAGTAACAATATATATAGAGTACTTCTGTGGATAAGCAAGCGGGGATACTTATATTGATTACCCATAGTTCCCTGGTGCATTGGTAACAATATATACAGAGTACTTCTTGGCATAATCAAGCGGGGATACTTGCATTGATTACCCAGAGTTCCCTGGTGCATTAGTAACAATATATAAAAAATACTTCTGGGGATAAGCAAGCGGGATACTTATATTGATTACCCAGAGTTCCCTGGTGCATTAGTAACAATATATAAAGAGTACTTCTGGGGATAAGCAAGCAGGGATACTTGCATTGATTACCCTGAGTTCCCTGGTGCATTGGTAACAATATATACAGAGTACTTCTGGGGATAAGCAAGCAGGAATACTTGTCTAGATTTGCTAAGTTTCTTTTACAATAATTCCCTCTCTCTCTCTCTCTCTCTCTCTCTCTCTCTCTCTCTCTCTCTCTCTCTCTCTCTCTCTCTCTCTCTCTCTCTCTCTCTCTCTCTCTCTCCCTCTCTCTCTCTCTCTCTCCTATATATATATATATATATATATATATATATATATATATATATATATATATTTCCTTCTTAATATGAGTCGACAGCATCATTCCTTACTGTTGAGAAATACTGAACCTGGCCACTAGGAGGAGGCAAAGACACCCCAGCAAAAGGCTTAAATACTTCCCCTACTTCCCTCATATCCCAGTTATTCTTTGCCTTTCGTCACAGAAGGTTGGCAGAGAAGTGTCAGAAGGTTCGGAGTAGTTTCTTATGAAGGGTATCTACTCTTTTTTGAAATGGGACTGGAGTTTTAAGTAGTCTTGTCAGCCTCTCAGTGAGAGCATTGATGAAAATTAGAGTCTGGAGATGCAGGGAGAGTCTTTCTGCGAACGCATCCAGACTCATATTAACAGCTCCTAAGCAATCAGTCTTGACGAGTTTCACTGCCTGCTTCCATCACTCAATGTCAGGAGCGATGCTGCAAGACTGTCAAGCTTGAGATGCTGTGTTTCTGTTTCACGGCATTGATTCCGGTCATAGATAGGGTCATAGTGTGGCTCCTTTTATCTGTATGGAATCAAGGGTTATTATCTCCGGAGGGGGATTATTGAACAGTGGGGATTAATCAAATAAGTTTATTTGATTATGCTGTGACATGAGGCTCAGGCAGATGTTGGAACATACAGGGTTTTTTTACTTTTGTTTTGGGAGCTGCACAGCCTTAAAGGCTTGGCGCTTTTTTTTAACGGGGCGGTCCTGCATTGCGCACCACGTGACCGGGTGTGGTCACACTTATTTCCTCTTTCCTGCCTGTGTGGTTTTACCGGAGAGGAAGCGGTTTCTCTGTTTGGCCTGGGTCATTGGAGGTGGTGAGTGCCCCAGCCATTGGGGTATAAAGGTGCCGTTTTTTCTTAGTAATCTATAGTCTGCTTTGTAAGCTAATACCTGTCTATATTGTGAGGAGGTCACGGTATACCCACCCGCTCAACTATATTCCACATGCCTTGATAAAGCTCAACTATATTCCTCATGCCTTTGATACCACTGAGCCGTCCACCTCTGAGAAGTCTCCGTCCTGTGAGGTGCGCACCATACAGTCATCTAATACACATGCAGCTTGCCGTAGCACTTCTAATTCTCCATCTGGAGTGGGCCTTTTCCTGCCAAACTTTACTGAGCAGTTACCAACGGCAGTGTCTGCGGCCTTTAGTGCTTTACCTCGCCCTGCTAAGCGGAAGTGAAAGTCAAATATTTTTATCCTTTCCAGGGGTCATCTACTAGCTTATTGGATTTATTTGATACAAGATTATCCGATGATGAAGGTGCCTCTGATACTTCAGAGGGTGCTCTTTCTGGGTCGGAATCTGCTGCCTCTAAACCTCCAGCTGCATAGGAACCAGACTTTAGATTTAGGATTGAGCATTTACGCTTTCAGCTGAAGGAAGTTTTGGCTACGTTAGAGATTCCAGAGCCAAATTGCCTGAGGAACCTTTGATTCCTAAATTAGATAAGGTCTACAAGGACAGGGATGTACCACAAACTTTCCCGGTTCCCGTAAAGATGGTGAACATTATTAAGAATGAATGGGAAAGAATTGGTTCTTCATTTTCCCCTTCTACTTCTTTTAAGAAATTGTTCCCGGTCCCGGATTCTCAATTGGAGTTGTGGGGTTCCATCCCCAAGGTGGATGGTTCTATCTCCACGCTTGCCAAACGCACTACTATCCCGCTTGAGGATAGTTTGTCGTTTAAAGAGCCTATGGATAAGAAGATAGAATTTCTGTTAAGAAAGATGTTTCAACATACAGGATATTTGTTTCAACCGACAGCGGCTGTTGCTGCGGTTGCTGGAGTGGCTACCTACTGGTGAGACTCCTTATCTGAGTTGATTAAGGGTGGCTAATTCTTTTATTTGTGATGCAAGTATGCAAATTATTCGCCTTAATGCTAAGGCTTCAGGTTTTTCTGTTCAAGCCCGTGGTGCACTCTGGTTGAAGTCCTGGTCTGCGGACATGACTTCTAAGTCAAGACTTCTTTTTCTCCCATTTAAGGGAAAGATTCTATTTGGTCCAGGCCTGGACTCAATTATCTCCACGGTTACTGGAGGCAAAGGTGCCTTTTTACCACAGGATAAGAAGAACAAGCCTATGGGACAAGGTCCTAATTTTTGTTCCTTTTGTTTGGATAAATCCTAATATCAGCAGCCCTCCGCAAAGTCCGAGCAATCCAAGGGGACTTGGAAGCCAGCTCAGTCCTGGAATAAATCCAAGCAGAGCAAGAAGCCTGCCGAGACAAAGTCGACATGAAGGGGTGGCCCCGGGTCCGGCTCTGGGTCCTGTAGGGGCAGGCTGATGCTCTTTTCAGACGCTTGGTTTGAGGATGTTCAAGACCTGTGGGTCCTGGAGGTCATCGCTCAGGGATACAGGATAGGTTTTTAAGTCTCATCCACCCAAGGGCAGATTCCTCCTATCAAACCTGTCTTCAAGGCCAGAGAAGATAGAAGCCTTTTTGGGGTGCATGAGGGATCTCTCCTCCCTAGGAGTCATTGTCCCGGTACCTCTCGCAAAAAGAGGTCTGGGGTACTATTCAAACCTTTTTGTGGTCCCAAAGAAGGAGGGATCTTTCCGCCCGATTCTGGACCTAAAGTGCTTAAACAAATTCCTATCTGTCCCCGCGTTCAAGATGGAGACGATAAAGTCCATCCTTCCCTTAGTTCAGGAAGGACGGTTTATGATCACTATGGATCTGAAGGATGCTTACCTTCACGTTCTAATACAAAAGGAAAACTTCAGGTTCCTAAGGTTTGCGTTCCAGTACCAGCACTTCCAGTTTATTGCACTTCCGTTTGGCCTAGCTACTGCTCCAAGAGTTTTTACGAAGGTTCTAGGGGCTCTGCTTGCAGTGGCCAGAACCAGAGGTATAGCAGTAGCTCCATACTTGGACAATATTCTGGTTCAAGCACCATCCTGTTGCCTGGCAGAAGACCATTCAAAATCTCTTCTTTTTTTTCTTCGATCTCATGGGTGGAAGATAAACTTAGATAAGAGTTCTCTTATTCCCAGTACTTCCGCTTGTCTTGCCTTCCAGACTTCCTTAAAGGGACACTAAACCCAACATTTTTCTTTCATGATTCAGATAGAGAACACAACTTTAAACAACATTCCAATTTACTTCTATTATCTAATTTGCTTCATTCTTTAGATATCCTTTGTAGAAGAAATAATGCACATGGGTGAGCCAATCACAGGAGGCATTTATATGCAGCCAGCAATCAGCAGCTTCTGAGCCTATCTAGATATGCTTTTCAGCAAAAGGATATCAAGAGAATGAAGCAAATTAGATAATAGAAGTAAATTTGAAAGTTGTTTAAAATTATATGCTTTTCCTAAATCATGAAAGAAAAAAAATTGGGTTTCGTGTCCCTTTAAGCCCCTCTGTGGTTCGGTGTATGGAGGTGATTGGTCTCATGGTGTCCAGCATGGATATCATTCCTTTTGCCATATTTCATCTCAGACCACTTCAGCTGTGCATGCTGAGTCAGTGGAACGTCGACAATCATTCGGATCTGTCTCAACAGATTTCTCTCGAGAGAATCGCTGTCCTGGTGGCTCTGTCCAGATCACCTGTCCCAAGGGACATCCTTCTTGAGCCCGTCCGGGAGATTGGGACTACGGACACAAGTCTATCAGGATGGGGAGCTGTTTGAGGTGCCAGGAAGGCACAGGGCCTGTGGACTTGAGAGGAACCCCACCTCCCGATCAACATTTTGGAACTTCGCACAATCTTCAATGCTCTGAAGGCTTGGCCTTTTCTGGGTTTGTCCCGGTTTCTCAGATTCCAATCAGACAACATAACCTAAGTGGCTTACATCAACGATCAGGGGGGAACGAGTAGCTCCCTAGCAATGAGGGAGGTATCTCAGATTCTAGAGTGGGCAGAGGTCCACAACTGCTCGTTGTCAGTGATCCACATTCTGGGTGTGGACAACTGGGAAGCGGATTTCTTCAGCAGACAAACATTTCATCTTGGGGAATGGTCTCTCCATCCCAAGGTGTTTGGGAGACGCCGGAGATAGATCTCATGGTGTCCTGACTCAATTCCAAGCTACCCAGATATGGGTCGCGGTCCAGGGATCCTCAGGCGGAGCTAATAGATGCATTAGTAGTGCCTTGGAGGTTCAATCTAATTTACATTATTCTGCCGTTACCACTTCTTCCTCGTGTAGTGGCCCGCATCAAGTAGGAGCAGGCATCAGTGATACTGATTGCTCCATGGCGGCCACGAAGGATGTGGTTCGCGGACCTGGTGGGGATGTCCTTAGCTCCTCAGTGGAAGTTACCCTGTCGCAGGGATCTGCTGGAACAGGGTTTGCCTTTCTGCCAGTTTCCCTCAGGGGACATATTTCGGCCCTTTCTGTTTTACTGCACAAGAGGCTCGCAGAGCTCCCTGACGTGCAATATTTTGTTAAGACTGTGATTAGGATCAGACCTGTGTTTAGATCGAATGCTCCTCCTTGGAGTTTGAATCATGTTCTTAAATTTTTACAACGGGCTCCATGTGAGCCTATGCATTCAATTGACATTAAATTGTTGTCCTGGAAGGTTCTTTTTCTATTGGCTATTGTGGCGGCACGCAGAGTTTCTGAAATGGCTGCCTTGCAATGTGAACCTCCTTATCTGGTGGTCCAAATGATAAGGCTGTCCTACATACCCTCTTGAGTTTTCTACCTAAGGTGGTGTCTGATTGTAACATAAATCAGGAGATTGTGGTTCCTTCCTTATGTCCTAATCCTTCTTCTTGGAAGGAACATTTACTTCATAATCTGGATGTGGTTCGAGCTTTGAAGTTTTATCTTCAAGCTATTAAGTATTTTAGGCAAATTTCTTCCTTGTTTGTTATCTATTCTGGGAAGCATAAGGGTCTGAAGGCCTCTTTGACTTCCTTATCTTTGTGGTTGAGCAGTGTTATACGCTTAGCTTACGAGTCAGCAGGACTTAGACCTCCTCAGAGGATTACGGCTCATTCCACTAGAGTGGTGGCTTCCTCTTGGGCCTTTAAGAACAAGACCTCTATGGATCAGATTTGTAAGGCTGCTGCCTGTCCTCCTTACATACTTTTTCAAAATTCTACAAATTTAACGTTTTTGCTTCGGCTGATACTGCTTTTGGGAGAAAGGTTCTACAGGCTGTGGTGCCCTCAGATTAGGGTCTGCCTTTCCTTTACTCCTCTTGTTATCATTCAGTGTCCTCTAGAGCTTGGGTATAGTTTTCCCAATGGTAAGGAATGATGCCGTGGACTCTCCTCATATTAAGAAGGAAAACATAAATTATGCTTACCTGATAGTTTAATTTCCTTCTGTATAAGGAGACTCCACTGCCCCCGCCTGTATACTCCGCTGGGCGGACAAAAATTTGTTTTCTTTTTCGCCACCATTTATACCCTGATATTTCTCCTATTGTTCCTTGTTCCCTTGGCAGAATGACTGGGATATGAGGGAAGAAGGGGGAGTATTATCAGGTAAGCATAATTTATGTTTTTGAACACATATTGTATTCTGATTATCTTGCTCTAGATGTCCTGAACATTTATTTATACGACTAAAATGATTTCCTTTAGATTAAGTGTATGATTAACTTGCCTACCATGTATCACAAACACTTTGAGATTGTAATATAAAATGTATGTATTATATGTAGTAAAAAAAAGAACTTTGCAATATATTTTCATAATTGTATTTTGTCCCCTTTTTCTGTAATTTAATTCTGGAAATTGTGAGCTTTTCAGTTCCTATTAGAAATGGAAGTGCAGAACACTGTTATATTCCACACAGACATTGGCTGCACACTCTAGTGACCTATTTATAACTGTCCTTAATTGGCCACAGCAGAGAAGGTAACCTAAGTTACAACATTGTAAAGCCCAATTAAACTATATTTTTTCAATATTTAAATAACTTTTACATTTCAAACAAATCATGTGCATGTTATTGTCATTGTAATTTTTGCTTTGAATACCTCATTTTATCTAGCATTTATGTATTGTTAAATTTCCCCTCAAGCATTCCACTATTTCAAAAGGCTTTAAAGGGACATTAAACACTTTAAGATGGTAAAATAAAATGATAAAACATATACAGTATCTCACAAAAGTGAGTACAGCCCTCACCTTTTTGTAAATATTTTATTATATCTTTTCATGTGACAACACTGAAGAAATGACGCTTTGCTAAAATGTAAAGTAGTGAGTGTACAGCCTGTATAACAGTGTACATTTGCTGTCCCCTCAAAATAACTCAACACACAGCCATTAATGTCTAAACCGTTGGCAACAAAAATGAGTACACCACCAAAGTGGAAATGTCCAAATTGGGCCCAAAGTGTCAATATTTTGTGTGGCCACTATTTTCCAGCACTGCCTTAACCCTCTTGGGCAGGGAGTTCACCAGAGCTTCACAGGTTGCCACTGGAGTCGTCTTCCACTCCTCCATGACGACATCACAGAGCTGGTGGATGTTAGAGACCTCGCGCTCCTCCACCTTCCATTTGAGTATTCCCACAGATGCTCAATAGGGTTTAGGTCTGGAGACATGCTTAGCCAGTCCTTCACCTTTACACTCAGCTTCTTTAGCAAGACAGTGGTCGTCTTGGAGGTGTGTTTGGGGTCGTTATCATGTTGGAATACTGCCTTGCGGCCCAGTCTCTGAAGCTCTGCTTCAGTATGTCACAGTACATGTTGGCATTCATGGTTCCCTCAATGATCTGTAGCTTCCCAGTGCCGGCAGCACTCATGCAGGCCAAGACCATGACACTCCCACCACCATGCTTGACTGTAGGCAAGACACACTTGTCTTTGTACTCCTCACCTGGTTGCCACCACACACATGCTTGACACCATCTTAAACAAATAAGTTTATCTTGGTCTCATCGGATCACAGGACATGGTTCCAGTAATCCATGTCCTTAGTCTGCTTGTCTTCAGCAAACTGTTTGCAGGCTTTCTTGTGCATCATCTTTAGAAGAGGCTTCCTTCTGGGACGACAGCCATGCATACCAATTTGATGCAGTGTGCGGCGTATGGTCTGAGCACTGACAGACTGATCCCCCACCACTTCAACCACTGCAGCAATGCTGGCAGCACTCATACGGCTGTTTCCCAAAGACAACCTCTAGATATGACGCAGAGCATGTGCACTCAACTTCTTCGGTCGACTATGGTGAGTCCTATTCTGAGTGGACCCTGTCCTGTGAAACCGCTGTATGGTCTTGCCCACTGTGCTGCAGCTCAGTTTCAGGGTCTTGGCAATCTTCTTATAGCCTAGGCCATCTTTATGTAGAGCAACAATTATTTTTCTTCTTAAAGACACAATGTGTCCACGGATCATCTTCATTACTTATGGGATATTCACTTCCTGGTCAGCAGGAAGAGGCAAAGAGCACCACAGCAGAGCTGTTAAATAGCTCCTCCCTTCCCTCTCACCCCAGTCATTCTCTTTGCCTACGTTAGTGATAGGAAGCAGGTAAAGTGAGGTGTTAGTTTAGATTCTTCCATCAAGAGTTTTTGTGCTACTTTGTTCTGGGATGTAGCCTAGCCCATATCAGTCTTTACAGTAGAGCTCTGGTGGCTTTAGAGCTATGGGTACTGGTGGGACATAATTCTCACTGCGCCTCCCATTTTCAGCTGCCCCATATCCTTCAGCCTGAGATTATTACTGATTGCTTATCTCTCAGGCCAATGTGAGGGAGAGGACCTCTCAAGCTTGGTAACTGTCCTACTGCCAGGCAGTATTTGAGGTAAGTGCTGCCTTTTTCTGGGATCTAAGGAGTCTCAGTGTTTTTTTTCATTAGCACTACTGTACCTAAGGGGTTTATGGTAAACCTTACTTATGTGGGGACAGTTTCAGACTTTAAGAAAAGAAGTCTTACTTGGGCAGTGATTAGGTGCAGGCACTGGTGCTGGAGTTATGTTGCTAAGTTTATTTTCACTAAAATGGAGGGCTTAGGTGGTTTCACTTTAGTTTTTTCCCTGAGAGGGAAGTAGAGACTTGCAGCACGCCCACGAAGGGCGGGACTTCCTGTTTCTTGGAGCCTCTGCTTGTAGCACTATTTCCAAGCAGTTGCAGGTCTTCAGATGTGCTGTACTGGGGTTTATCTGGGCTAGAGCAGCATGTAGAACACTTTTCAAGCGCTTTTAGCACAGATGCGGTCCTAGTTCATTTTTTCTGTCAGGTTGCAGTAACGGATCGTTTCTACAAGGGATCCGGTAGCATTGGTTAAGGTAGGAGCACCTCAGCAGGTTGCTGTGGTGCAGAGGTTTAATCATTGCTTAAATTTTCTAACCGTTTTGTAACTACAACAAAAAAATTTTTTTGACAGTTTGTCAAGAGAAAGAAAAAACTTTTACATTTAAAGAGACAGTAACGGTTTTTGATAAATTTATTTCTTCTACAAGATACGACGAGTCCACGGATTTCATCCTTACTTATGGGATATTAACCTCCTGCTAACAGGAAGTGGCAAAGAGCACCACAGCAGAGCTGTATATATATAGCTCCTCCCTTCCCTCCACCCCCTGTCATTCTCTTTGCCTGTGTTAGTAATAGGAATTGAGAGCGATATTCAATGCACTTCAGGCGTGGCCTCAGTTGGCTTCGGCCAAATTCATCAGATTCCAGTCGGACAATATCACGACTGTAGCTTATATCAATCATCAAGGGGGAACAAGGAGTTCCTTAGCGATGATAGAAGTATCCAAGATAATTCGATGGGCGGAGGCCCACTCTTGTTATCTGTCGGCAATCTACATCCCAGGAGTAGAGAACTGGGAGGTGGATTTTTTAAGTCGACAGACTTTTCATCCGGGGGAGTGGGAACTAAACCCGGAGGTGTTTGCCTCTCTAATTCTCCGATGGGGCAGACCAGAATTGGATCTGATGGCATCTCGACAGAATGCCAAGCTTACAAGATACGGATCCAGGTTGAGGGATCCCCAGGCCGAACTGATAGATGCCTTGGCAGTGCCTTGGTCGTTCAGCCTAGCTTATGTGTTTCCACCGTTTCCTCTCCTTCCACGCGTGATTGCTCGGATCAAACAGGAGAGAGCTTCGGTAATCCTGATCTCGCCTGCGTGGCCACGCAGGACTTGGTATGCGGATCTAGTGGACATGTCCTCTCTGCCACCATGGAAACTTCCTCTGAGACAGGACCTTCTCATTCAAGGACCTTTCCAACATCCAAATCTAAACTGTCTGCAGCTGACTGCTTGGAGATTGAATGCTTGATCTTATCTAAGCGGGGATTCTCATATTCGGTCATTGATACTTTGATACTGGCACGTAAGCCTGTCACTAGAAAGATCTATCATAAGATATGGAGTAAATATCTTTTTTGATGTGAATCCAAGAGTTACTCATGGAGTAAAGTTAGGATTCCCAGGATTCTGTCTTTTCTCCAAGAAGGATTGGAGAAAGGGTTATCAGCAAGTTCCTTAAAGGGACAGATTTCTGCCTTGTCAATTTTGCTTCACAAACGTTTGGCAGATGTTCCAGATGTTCAGTCTTTTTGTCAGGCTCTAACCAGAATTAAGCCTGTATTTAGACCTATTACTCCTCCCTGGAGTTTGAATTTAGTTCTTAGAGTTCTTCAAGGGGTTCCGTTTGAACCTATGCATTCCATAGATATTAAGTTGTTATCTTGGAAAGTTTTATTTTTGTTTTCTATTTCTTCTGCTCGTAGAGTTTCTGAGCTTTCAGCATTATAATGTGATTTGCCTTATCTTATCTTTCATTCTGATAAGGTGGTTTTGCGTACCAAACCTGGATTCCTTCCTAAGGTTGTTTCAAATAAGAATGTTAATCAGGAAATTGTTGTTCCTTCATTGTGTTCTAATCCTTCTTCGAAGAAGGAGCGTCTGTTACATAACTTGGACGTGGTCCGTGCCTTGACGTTTTACTTGCAGGCGACTAAGGATTTCCGTCAATCATCTTCATTATTCATTGTTTATTCTGGAAAACGTAGGGGTCAGAAAGCTACGGCTACCTCTCTTTCTTTTTGGCTGAGGAGTATCATCCACCTGGCATATGAGACTGCTGGACAGCAGCCTCCTGAAAGAATTACGGCTCATTCTACTAGGGCTGTGGCTTCCACATGGGCCTTTAAAAACTATGCTTCTGTTGAACAGATTTGCAAGGCTGCGACTTGGTCGTCTCTTCATACTTTTTCAAAATTTTACAAATTTGATACTTTTGCTTCTTCTGAGGCTGTTTTTGGGAGAAAGGTTCTTCAAGCAGCGGTGCCTTCCGTTTAGGTCTCTGTCTTGTCCCTCCCGTTTCATCCGTGTCCTGTAGTTTTGGTATTGTATCCCACAAGTAAAGATGAAATCCGTGGACTTGTATCTTGTAGAAGAAAAGGAAATTTATGCTTACCTGATAAATTGATTTCTTCTACGATACGGCGAGTCCACGGCCCTCCCTGTCATTTTTCAGACAGATTATATTTTTATTTTTTTTTCACCTTCAGTCACCTCTGCACCTTTAGCTTTTCCTTTCTCTTCCTAAACCTTCGGTCGAATGACTGGGGGTGGAGGGAAGGGAGGAGCTATATATACAGCTCTGCTGTGGTGCTCTTTGCCACTTCCTGTTAGCAGGAGGTTAATATCCCAGAAGTAAGGATGAAATCCGTGGACTCGTCGTATCGTAGAAGAAATCAATTTATCAGGTAAGCATAAATTTCCTTTTTATTGTTATTCCCAGTATTTTTTTTGCTCAATACCAATATTTTATGTGAAAAAATGGACCAAGATGAGGTGCAAGCTGTTACATGTGCTTTATGTCTTAATGCAAATGTGGAACCACCAATCCCTTTCTGTCCTACATGTGTTGAAAGGACTGTGAATTTTAGGGATAACATTTTTGCTGAGCCTCCTCTCAGACAGATGTTGTCCAAGAGTACTCTGATGAGGGTCGATTTCTGCAGCAGCTTTCTCCCCAAGTGTCCCAAAAATTATCACCCTCACCAGCAGTGCCCTGCACGTCTACTGTAGTTCCTTCTGGAATTTCACCACAGGACATAGCTTCTCTTATGTCTACTACTATCTCTGATGCTCTGTCTGCCTTTCCAATGTTGCAGGGCCATCGCAAGAGAGAGTCCATTTCTGCAGTTAGCGAGGTTTCTGATGCTGTGGTAGCTATCTCAGAAGTCTCTTCTCACAGATCTGAGGAAGAGGTTCCTGCTCTGGCATCTGAAGGAGAAATCTCAGATTCGGAGGAGGTGTTACCTTTGACCAACTCAAGTGGTATCTTTCAGGTTTAAACTGTAACATCTTCGTCTCTTACTTAGAGAGGTTTTAATTACCCTAGATGATAGTGACTCCACAGTGATGGTTGTCCCCCCAAAGTCTAGCAAATTAGACAGATATTATGAGGTACCTTCCTTTACAGAATTTTTTCAAGTTCCTAAGAAGGCCTCTGAAATTATTAATAGAGAATGGGAGAGACCTGGTATTCCTTTTCTCTCCTCCTATTTTCAAGAAGATGTTTCCTATAGCTGACTCAGTTAAAGAGGTTTGGCAAACTGTTCCTAAGGTAGAAGGAGCTGTTTCAACCTTGGCTACTATCCCTATAAAGGAAAGCTGTGCTTTTATAGATCGGATGGACAAAAAATTAGAGGGTCTACTCATGAAAATTTATGTTCACCAGGGTATGCAGTGGCAACCGGCGGTCTGTGTAACTACCGTCACGAGTGCGGCAGCCTACTGGTTTGATGCTCTGACTGATGCCCTCAGGCGAGAAACTCCCTTGGATGAGATCAAGGACAGGATAAAGGCTCTTAAGCTAGCTAATGCCTTTATCTCGGATGCCACCCTTCAAGTTATTAAGTTGGGGGCCCAAATTTCAAGCTTCTCTATCTTGGCTCGCTGGGCCTTATGGCTGAAACCTTGGTCTGCGGACGTTTCATCTAATTCAAAGCATCTAACTAACTGTCCCTTACAAGGGGAAGACCCTGTTTGGTCCTGAGCTGAAAGAGATTATTTCTGACATTACTGGAGGTAAGGGTCACCTTCTCCCTCAGGACAAAAAGATTAGGCAATCTTAAATCTTAAATATTTCTCTATACTTGACAGATGTAAATACTGTAATTAAATACTAGCTTATCTATTAAATACTTCTCTATACTTGTAATTAAATACTAGCTTATCTCTTAAATACTTCTCTATACTTGTAATTAAATACTAGCTTATCTCTTAAATACTTCTCTATACTTGAGCGGTTTGCATTTTTAGAATGCTGTGCAGAGTATGATCTTTGGAACTTAATTTCTGAACTTTTTGAATACAATTTTAATAGAAATTACTCCAAAAGTAAATAAAAACTTTTATTTATTTTAAGACCTTTACTGTAGTCAAGGCAGAAATATTACCCCCTTTTGGAGCTAAGGTTATGTCTATGTGCTGCATCTTTTGAAGTGCAGGCTATGTGGCATTGAATGACCTTTATGAACATGATAGGATGAATTGTAATTGATTATAGCCAAGTTGCAAATGTCCATCCAGGAAGGGATCCAGGGGGTGAGTAGCCACTTTCACATTGGGTTGGGACCAAGGATGTGGCACGCATGCAGATTAGAGAGGGGCTTATTTGAAGTTGGTGTATTTAAGCAAGCAGTCAGCAACATTCAGCAGCAAAGGTACATGGGGAATAGCCAAAGAGTAGTCATGGAGAATCACATTTCAGAAGTCGAGCAATATTAGGTACACAGGAAACTACAGAGAAGATTTCAGAGTTAAGCATGCTTCAGAAACATGCAGGGAAGTCAGATTAGAGATACTAGGCAATATGTCACAACTTACAGCAGTCCTCGGGGCAAACTAACAGGCCACATTTTCAGAATATCTGAACTAGATTGCAGGTGAGATAATCAGCTGATCAGTGACCATGATTATTAATTTGCTCTCATCTAATCCTGAAAGTATGGCCTGTTAGTGAACCATGAGAACTAGAATTGAGAAACACTCTCCTAGAACACTCTTCAACAAGCAGGTGCCAAAACAATCCCAGAAATCCCAGACTAAGGGGTCGATTTATCAAAGGCTTCCCCTGCCTTCGCGCCCCCCCCCCTACGACTGCAGGTTCTCACAAAAGAACCTGCAGTCCGTATGTATCAAGCGTTGGTCATCAGACTGCTGCTTCCCTAACCTCTTTTCCACCTCTTAGGTGCAGAATTTCAATCCCCCCGGGCTCATCCGACCGGGGAAATTGACAGCTCCTGCCCATGCGTGATTGACTGTGTGCGGTCAGGGGGCGGCATTGCACAAAAGCTCAAAATAGCGTTCTTGTGCAATGCTGAATTCCGCCAACGGAATTCAGTCCGCTAGAGACGGGCTGCGGCGGACTGGGGTGCATATGTACGCACCTGTCTGCTGTAGCATGATAAATCGAGCCCTAAATAGTAGCAGAAAAAAGGATGTGAAACATACATGAAGAGGCAAGTGTGACTCGCAGAGGCAACAAAAGATGGGGCATTGCCAAAAATGATGTTACACCTAAAACACAGAACCGCGTCAAAACAATACATTTCGCTATGCAACAGGATGAAAATGTGGCAGTAGCATGGCTTCATGAGATTGGGTGTTGGAAAAAAGTTTATACCTTTAATTTTTTAATTTATTAGAAGTAATATGTTTATTTAAGAGTAGAGATGTGCATTTTCCATTTTTGTTCAATGTGGAAGTAAGCTCGGATCTGTTCGGTACAGTTCTTAGTGTACTTCATTTTCATAAGAAGAAATTACATGTGCTAACAAATTAGATCATGCAATATTTGCATTCCATTAATGCAGCCATTTTAGCCGAAAATAAATCACCGTATAGCTTCAGAGCAGCTTATATGACAAGCTGTTTCTTGTAGTCCGGGTCATAGGAGGTGGTGAGTGCCCAGGCCATTGGGATATAAAGGTGCAATTTAATCTATAATCAAGTCTGTAATAAAGGCGCAAGCTATGGAGGATTCTGATATGTTGGAGGATACTCCTTCCTTATCTAAAACTACTAATTGTGTATACTGTGAGGAGGTTCCGGTGGAACCGCCGTTACAGCTCTGTTCCACATGTTATGCCAATATTACTATTTCTAAAAAGAAAAAAGAATTTAGTACAACTGAGCCGTCCACCTCTGAGGGTTCTCCGTCCCGTGGGGTGCGTTCCCTACAAACATCTCTGATTACACAAGCAGATCCCCAGGGCACTACTAACCCTCCCGTGGGAGGGGCCCATTGGCCTCCAGATTTCGCCGATCAATTGCAGACGGCGGTCTCTGCGGCCATAAATGCGATGCTTCGTCCTACTAAGCGCAAGCAAAAAGTACGGCACAGCTATCCGTCTCAGGGGTCTTTGAATGCGCTGGATATCTCGGACAGATTATCTGCGGAGGAGGACTATTCTGACTTGTCGGAGGATGTCGCTTCTGAATTGGAATTGGTCACTTCTAGGCCTCGGTACACGGAGGAACCAGATTTCAAATTTAAAATGGAGCATTTGCGTTTCCTGCTGAAGGAAGTGCTTGCTATACTGGAGGTTCCGGGATCCGAAGCTACCGGAGGAACCTTCGATCCCTAAATTGGATAGGGTTTACGAGGACAGGGTAGTGCCCCAGGCCTTCCCGGTTCCTATCAGAATGGCAAACATTATTAGGAATAAATGGGAGAAACAAGGTTCTCCCTTTTCTCCCTCGTATTCTTTTAAGAAGCTTTTACCCGTTCCGGATGCGCAGCTTGAACTGTGGGGAACCGTCCCTAAGGTGGATGGTGCCATCTCCACCCTCGCTTAGAGAACGACAATTCCGCTTGAGGATAGCTCCTCTTTTAAGGAACCCATGAATAAAAAGATGGAGTCCATGTTGCGGAAGATGTTCTAACTGACGGAGTTTGTTTTCCAACCAGCAGCGGTTGTCGCTGCGGTGGCTGGGGTGGCTGCCTATTGGTGTGATTCACTAGCAGCAATGGTCGAGGTGGAGACCCCCTTCGAGGAGGAATCAAAGCCTTAAGGGTAGTGCATTCGTTCATTTGTGATGCTAACATGCAGCTTATTCGCCTGAATGCTAAAACGTCAAGATTTTCTGTTTTAGCTCGCAGGGCTCTGTGGCTAAAATCGTAGCCTGCAGACATGACATCGAAGTCTTGCTTACTTTCCATTCAAGGGGAAGGTTTTGTTTGGCCCGATTTTGGATTCTATTATATCTACAGTCACGAGTGGCAAGGACACCTTCTTACCTCAGGATAAGAAAGCCAAACCTACAGGATCTACTTTTCGTCCCTTTCGGGCAGATAAGTCTCAGCACATCAGCCTTCCGCAAAAACTGAACAACCCAAGGGATCTTGGAAGCCAGACTCTTTGAGTAAGTCCAAGCAGAACAAGAAGCCCGCCGAGCCAAAGACGGCATGAAGAGGCGACCCCCTAACCTTCCTTGGATCAGGTAGGGGGCAGACTATATCTTTTTGCGGGGGCGTGGAGCGGAGAAGTTACAGACCCTTGGGTCCTGGAGGTCGTCGCCCAGGGGTACAGGATAGGTTTCAAGTCGTATCCGCCCAGAGGCAGGTTCCACCTGTCAAACATCTCTTCAAAACCAGAAAAGAGAGAAACCTTTCTGGGATGTGTGAGTGATCTCTCATCTATCGGGGTAATCATCCCAGTTCCTTATGCAGAAAGAGGTCTGGAGTATTATTCAAAACTTTTCGTGGTCCCAAAGAAGGAAGGTAAGTTTTGTCCAATTTTGGACCCAAGGATGCTTACCTTCATGTTCCAATCCACACGGATAATTTCCTAAGGTTCGCCTTCCTGGACCAGCACTTCCAGTTTGTGGCCCTTCCGTGTGGTGTGGCGACGGCCCCAAGAGTCTTTACAAAGGTTCTGGGAGCTCTTCTCGCAGTAGCGAGAGCCAGAGGAATTGCAGTGGCTCTGTATTTGGAAGATATCCTGGTCCAGGCTCCATCTTACAGTCTGGCGGAAGACCATTCGAGAGCTTTCCTACTTCTACTTCGATCCCATGGGTGGAAGATAAACTAAGGGAAGAGTTAATTGATCCCCAGCAACAGGGTGGAGATCCTGGGTACGATAATAGATTCTTCTGCGATGAAGATATTCCTGACAGACCAGAGATGTTGCAAGCTGGCGTCCAACTGTCTAGCCCTGCAGACATCCTCCAGGACATATGTGGCCAGGTATATGAAGGTAATCTGGCTCATAATATCCAGCATAGATGTCATTCCATTCGCCAGGTTTATCTCAGACCTCTGCAGCTGTGCATGTTGAGACAATGGACCGGCGATCATTCAGACTTGTCCCAACAGATATCTCTGGACAGACAGGTGAGGGAGTCCCTGTCTTGGTGGACCCGACCGGGCCAGTTGTCCCAGGGGACTTCTTTCCTGAGACCATCCTGGGAGGTTGTAACCACGAATGCGAGTCTATCAGGTTGGGGAGCCTTTTGGGGTGCCAGAAAGGCACAAGGCAAATGGACTCGAGAGGAATCGAGCCTACCTATAAACATTCTGGAGCTTCAAGTGATTTTCAACGCTCTGAAGGCTTGGCCCCCTCTGGGGTCGTCCCAATTCATCAGATTCCAATCGGACAACATCACCTTGGTGGCTTATATAAACCACCGGGTTTGCGGATCTAGTGGCAATGTCGTCTTATCCACCGTGGAAGTTACCTTGTCGCAAGGACCTGCTAGTTCAAAGTCCCTTTCTACATCAAAATATTCTCTGAGGCTGACTGTGTGGAGATTGAACGCCTAGTCTTAGCCAAGAGAGGTTTTTTGGAGAGATTGATCGACACTCTCGTCCAGGCCAGGAAGCCGGTCACTAGACGCATCTACCACAAGGTGTGGAGGACCTACTTGTCCTGGTGTGAGGAACAAGGATACCCTTGGTACAAGGTCAAGGTATCCAGGATTTTGGCCTTTCTCCAGGATGGTCTAGATAAGGGTCTTGCCACCAGTTCCCTAAGGGAACAGATTTCGGCTTTATAGGTACTGTTGCACAAGAAGCTCGCTGAGCTTCCTGATGTTCAGTCCTTTGTTCAGGCTCTGGTTAGGATTAGACCGGTTTTCAGGAATCCGGCTCCTCCCTGGAGCTTAAACTTGGTACTTAAAGTCTTGCAGAAGGCTCCGTTTGAGCCTATGTATGCTCTGGACATTAAGATTCTCTCATGGAAGGTCTTGTTGTTGTTGGATATTGCTTCAGCACACAGAGTTTCTGAGTTGGCGGCCTTACGGTTTGAGCCTCCTTACTTGGTTTTTCATGCTGACAAAGCCGTTCTGCGAACCGGTTTGGGATTTCTTCCCAAGGTGGTGTTGAGTTGTAACATTAACCAGGAAATAGTGACTCCTTCCTTGTGTCCTAACTCATCCTCTTCAAAGGAGATGTTTCTTCATTATCTGGATGTGGTTCGGGCCTTGAAGTTTTATCTTCAAGCCACAAAGGAGTTCAGACAGACGTCGTCTTTAAGAATGAGGCTTCTATGGAGCAGATTTGTAAGGCGGCAACCTGGTCATCCTTACATACTTTTGGGAGACAGGTTCTGCAGGCTGTGGTGCCCTCAGTATAGGGGCCGCCTCCTTTACCCTCCCGTTTTCTTCATTCAGTGTCCTCTAGAGCTTGGGTATTTGTTCCCACAAGTGATGAATGAAGCAGTGGACCCTCCTCCCCTTTAGATGGAAAACATAAATTATGGTTACCTGATAATTTAATTTCCATCGTGGGAGGAGAGTCCACTGCACCCGCCCGTTCTCCGGTGGGCAGACCTAAATTTATTTTTTGTTCTTCTGGCACCATTTATACCCTGATATTTCTCCTACTGTTCCTTGTTCCCTTGGCAGAATGACTGGGGGATGAGGGAAGTGGGGGAGGTCTTTAAGCCTTTGGCTGGGGTGTCTGCCTCCTCCTGGTGGCCAGGTTCTTATTTCCCACAAGTGATGAATGAAGCAGTGGACTCTCCTCCCCACGATGGAAATTAAATTATCAGGTAAGCATCATTTATGTTTTTCTACTAGATCTGCTTATGTGCATTTTATAATTGTTGATCACTATACATTTTGTTTAAAATCATTGTTTTCTCCTACATAAAAAAGACCAGCAGAGTTCTAATTGACATGCATCTAGCATTGCAGATCTTACTAACAAAGGTACTGTTACCCTATGTTGACTGATTTCATTTTTTTAACCTATGATCTAGGTTTGGAACATTCCCCCCCAAAAAAAAATATTTTAGAGTGAGAGGGCCCAAGATGGATAATACATTTTTTGGAACCCTGGCTTTTGACTACCAGCATACTGCTTGGTTTCATTGACTGAAATTGTAATCAATCTATGCAATATATAGAAAATAAATATAAAGCCAAGTGTCCAGTTTAGACTCCCACCATGCACTGCTTGGATAATTGTCACTTTTTACGTTGTTATACAGTTCCAGAATAACTTGATTTGGCATTCACAAGATAAATATAAAGCCAAGTGTCCAGTGTAGACTTCCACCATGCACTGCTTGGATAATTGTCACTTTTTAAGTTGTAATACAGTTCCAGAATAACTTCACTTGGCACTAACAAGATAAATATAAAGCCAAGTGTCCAGTGTAGACTCCTACCATGCACTGCTTGGATAATTGTCACTTTTTACGTTGTTATACAGTTCCAGAATAACTTCACTTGGCACTCACAAGATAAATATAAAGCCAAGTGTCCAGTGTAGACTCCTACCATGCACTGCTTGGATAATTGTCACTTTTTACGTTGTTATACAGTTCCAGAATAACTTCACTTGGCACTCACAAGATAAATATAAAGCCAAGTGTCCAGTGTAGACTTCCACCATGCACTGCTTGGATAATTGTCACTTTTTACGTTGTTATACAGTTCCAGAATAACTTCACTTGGCACTCACAAGATAAATATAAAGCCAAGTGTCCAGTGTAGACTTCCACCATGCACTGCTTGGATAATTGTCACTTTTTACGTTGTTATACAGTTCCAGAATAACTTCACTTGGCACTCACAAGATAAATATAAAGCCAAGTGTCCAGTGTAGACTTCCACCATGCACTGCTTGGATAATTGTCACTTTTTAAATTGTAATACAGTTCCAGAATAACTTCACTTGGCACTAACAAGATAAATATAAAGCCAAGTGTCCAGTGTAGACATGCAGTGCTACTTGGGTAAATGTCACTTCAAGTTCTTAGTATATCCAGTCCTGTAGCTCAAATGGCCCCCATGGAAGAACAACACTTGGCCAGTGGCCCCCACATACATTGAGCTTTGATACCCCTGGTCTAGATAATTCTTGTTAAAATTAAGTAAAGGGTTGAATGTCCTCGAATTCCATATGCCTAGAATTTTATTTCTATTTCCTAAATGTTTTTATTTCCCAGAAGATGCTGGCCTGGCTACTTAAAGGGACATGGATCCCATTTTTTTTCTTTCATGATTTAGAAAGAGAGTGCAATTTAAAATAACTTTCCAATTTACTTCTATTATCTAATTTGCTTCATTCTTAAGATATCCTTTGTTTAAATTCATATCTAAATAGGCTCACTAGCTGTTGATTGGTCGCTGTACATAGATGCCACATGTGATTGGCTCACCCATGAGCATTGATATTTCTTCAACAAAAGATATCTAAAGAATGAAGCAAATTAGATAATAGAAGTAAATTGGATTGCTGTTTAAAATTATATTCTCTACCTGAATCATTAAAGAAAATGTTTTGGTTTCATGTCCCTTTAAGAACTCTGTGGTTGGTTCCTAACTCTTCATGCTGGTGCTTACATTTTAAATAAACCGTTGTAAAACCTTGACCTTTCTCAAGCAATTTACATTTAATAATATGTTGATAATATTTGACAAAAGAGTGATCTTTTATATTTTGTTTTTTAAAATATTGTAGAATAATCAATTTTAAAATTGTTCTTTCTATTCCATAAATACATTAAATCTGATTAGTATGAGGAAAATATGTTTCTATCAAGCTAAATGTTTTCAGTTTAGAAAATTAAATTATCTAGTATTCTATTTGATCAGGTTTTCTAATTAATTTAACCTATCATTCCCTTTATTATTGAAAGAGATGAGACTATTGAGTAATTTCACTCTTGTTTTTGGAGATAGATTCCTAGCCAAAGTGAATATAGAATTCTGCTAAACATTTAATTTCTTTAAGTCTGGATAATTAGGTGTCTCCATGCGTTAACACCAGGTATGGGGAACCATGGCACTTCTGATGTTTCAGAACTACATTACCCATGATGCTTAGGCACGCTGAAGTCCAGTTGAGCATCATGGGAAATGTGGTTCTGAAACATCTGGAGGGCCAAGGTTCCCCATCCCTGGTTTGCACCAACCATATTATTATATCCTCTAATAATAACCAGGTTGTAAAAAATATATGAAACTGAACTGGAATCATGGAAGCGTTTTTAGAACCATCAAGGAAAGGTAACTTTAGAACCTTTACTTTATAGGTAGCTGGGTTCTATTTTAAGGGGGGGAGGGTCCTCTAATTTGTTAAAGCATTTCATTGTTACATTTATGTCCCTTGCTTACTATGAATATAACCCACAAAAACCAGTTAAAATAGTTGAAATCAAGATTGGGAGCTGCCACAGGAAGTCGGAGATGATTGGTGGCTACATGCATATGTAAGTCCCAATTGGCTAATCTGCTGTTTCCTCTCAAGAGCCCAAGATAGGGTTTAGCGATTTGTTGAGGGCTTTTGTGGGGTTCAGCACATAGCAGAAAGGGAAACTAATACAAAAATTGCCTGTCCTGATTAATTAGAGTATGTAATGTTAGCAATGCTATGTCAATTTAAAGGGACATAATACTCATATGCTAAATCACTTGAAACTGAGCTTGACATGAAAATATCACCTGAGCATCTCTATGTAAAAAAGGGAGATATTTTACCTCACAATTTCCTCAGCTCACCAGAGTAAGTGTTGTGTAAAAAGTTACACTTCAGTTACTGCCCAGCTGCAGGTAAAAAAAAATGAAGACATGAACAGCAGCCAATCGGCATCAGCAGTGCTGAGGTCATGAACTCTTTTACTGTGATCTCATGAGATTTCATAGTAAACTTCCTTAAACTGAATAGGGAAATAACATGAGAGTGCACGAGGCTCAATCCCTTAGCTGTCCCGGGACAGACATACTGATTTGCTGCTTAGAAGTCCTTTACAATGGGATGTGGCTACTGAGGAATTTTTGAGGTAAAATATCTGTCTTTTTTACATAGAGATGTTCAGGTGATATTTTCTAGTCAGCTTTTTACAGCTATGCTGCATCACTTTCAAGTGTTTCAACATTTGGGTATCATGGCCCTCTAAGGAAACAACAGTCAAATAATGTTCGTATAATAAAAATGGTATAAAATTTCCCAAACTCTGAATGATCTTTAACTGTGATTTACCTACCAAAGGAAAGCACTTCTATTCATCAAGTGAATCAGAGGAAGAACAGGAGTCTCGCAAGAAATTTAATATTAAGATTAAGCCTTTGCAAGCCAAAGATAGCTTAAAAAGTGCTGCAACTGTGGATGAACTGAAAGCTTCTATAGGAAATATTGCTCTGTCTCCGTCCCCTGTGGTGAGTCTATCTAACGCTATTTGTATTTGAAGCTTTAACGGTAGAGTTCAGTAATGTCATTTAGAGCTGTGTATATGTATATTTTTTAAATATTTAAGTATATTATTTTTAATTTAATGTAAAATAGGTCTTCAGGATAATTCCCTGTAGTTATCATTAAGTTCAACAGCTTTGCTCTATTTTTCTGCACTTTGGGATTTGTTTTTATGAAGTGTAATCCATATTTAATATTAGAATCATAATTCTGTACTTTGTCCCATGTATCAGAGTTATTAACGTTTTATCATAGGTTGTATGTCATAAAATAACTCTTCTTTATTGCTACCAGAGGTTTTGCATAAATACTTATTATAAACAAACAGCCTCAAAGTGTTTATTTATATATATATTTTCATTTATAAAGTATTCAGGTAAGGTCTCATACTAGTCTTATGGATTATGTTTCAAGTTAAAACTCTTTTTGCAGAATTTATCTGTAATTATATGCATACAATTTAAAGGAACATTAAACTAAGCACATTCCTATCAGGCACTATCTAAAAGCGTTAAAATAATTGTTGTTTTGCATGAAAAAGTTAAATCTACTGGTTGATTGTGACCATAAGGACATTTCTCTTGTAAGATGTATCGAGTCCACGGATTCATCCTTTACTTGTGGGATATTCTCCTTTCCAACAGGAAGTGGCAAAGAGAGCACACAGCAGAGCTGTCCATATAGCTCCCCCTCTAGCTCCACCCCCCAGTCATTCTCTTTGCCGGGTCTAAGCAATCGGAAGGGTAAAGTGAATGTGGTGTTAAAATTGTAGTTTTTATTTTCTACAAGCAAGAGTTTGTTATTTTAAATGGTACCGGTGTGTACTATTTACTCTCTAGCAGAAAGGAGGTGAAGATTTCTGCAGGGAGGAAGATGATTTTAGCATGTTGTAACTAAAATCCACTGCTGTTCCCACACAGGACTGAGGAGTACAAGAGAACTTCAGTTGGGGGGAACGGTTTGCAGGTTAGGCTGCAATAAGGTATGTTCAGTCATTTATTTCTAGACAAGACTGTGATAATGCTAAAAAAGACTGTTAATATCCCCATGAGGGAAAGGTAAGCTGTATTCAGAGACTAAGTATGGAATTTCAAGCTTACATAACAGGGCTAGTTTATGCTGGTTGACACTACTCAGGGCAAACGGTTTTTATTGAAAATATCGTTTTTTGAGACACTTTGAAGGTCCCTTTGGGTTTCTTTCAGGGGTTGTTATCCACATGGCTATTACTAAAACACTTGGGAGTGTTTCCTTAGGCCTCACAAGCACCCGAGTGAGGTGGGAGGGGCCTAATTTCGCGCCTCAGATGCGCAGTTATATTGACTAGAAGCTCAGGCTGTTCTCACATGGAGGGTCCTGCTGCAGTTTGAGGGCCTATAAGAAGCTTTTTCCCCACAAATCTGGTTCCTAAGGGCAGGCAGGGCCACAGCAGAGCTGTGGCAAGGTGCTGAAGTTTTTTAACCGTTTTTTTGGCTTACTGTCGATCCGGTTTGGGCATTAAGGGGTTAATCATTTTTATTGCTAGTGGTGCAATCTTACTAATGCTTTAGGTACACACTGTAAAAATTTCGAAAAGTTTGCTGCATTTTTTCACTGTTTTGTAAAATTGTGTGCCTTTTTTATCTCTTAAAGGCACAGTAAAAAAAATGTGTTTTTACTTGATTAAAGTGATTTCCAAGCCTGTTTGTATTACTACTAGTCTGTTAAACATGTCTGACACCAAGGAAAATCCTTGTTCAATGTGTTTAGAAGCCATGGTGGAACCCCCTCTCAGAATGTGTCCCACTTGTACTGATATGTCTATACACTTTAAAGAACATATTGTTGCACTTAAAAATGTGGCCCAAGATGATTCTCAGACAGAAGGTAACAAGGTTAGCCCGTCAACCTCTCCCCAAGTGTCACAACCAGTTACGCCCGCTCAAGCGACGCCTAGCACCTCTAGTGCATCTCTTTTACCTTGCAAGACTTGGCGGCAGTTATTAATAATACCCCATCAGTGTTCTTATCTAAACTGCCCGTGTTACCTGCAAAGCGTGATAGCTCTGTTTTAAGAACAGATATTGAACATTCTGACGCTTTAGTAGCCGTATCCGATATACCCTCACAACACTCTGAAGTGGGGGCGAGGGATGTGCTGTCTGAGGGAGAAATTTCCGATTCAGGAAAGGTTTCTCCTCAGACAGATTCAGATACATTGGCTTTTAAATTTAAACTTGAACACCTCCGCTTACTGCTCAGGGAGGTATTAGTTACTCTGGATGACTGTACCCTATGGTGGTTCCAGAGAAATTGTGTAAAATGGACAAGTACCTAGAAGTTCCTGTTTACACTGATGTGTTCCCGGTCCCTAAGAGGATTGCGGATATCGTTACTAGGGAGTGGGATAGACCAGGTATTCCCTTCGTTCCCCCTCCTGTTTTTAAGAAAATGTTCCCCACATCTAACCCCATGCGGGACTCGTGGCAGACGGTCCCTAAGGTGGAGGGGGCTGTTTCTTCACTTGCTAAACGCACAACTATACCAATTGAAGACAGTTGTGCTTTTAAAGACCCTATGGATAAAAAAATAGAGGGTTTACTTAAGAAATTTTTTGTTCAACAAGGTTTTCTTCTCCAACCTATTGCATGCATTGTGCCTGTAACCACTGCAGCTGCTTTCTGGTTCGAGGCGCTGGAAGATGCGCTCCAGACGGAGACCTCATATGAGGACATTATGGACAGAATTAAGGCTCTTAAGCTGGCTAATTCTTTTATCACAGATGCCGCTTTCCAATTAGCTAAGTTAGCGGCAAAGAACTCAGGTTTCGTCATTTTAGGGCGCAGGGCGTTATGGCTAAAGTCCTGGTCGGCCGATGTGTTGTCAAAATCCAAACTATTGAACATCCCTTTCAAAGGAAAGACTCTCTTCGGGCCTGAATTGAAAGAGATTATTTCATAAATCACTGGGGGAAAAGGCCATGCTCTCCCCCAGGACAAGTCCTTCAAGACAAAGAACAAACAAAATAATTTTCGTTCCTTTCGGAATTTCAGGAGCGGTCTCGCTTCATCCTCCCCTGCTGCAAAGCAAGAGGGTAACGCTTCACAACCCAGGGCAGCCTGGAAACCTTACCAGGGCTGGAACCAGGGTATACAGGCCAAGAAGCCTGCAGCTGCCTCCAAGACAGCATGATGGGGTAGCCCCAGATCCGGGACCGGATCTAGTAGGGGGCAGACTCTCTTCGCTCAGGCCTGGGCAAGAGATGTACACGATCCCTGGGCCTTTGAGATTGTATCCCAGGGATATCTTCTAGAATTCAAGGACTCCCCTCCAAGGGGAAGGTTCCACATTTCTCGTCTGTCTACAGACCAGACAAAGAAAGAGGCGTTCTTACGCTGTGTAGAAGACCTACATACAATGGGAGTGATCCACCCAGTCCTAATTGCGGAACAAGGGCTGGGTTTTTACTCAAACCTGTTTGTGGTTCCAAAGAAAGAAGGAACTTTCAGACCAATCCTGGATCTCAAAATTCTAAACAAATTCCTCAGAGTCCCATCATTCAAGATGGAGACCATTCGGATAATCTTACCAATGATCCAGGAAGGTCAATATATGACCACCGTGGATTTAAAGGATGCGTATCTGCACATTCCTATCCACAAAGATCATCACCAGTTTCTCAGGTTCGCCTTTCTGGACAAGCATTACCAGTTTGTGGCTCTTCCTTTTAAGTTGGCCACTGCTCCCAGAATTTTCACAAAGGTGCTTGGGTCCCTCCTGGCGGTTCTAAGACTGCGGGGCATAGCAGTGGCGCCTTATCTAGACGACATCTTAATTCAGGCGTCGACTTTCCAAAGAGCCAAGTCTCACACGGAAATCGTATTGGCCTTTCTGAGGTCTCACGGGTGGAAGGTGAACATCAAAAAGAGTTCTCTCTCTCCCCCCTCACAAGAGTTCCCTTCCTCGGAACTCTGATAGACTCGGTAGATATGAAAATATTTCTGACGGAGGTCAGAAAGTTAAAACTCTTGACCACTTGCCGAGTCCTTCATTCCATTCCTCGGCCATCTGTAGCTCAGTGCATGGAGACTATCGGACTAATGTTAGCGGCAATTAGGGGTTAATCATCCATTTGCAAGTGGGTGCAATGCTCTGCTAACTTATTACATACACTGTAAAAATTTTGTTAGTGTAACTGCATTTTTTCACTGTTATTTCAAAATTTGGGAAAATTTGTGTTTCTTAAAGGCGCAGTAACGTTTTTTATATTGCTTGTAAACTTGTTTTAAAGTGTTTTCCAAGCTTGCTAGTCTCATTGCTAGTCTGTTTAAACATGTCTGACACAGAGGAACCTACTTGTTCATTATGTTTGAAAGCCATGGTGGAGCCCCATAGGAGAATGTGTACTAAATGTATTGATTTCACCTTAAACAGTAAAGATCAGTCTTTATCTATAAAAGAATTATCACCAGAGAGTTCTGTTGAGGGGGAAGTTATGCCGACTAACTCTCCCCACGTGTCAGACCCTTCGCCTCCCGCTCAGGGGACGCACGCTAATAGGGCGCCAATTACATCAGGGACGCCCATAGCGATTACCTTGCAGGACATGGCTGCAATCATGAATAATACCCTGTCAGAGTTATTATCTAGATTGCCTGAATTAAGAGGCAAGCGCGATAGCTCTGGGGTTAGGAGAGATACAGAGCGCGCAAATGCTGTTAAAGCCATGTCTGATACTGCGTCACAGTATGCAGAACATGAGGACGGAGAGCTTCAGTCTGTGGGTGACATCTCTGACTCGGGGAAACCTGATTCAGAGATTTCTAATTTTAAATTTAAGCTTGAGAACCTCTGTGTATTGCTTGGGGAGGTATTAGCTGCTCTGAATGACTGTAACACAGAGAAAACATAATTTATGCTTACCTGATAAATTTATTTCTCTTGTAGTGTATCCAGTCCACGGCCCGCCCTGTCCTTTTAAGGCAGGTCTAAATTTTAATTAAACTACAGTCACCACTGCACCCTATGGTTTCTCCTTTCTCGTCTTGTTTGGGTCGAATGACTGGATATGGCAGTGAGGGGAGGAGCTATATAGCAGCTTTGCTGTGGGTGATCCTCTTGCAACTTCCTGTTGGGAAGGAGAATATCCCACAAGTAATGGATGATCCGTGGACTGGATACACTACAAGAGAAATAAATTTATCAGGTAAGCATAAATTATGTTTTTCTCCGGTCTTTTTTTGCTAAATGTTGTTTACACTGGATTTCTTACTTTCAATATGTTGCTTGGTTTTGTTTTTTTTTCAAATGTCTTCTATTTTAACAATGTAGCTGACCCCCTTCTTTTCATCATGCATATAGGGACATGGCGAGTAGTGTAATGATTATAGCATTGATGGCAAACTTCCTAACACTTGTGGGCCACAGATCCATTTTAGAAGCCTTAAAGGGACAGTTTTTCTCAAAAATGTTTTCCACTTTAATTTGTTCCCAATGATCCACTTTACCTGCTGGAGTGTATTAAATTGTTTACAAGTAGCTCCTTTACGCTTATATTGGCATTTGAAATAGTTGATTTAGCATGTGGTATCCCCACCTATTCTGAAAGTTTGTGGCCGCAGGTCCAAGCTATAGATAAGCTTTGTAAACACAGCCAGCAGAAGAAATTACACTCCCAGTGGGATATAGCAGAGGTACGGTAATAAAATGTTAATTTTCCATTGTTCTCTCCAAGTACTGGTGATTGTTTATGGACAGATATAAGATAAAGAAGCAGGTATATGTACGCAATGTGATACAGTAATGAGATCTGATTATACCTACAGATATAAGATACAGACACATGTATATGTACACAATGTGATACAGTAATGAGATCTGATTATACCTACAGATATAAGATAAATACACATGTATATGTACACAGTGTGATACAGTAATGAGATCTGATTATACCTACAGATATAAGATAAAGACACATGTATATGTACACAATGTGATACAGTAATGAGATATGATTATACCTACAGATATAAGATACAGACACATGTATATGTACACAATGTGATACAGTAATGAGATCTGATTATACCTACAGATATAAGATAAAGACACATGTATATGTACACAATGTGATACAGTAATGAGATCTGATTATACCTACAGATATAAGATAGAGACACATGTATATGTACACAGTGTGATAGAGTAATGAGATCTGATTATACCTACAGATATAAGATAGAGACATGTATATGTACACAGTGTGATACAGTAATGAGATCTGATTATACCTACAGATATAAGATACAGACACATGTATATGTACACAATGTGATACAGTAATAAGATCTGATAATACCTACAGATATAAGATAAATACACATGTATATGTACTCAGTGTGATACAGTAATGAGATCTGATTATACCTACAGATATAAGATACAGACACATGTATATGTACACAATGTGATACAGTAATGAGATCTGATTATACCTACAGATATAAGATACGGACACATGTATATGTACACAATGTGATACAGTAATGAGATCTGATTATACCTACAGATATAAGATACAGACACATGTATATGTACACAGTGTGATACAGTAATGAGATCTGATTATACCTACAGATATAAGATAAAGACATGTATATGTACACAATGTGATACAGTAATGAGATCTGATTATACCTACAGATATAATATAAAGACACATGTATATGTACACAGTGTGATACAGTAATGAGATCTGATTATACCTACAGATATAAGATACAGACACATGTATATGTACACAGTGTGATACGGTAATGAGATCTGATTATACCTACAGATATAAGATACAGACACGTGTATATGTACACAGTGTGATACAGTAATGAGATCTGATTATACCTACAGATATAAGATACAGACACATGTATATGTACACAGTGTGATACAGTAATGAGATCTGATTATACCTACAGATATAAGATACAGACACATGTATATGTACACAATGTGATACAGTAATGAGATCTGATTATACCTACAGATATAAGATAAAGACACATGTATATGTACACAATGTGATACAGTAATGAGATCTGATTATACCTACAGATATAAGATACAGACACATGTATATGTACACAATGTGATACAGTAATGAGATCTGATTATACCTACAGATATAAGATAAAGACACATGTATATGTACACAATGTGATACAGTAATGAGATCTGATTATACCTACAGATATAAGATACAGACACATGTATATGTACACAATGTGATACAGTAATGAGATCTGACTATACCTACAGATATAAGATAAAGACATGTATATGTACACAATGTGGTAAAGTAATGAGATATGATTATACCTACAGATATAAGATAAAGACACATGTATATGTACACAGTGTGATAAAATAATGAGATCTGATTATTAGTGCTCTTGCTAGTGTTTAACATTGTAATAAAACTGCTGCCATCTAGTGCTCTTGCTAATGTATTACATTATTGTAAGACTGCTGCCACCTAGTGCTCTTGCTAATGTATAACATTATTATAAAACTGCTGCCATCTAGTGCTCTTGCTAATGTATAACATTATTATAAAGCTGCTGCCATTTAGTGCTCTTGCTAATGTATAACATTGTTATAAAACTGCTGCCATCTAGTGCTCTTGCTAATGGATAACATTGTTATAAAACTGCTGCCATCTAGTGCTCTTGCTAATGTATTACATTATTGTAAGACTGCTGCCACCTAGTGCTCTTGCTAATGTATAACATTATTATAAAACTGCTGCCATCTAGTGCTCTTGCTAATGTATAACATTATTATAAAGCTGCTGCCATTTAGTGCTCTTGCTAATGTATAACATTGTTATAAAACTGCTGCCATCTAGTGCTCTTGCTAATGGATAACATTGTTATAAAACTGCTGCCATCTAGTGCTCTTGCTAATGTATAACATTGTTATAAAACTGCTGCCATCTAGTGCTCTTGCTAATGTATAACATTATTATAAAGCTGCTGCCATCTAGTGCTCTTGCTAATGTATAACATTGTTATAAAACTGCTGCCATCTAGTGCTCTTGCTAATGGATAACATTGTTATAAAACTGCTGCCATCTAGTGCTCTTGCTAATGGATAACATTGTTATAAAACTGCTGCCATCTAGTGCTCTTGCTAATGTATAACATTGTTATAAAACTGCTGCCATCTAGTGCTCTTGCTAATGGATAACATTGTTATAAAACTGCTGCCATATAGTGCTCTTGCTAATGTATAACATTATTATAAAACTGCTGCCATCTAGTGCTCTTGCTAGTGTATAACATTGTAATAAAACTGCTACCATCTAGTGCTCTTGCTAATGTATAACATTATTATAAAACTGCTGCCATCTAGTGCTCTAGCTAATGTATAACATTATTATAAAACTGCTGCCATCTAGTGCTCTTGCTTATGTATAACATTATTATAAAACTGCTGCCATCTAGTGCTCTTGCTAATGTATAACATTGTTATAAAACTGCTGCCATCTAGTGCTCTTGCTAATGTATAACATTGAAATAAAACTGCTGCCATATAGTGCTCTAGCTAATGTATAAAATTCTTGAAAAACTGCTGCCACACTCCTGAGCTTACCTTAAAGGGACATGAAACCCAAATCTTTTCTTTTGTGATTTAAAAAGAGTATGCCATTTTAAACAACTTTGAAATTTACTTCTATTATCTCATTTGCTTAATTCTCTTGGCATACTTTGCTGAAAAGCATATCTAGATAGGCTCAGTAGCTGCTGATTGGTTGCTGCACATAGATGCCTTGTGTGATTGGCTCCCCCATGTGCATTGCTATTTCTTCAATCAAGGATATCCAAAGAATGAAGCAAATTAGATAATAGAAGTAAATTGGAATGTTGTTTAAAATTGTATTCTCTACTTAAATCATGAAAGAAAATATTTGGGTTTAGTGTCCCTTTAATGCTTTTCAATTTCAAGAAAATTTGATTCTAGAAGTAAATTGGAAAGTTGTTTAAAATTGTATGTTCTGTCTGAATCATAAAAGAAACCTGTTGGTTTTTATATCCCTTTTAAGGGTCATGTGGCCCATGGGCCGCCAGTTGGCCACGCCTGAATTTTAACATGTCATTTTTTCACTTAATTTTCTCTAAACCATTTAGTGCAAGTACAGCGCAAGTCTATAATATTCCTCTACTGTATTCGTTATATATTTACTAGAGCACAGGTGAAACAATCCGCTGATTAGTAACCATGGTTACTCACCTGCTCTCACTCTTCAGATGATTGTTTCAGTAATGAATATGGGGCCTTTTAATGGCCCTAAGGACTGGAGTTGAGAAACACTGCTCTACAGTATGATTTGAGTCATTGACATTTATGGAACATTTTACTCCAAAACAATTCTGAATATACCTTGCAGTAAAATGTTAATATAATGAGTGCATAAAGTTATTTTTTATTAAATATTTGCCTTTTATTTTAGCTATTGATTTCAAATATCTGTCTTACCTGTAGAGATCTAGCAAGCAGATGGTGATCATATTACTCGGTGTGAAAAAGCAATTTGTGTTTGACAAGTTATTAAGCTTTATAATTAGAGACTTCAAACAAGCACCTTGTTTAGATCCAGCTCGTTCCTAATCCAGTTTAACACCTTATTATTTCCATTGGCATTGTTACTGGTAATGCTTTGGTCCTCTGAAAGTACATTACTACTTGTAACTACTGATTTACCTCTCCAAAACAATATTGCCAGCCATACAGTAGTCAATCAAACCCACCCTAATAGAAAGAGAAATTAAACAAGTTAAAATGTATAAATATTTCATTACCTGGGCATAAAATGATTGAACTTACACACAGAAGTAACTTACCTCTTATGGGCTGGGTATTGGTTTTATTAAAAACTAGAAGATAAGCCTGCCCAGAGAGCAGTCTATGTTTAAAAACCTACAAACCCCAAAACTAATATTACAAAAAATAAAAGATGCAAAATTACAGAAAAAAATAAACAAAACTATCCCAAATAAAAAAAATAAACCTAAACTAATACCCCAATAAAAATAAAAAATCCCCCCCAAAATAAAAACACCCCTAATCTATCAATAAACTACCAAATGCCCTTAAAAGTGCCTTTTGTAGGGCATTGCCCTAAAGAAATCAGCTCTTTTACATGTAAAAATTACAAAGTACCCCCTAACAGTAAAAAACCCCACCCAACCAACCCCAACCAATCTGCTCGTTTACGGTGCAAAAACCCTAATTAAAAAAAAAAAAAGCCTAAAATAAGCCCCAAATATGTATTTACCGTTCCTGAAGTCCGGCGGTGAAGGTATTTTTCCAGGCGGCTCCATCATCTTCTATCTTCATCCTGAGCTAAGGCGGTGCGGAGCAGTCTTCCCCGATGTGCTGATCTGGAGAGGCGGACCTCAGCGGAGGTTCTCAGCGACAGTGCTCCAAAGGGGCGTGGAGGCTCCTCTTCATCTCCTCTTCATCCGAACGTCGCTGCATCCAGGTGGATTATTTTGGATGCGCGTGCAGCCAACATTCTTTTGGCTGCCTCGCACAGCCAACATTTCTTTGAGGATGCGTGCAGAACTGACAACACCGACGGACGCGGTACAAAGCGATTATAGTATAGATATGCTTCTAGCTCTTGCTGCTGAGAATCCTTTTGAAATGCCAATATTTAGGTTTAATTAAATTATTCACATATTTTATGATACATATACAACAATATCTGTATAACATATTCCAGAACAAAAAAATTAAAAGAAAAAGGACATATCAGTGATGAGAGGTAGTCTGCCAACCATATTGCGTATAATGATAAACAATCTTGGCCACCTCTTCTTTCTTAACTACAAATGCCCATACAACATGTTCATAAAGATGTATAATCTCCAGTTCATGGATCTCGAAGATCCATGGTTCTGGCAACAATTTTTTGTATCTTTGATTCTATAAAGTACAATTACCATTACCAGCCATCATCACCAATGTAGTTAAGGTTAACAAATGTCGAACAATGCTAGCAAATACAGATATGTAGGGGGGAGGGGGGATACATTGGAGGGGTTAGTGACAACATAACAATTACAAACTCTTTATTCATGAAAAAGAACATTTTGCAATGCCCTACCGGACAAAAATATTAGGGAGTATTCATTTAAGTAGCTCTTCCCTACCGATCCAGTAGTACCAAATCTTATTAACTAGATCTCTATTATTTAGTATCCCAGATGCTAACTCGCACATGTTATAAGTGTGTTGCACTTTGTTATATATTTCTGACCATGGGGGGGGGGAGCACCTGTCTTCCAATATTCTGCAATGCAGGTTCTAGTGACTTTGCAGAGGATTCTGATAAAGGTGTTGAGATATTTACTGTATGTCAATGTACTCATGAAGTAAAGCCTGCTGTATCATAAGTTTAAACTCCTCGTCTATTAGTTGGCCAATGAGAGAGGACAAACATCTCCATATTACTCTAACTTCAGTGCAATCCCATATATGCCTATATGATCCCATCTCCCTGCATCCTCTATAACACATTCTATTACCTTGTGGGCACATATGTGAGGTTTTCAGCGGTGTCAGATACCATCTGAAAAGGGTCTTCATAGTGTTTTCTTTCAAGTCCATGATCAGTAGGCCTTTATTAGCAGACTGAATTGCTCCCAATCTTTTACTTCCCTAGAAATATTTAGATCTTTTTCCCATGTTAACATTATGGGGGATTTGGTTTTGTTTGGGGAAGATGGTATAACTAGATAGAGTTTGGATATTGAGTATTTGGTACAGTGTGGATTATTGCTATAGATTTCTAAAACAGTGGGAGCTCTACTCAGGGATTTATTTAGGAATGACTGAAGGGAGGAACTTATTTAAAGGTCTGTGTCCAGAGGTCACTAAGTAGTAAGTATCTGAGTGGGGTCAATAGGGAGTGTTCTAGTAAAATATCATTTTTTGTCACTACCTTCGTCCACGTGTTTAGTGTGAGCTCTAAAGTGAAAGGTTTAGAGGAGTCCTGGTTTGTGAGAGACATGTGTCCCATAGAATTAAGTCTGGGTCACTCCTTCCTCATATCTCTGCTTCAAGTGAAGGCCATATAGCTTCCTCTGACCTCTTCGGGATCATAGTATCCTGTGCTAATCTAGCCACTTTGTAGTAGTCCATTAGGTTTGGGGCTCCTACTCCGCCCAACGATTTATGCCTCTTTATTATTAATTTTGTTACTCTTGCCAATTTATTTCCCCTTATAAAGGAGAGCAGTTCAGCTTGCTTCTTTTCTATATTTGGTCTAATGATCTTAATAGGCAAGGCTCTAAATAAGTATAGAATTCGTGGGAGGGCGTTCATTTTTACCGCCGCTAGTCTACCTAACCAAGAAAAATTGTAATTCCTCCATTTCAGTAGATCTTTCTGAAATGCCAATATTTAAAGGGCATTGTAGAGTTGACATAAAATGCTGTAATTTGTTAAGACATGTTATCAATAAAAGGACATTTAACACTTTGAGATGGTAATATGAAATGATAAATCGCACGTGTGTGTGTGTGTATATATATATATATATATATACAGGGAGTGCAGAATTATTAGGCAAGTTGTATTTTTGAGGATTAATTTTATTATTGAACAACAACCATGTTCTCAATGAACCCAAAAAACTCATTAATATCAAAGCTGAATAGTTTTGGAAGTAGTTTTTAGTTTGTTTTTAGTTATAGCTATTTTAGGGGGATATCTGTGTGTGCAGGTGACTATTACTGTGCATAATTATTAGGCAACTTAACAAAAAACAAATATATACCCATTTCAATTATTTATTTTTCTAGTGAAACCAATATAACATCTCAACATTCACAAATATACATTTCTGACATTCAAAAACAAAACAAAAACAAATCAGTGACCAATATAGCCACCTTTCTTTGCAAGGACACTCAAAAGCCTGCCATCCATGGATTCTGTCAGTGTTTTGATCTGTTCACCATCAACATTGCGTGCAGCAGCAACCACAGCCTCCCAGACACTGTTCAGAGAGGTGTACTGTTTTCCCTCCTTGTAAATCTCACATTTGATGATGGACCACAGGTTCTCAATGGGGTTCAGATCAGGTGAACAAGGAGGCCATGTCATTAGATTTTCTTCTTTTATACCCTTTCTTGCCAGCCACGCTGTGGAGTACTTGAACGCGTGTGATGGAGCATTGTCCTGCATGAAAATCATGTTTTTCTTGAAGGATGCAGACTTCTTCCTGTACCACTGCTTGAAGAAGGTGTCTTCCAGAAACTGGCAGTAGGACTGGGAGTTGAGCTTGACTCCATCCTCAACCCGAAAAGGCCCCACAAGCTCATCTTTGATGATACCAGCCCAAACCAGTACTCCACCTCCACCTTGCTGGCGTCTGAGTCGGACTGGAGCTCTCTGCCCTTTACCAATCCAGCCACGGGCCCATCCATCTGGCCCATCAAGACTCACTCTCATTTCATCAGTCCATAAAACCTTAGAAAAATCAGTCTTGAGATATTTCTTGGCCCAGTCTTGACGTTTCAGCTTGTGTGTCTTGATCAGTGGTGGTCGTCTTTCAGCCTTTCTTACCTTGGCCATGTCTCTGAGTATTGCACACCTTGTGCTTTTGGGCACTCCAGTGATGTGTTGGTTTTTCCACACGCTTCTTGCGACCCTGTTGACTATTTTGAATGAAACGCTTGATTGTTCGATGATAACGCTTCAGAAGCTTTGCAATTTTAAGAGTGCTGCATCCCTCTGCAAGATATCTCACTATTTTTTACTTTTCTGAGCCTGTCAAGTCCTTCTTTTGACCCATTTTGCCAAAGGAAAGGAAGTTGCCTAATAATTATGCACACCTGATATAGGGTGTTGATGTCATTAGACCACACCCCTTCTCATTACAGAGATGCACATCACCTAATATGCTTAATTGGTAGTAGGCTTTCGAGCCTATACAGCTTGGAGTAAGACAACATGCATAAAGAGGATGATGTGGTCAAAATACTCATTTGCCTAATAATTCTGCACTGCCTGTATATATATATATATATATATATATATATATATATATATATATATATAAGTTATGAAGTAAATCAGCACTCACCAACAGTAACAACCACTCAGTGCTCGGCCAGAGATCCAAACAATGGATGCAGCAAGTCACAGCAGACAGGCAACATGCCTGTCTGCTGTGACTTGCTGCATGTGACCAAGGCTCTAGTTTGGGGCCGAAACGTTATGCTTCTTATACATTAAAGTGGTGATTTTTTTAATCTCTTGTGCTGGCTGTTTATGTGGTGGGTTACTACGGATCATCACCGGATTCATTCTCACTGCATTTGACATTATATATATATATATATATATATATATATATATATATATATATATATATATATATATATATATATTAACTACACTATACTTTCATTATTTTTTTTATTTTTTTTTATATTTTTTATTGAGGTTTTGCATATCAAACATAAAACATAATACTCCTTTTTGATAAGAGAAAAAGATACAAACATAATTGAGCGAAACATTTCGACAGTTATATAAAACATTAATGGTAGGCTAATGAAACCTCGATTTTTCATTAAGATAGCATAAATGACTGACCAGATGGGAACACAGTTTTAGGCCCAATGGACCAGAATTGTAAAAAAAATAACTGATGGCCAGGTGAGCAGCTCTTTAGGAGCTTCAAGAAGAAGAGGAATACGTATATAGTAAGGGGGGGGGAATTCAGCGGGTGAGCACCGCTCTATATATGAGGGAAAGGGTGGAGGGCGGAGCCATATACATATATATATATATATATATATATATATATATATATGTAGGAACAGCTTATTGTTCATTTAGTTAATAGGGAGGGGAACAGCAGTTCAATGTGTAATACTGTCTGTCCTGCTCAAGGCTCTTAGATTCCCAACAATACCACTCGGTTGAGATAACGTGTATACTGGGGGAGGTAGCATATTAAGTCGGGCCTTCAGCCTATAATATAAACAATAATGGAGTAGACAGAACAATACAGGGAACAATAGAGTACTATTGGAATTACACTGATGGATGAGTCCTTTAGGCTGCATGTATGGGGTTAAAAGAAAAGTAGTATAAAATAATAACAACTGTAAACTATTAGGACTCACTAAACAGAACCCTGAAGTGAATACACCCTTATACATATAAACTTCAAGTGATATTAACTGGGTTAAACTTAATTACAAATAAGGAACAATGCTTTCCAGTAACTGTATAGTAAAGATCACGGTCACATAAAAAGGCAGTTCAGAGATTTATCCTATGCCAGATCTAAGCAAAGGCAGTATGGGGTCTGTTGTACACGCGAGCGCCCGAGGCAGGTAAGTATACCTGAAGTGGGACTACAAGTACTGGTCAATATAAGGAGCATAGCCCACCAAAGCGAGTAGACACGTGGATACTGATATAGGTACCTAAGATGCATGTAGAAATATTAGTAGCATAAACAAATTATACAATAACACAGGAATGATAAATAGCTGTATATGACCCATACCTCTCGGAAGAGAAGGGGCCCCATATAACCATACAAGTATTGCAAATGAAAGGGTCATCATTTGGAAACATGTAGCTCCTATGCACAGACAAGGTAGTGGAGTGTGTGTAAGAACTAGAGCAAATGGGCTAAGCAAAACCATATATGGCTATGTAAGAAGTTCAGGCTATAAACATATTATTGAAGCATATGTAGCCAGTATGTGACATGCACACCGTTCTTTCTAGCATATTAAAAGATAGTAGCAGGGAGTAGTAATGAGAATATCCTGGGGTAACTATGCAAATAGTACAATAACTAAGGACCGAAGTATATACTATAGCCTATAGCAACAAATAATCCTCAAGAAACAAGCATAAGTATACCTTGAAGGGTTTTAGAGTAACCTGTATATTCTTTATAAATAAAAGGAAAACCATAACAGCTAAGAGACTTGCATATGTAAATGTAAAACAACAAACCATCTAATAAATCTAACTTCAGTTGATAGGCTGACTGTATATACTACAAAAACCCCTACCGTGATAGTATATATTGACAAATAGGAAGTAAAATAATATGTTGGATTAATCCATACGTAGCAAACTGAGCACAGACTTATTACAAACTATTTTGGGCATCAGAGTTCTCCCTTTCAGATAAGGGTTTCATACAAAATATTAATCAAGTTGCCCAAAGAGGTATATTAATCAAGTACCCCAAGAGGTGTATATATATATGGGAACAGTCATCCAACCCAGTTCAAAGTTCACCACAACGGGAGAATATTCAGGAGTATTTCAGAATGCCAAGGAAACTATAAAACAGTTAAAGCTGGGTTAATAGCTACAGCATTGGGCTCATGTAGCAAGAGTCACCGGTGAAAAGAAGCCTGATGTCGGAGCGGATGAATAAGGCTTCAGCTGCGCAGCATCTAAACTCACCCCACTCCTGCCTTTATGAAACAACTGAAGGATAGATCAGAATCTGGCTGCGGTGTGAATCTGCATGGTGTGTAGATCCCGGTATGTAATTTGACATTGCGGATCCATAGTAGCGGTCTTGCTAACGCCTCCATTTTGAAACTGAGCCGCATCTCATCCGAAACTTCTTCCCATGTGTGCATAAAGTTAGTGGGGGTAATGGCTGGGCCCACTGTAAACAGCTGTTCTATTGCCGGATTCTCGTTAATGGATTCCTTCACAGTCAGCTCACCACGGTCACGAGCCAAGATCCAACGATGTACCACAAATGCTGTGAGATATGATTTGGACCAAGGAAGTAGACTAATCTCCATACTCTGTAAGCTCCGTTCCCATAGGGCTGTAATGCTCGGTGCAGTTGTCGTATGGTCAGCGAGAGGCAGTGTAGAACCTGGTTTCTCAACAGCCGGGCCGTGGCCCAGTACCGGGCCGTGATAGCCCTGCTGGTGGGCCCTGACCTGTCATGCCTCCACTGCACAGTCTTTCCCCACTGCACACAAGGGGCAGACTGAGACCAATCAAGGCTCCAGGAAAACTGTCTCACACTGACCCAAATGTATTCAAATTTATGCAAATGAACATGGTAGCCTCCCTGCCCTAACCCCAACAGGCCCATCAACCTCCAGAACCAGGACGCCCAACATTAAGGGCCAAAGAAAGGGCCCCCAACCTCCAGGGCCAGACCTCACACTCCATGTCCCTCACAGCGACAGACCCTCGGCAGGACCCCCACACTCCAGGGCCCCCACTAAACCCACATTGAACTGATTAGTTACTGATAGGGCAAATCCCTGCTGCTTACTATAACTATATATATATATATATATATATATATATATATATATATATATATATATATATATATATATATATAAATAAAACTACCGGGCCCTGGACATGTCCAGCTAAAATTTACCGGGCATTGAGGTCACTTTGGTTGAGAACCACTGGTGTAGAATGTCCCTGTGATGGATCACACACATTTTCCCTATTCAAGTTGATTAGTGGGGGTTTAGGAAACGTCGGCAACAGGCATTCTGGAGGAATCTCCCCCTGTGTGCTCCCAGAATCCTTGTTAGCAAATGCGGTGCAAACCTCTCTCTTTAAAGCCGATTTTAGAGTCTCAGATAGATCAGAGAAACGGCTTGCCATCTGTCGACCAAAATCTTGCAATAAGCCATATAATAACTAATATTCTTCCGTTTTGGGAATATATGCAGTCTTTGCCTTATAAGGCCTTGGGTCGGTAGTAGAGGAGGAAGGCCTACATATTTTCCTACTCATAGTGCAGGGGTTTCCTCCCGAAGGAGGTACTGAATCCTGGATTAGATGCATGTCCCGTCTCTGAAAGGCTATCTTTCAGTTGCAGACTTGTTAATGATCATCCATATTCTAAGTTAGTTCAGTTTGTTGCTGATAATAGATACATTTGTTAGTCTAGGCCTAAGAGATAAAAAAAAAAAAACATGCGACAGCTGGTTCGGCAGCTGGCTCCGCCCCATACTTTCATTATTTATTTTGTCCCTTCTTCTTGTAATTCCATTCTGAAATTGTGAGCTTTTCAGTTCCTTTTAGAAATTGAAGTGCAGAACACTTTTGTATTCCACAAAACTATTGGCTGCACACTCTAGTGATCTATTTATAACTGTCCCTAATTGGCCACAGCAGAGAATGTAACCTAAGTTACAACATTGCAGCTCCCATTGTTTTACACTAAAACTTTACTCATAGAGCTAGATTACAAGTGTAGTGCTAATTTAACCTGCTTATTTTGTCAATATTTAAACAGATAATGAAACTTTAATTAAAAAGTCTACATATTCAAAAACTGGTATTTTCTTTTGATGCATCATTCTATCTATCATTTATTTAGTGGTTAATGTTCATTTTTATAAACTTGTATTGCAACCATTAGGAAATACTATAGTAAATGGTCCTTTATAGTATAGGTCAGTATATAACCTGCTTTGCAGGCATCGGTGTAAACAAACTCCTTTTGATCTTCTTCCCAGTAGATTTTGAAATGTGTTCCTCGTCTGCTGGGAGCAGCTGGAGAGAATCAATGTGTTTTTCTTTCTTAAGACACAGTGAGTCCACGGATCATCAATTACTGTTGGGAATATTACTCCTGGCCAGCAGGAGAAGGCAAAGAGCACCACAGCAAAGCTGTTAGGTATCACTTCCCTTCCCACAACTCAGTGTGGTGTTTATATAAGATTTTTCTATCAAGATTTTTTTATTTTGAAGCCAGGGCAGGATTGCTCTGATCTTCCATCACAATATGGGGCTAGCTGTACTCCACGTTAGTCTCTTCAACAGGGCTATGGTAGCTTTTAAAGCAGTTAGGACCTTGTGGGGTGGGCCTCACTGCGTTTTCCTAACACGTTGCTGCCCTCTCTCAGAATGCCAGAGTAGGCTTTCTCTGTTAATTTATTTTATCCTAGGTCTCTGTGAGGAGTGGCTTCCTCTCATACCAGGTGAACTGTCTTTTCTGCCGGACAGCCTATAACACAGGTAAGTGCCAATTTTTTTCCTTGGAGTATCAGGAGACACTGGTACTTTAAACAGCTTATAATTCATGCTACAATATAAAGAAAAATTCGGACGTTTTAGTTTGATCCTAGTGGGGATCTATATTGGGCAGATTAGCAGGCACTGGTGAAGTGAGGAGATAGCGTATGCTTGGGCACTACAGGGTTAATACCCGACTCATTGGTGGCTCAGTTTATTTCTCAATTCGCTTAAGCTTGGATACAAGATGTTCCAGATCCCTGGGTGGTGGACATTGCATCCCTGCGTTACAAGTTAGAATCAAGACTTTTCCTCCCAGGGGCAGGATCCTCCTCTCCAGATTATCTGTAAACCAGATAAAAAGAGAGGCGTTCTTAAAATGTGTACAGGATCTTTCTTACCTGGGAGTGATAGTTCCAGTTCCGATTCAGGAACATGGTCTAGGATTTTATTCAAACCTGTTCGTGGTTCCTAAGAAAGAGGGAACCTTCAGACCAATTCTAGACTTAAAGTGTCTAAACAAGTTTCTCAGAGTACCGTCCTTCAAGATGGAAACTGTATGTTCCATTCTTCTCATGGTCCAAGAGGGTCAGTTCATGATGACCATAGACCTGAAGGATGCGTACCTTCATGTTCCCATTCACTGGGATCAGCACAAATTTCTGAGATTTGCCTTTCTGGACAACCACTTTCAGTTTGTAGCTCTTCTATTTGGCCTTGCCACAGCGCCCAGAATCTTCTTAAAGGTTCTGGAGGCTCTATTGGCAGTGATCCGGTCTTGGGGAATTGCAGTGGCGCCTTATCTGGATAACATTCTGGTTCAGGTGGCGGCTTTTCAACAAGCAAGCTCTCATACGGCCTAATGAAATGGCCTATTGTTGCTGGGAAACGTGTTGCTGTTTTTAAGTGTACTTTTAAATAAAATAGTCACTTTTTACTATACTTGCTCTATTGCTATTTTTATTTTGTATCCTGTGGGGTTTGAGTGATCCCTATCGAGTCTGCTAAAACGTCACCACACACCCTCTTTGGCATATTGGCGATCGGTTCAATCTCGTGCTATCCTATGGTTGGATGGCTGCACTGAATCCACGTGACCGGCCCTGCGGTGTGCCTGGGAGTCTGTTGGGCGACTCTATTGGTCCCAATCTGCTGTGTCCGGCACTCCAGTTGTGCCGCTGCTCTTGTGAGTAGTTGCCCGCAAGGAATTCTAATTGCCTTGTGTTACCTTTTAGTGCAGACATACTGTCCTATGTGACGCCTTTTCTTTCTGCTCTTGCAGGATTCCTTTTTGATCTTCCACATTACCAAGAGTGCTGCCTCCCCTTCGTCTGGAAAGTGTCCTCGCCTTACACAAGCGCACCTCTCCTAGGGCATCTTTGCTCTAGACTTTGACTGACTCGCATACGGAGATCTTGTTGTCTTTTCTTTGTTCCTACGGATGGAAGGTGATTCTGGGAAAGAGTTCCCTCGTTCCAACTACAAGGGTAGTATTCTTAGGGACCATAATAGATTCCCTATCAATGAATATATTTCTGACAGAGGTCAGAAAGTCCAAGATTTTTGTTTCTTGCCTTGCCCTTCAGTCCTCTTTTCGGCCGTCAGTAATTCAATGTAAGGAACACCTCTCTCAGGGAACTTGCTTTCGCAGACCTTCATGGGTAATTGTGACCATGGATGCCAGTCTGCTGGGCTGGGAAACAGTCTGGGACTCGTTTAAGGCTCAGATTCTCTGGTCTCAGGAAGAGTCAGCTCTTCCCATAAACATCCTAGAGCTGAGAGTAATCTTCAATGCTCTTCTGGCTTGGCCCCAGCTAGCTTTTGCCCAGTTTATCAGGTTCCAGTCGGACAACATAACCTCAGTGGCTTACATCAACCACCAGGGAGGAACTCAGAGTTTATTGGCCATGAAAGAGGTGGTTTGAATTTTCCTGTTGGCGGATACCCACAACTGCTATCTATCTGCGGTCCACATTCCAGGAGTGGACAATTGGGAAGCGAATTTTCATCCCGGGGAGTGGGAACTCTATCCGGAGGTGTTTTCAAACTTGATCCTCAAGTGGGAGCTACTGGAATTGGTTCTGATGGTGTCTTGTCAGAACACCAAGCTCTCAAAGTTCGGTTTGAGGTTGAGAGATCCTCAAGCCTTTCTGATAGATGCTCTGGCAGTTCTTTGGAACTGCAGGTCGGCATATCTCTTTCCTCCGTTTGCTCTCCTTCTGCGATTCATTGCTTGGATCAAGCAGGCGAAAGCATCAGTGATTCTAATACCTCCTGCATGGCCTCACAGGATCTGGTATGCAGATCTAGTAGAGATGTTGTCTCTACCTCCGTGGGGACTACCTCTGAGGAAGGACCTTCTGCTTCAGGGGCCCTTCCTTCACCCAAATCTCGTTTCTCTGAAGCTGACTGCTTGGAGATTGAACACTTAAATTTAGCTAAGTGTGAATTTTCCGAATCAGTCATTGAAACCATGGTTCAGGCTTGTAAGCATGTCACTAGAGAGATTTAGCATAAGATATGGCGTAAATATCTTTATTGGTGTGAGTCTAAAGGATATTCTTGGAGTAAGGTCAGGATCCCAAGGATCTTATCTTTTCTCCAGGAAGACCTTGAGAAGGGGGTTATCTGTTAGTATCTTCAAGGGTCAGATTTCTGTTCTATTCCTTTTGCTGCACAAGCGTCTGGCAGACGTGCCAGATGTACAATCCTTTTGTCAGGCCCTGATCAGAATCAGGCCTGTGTTTAAGTCAGTTGCTCCACCTTGGAGCCTTAACCTTGTTCTTAAAGTTTTACAACAGGCTCCATTTAAGCCTATGCATTCCATAGATATTAAGTTGTTATCTTGGAAGGTTTTGTTTCTTACTGCTATTTCTTCTGCTCAGAGGGTTTCTGAACTCTCAGCTTTGCAGTGTGATTCTCCTTATCTCATATTTCATGCAGATAAGGCAGTTCTTCGTACTAAGTTTGGTTTTCTTCCTAAGGTTGTTTCGGACAGAAATATTAATCAGGAGATTGTTGTTCCTTCTCTCTGTCCTAATCCTTCTCATAAAGAATGTTTATTGCACAACTTAGACGTTGTGCAGGCTCTTAATTTCGATCTTCTGGAGAACAGATTTGTAAGGCATCGACTTAGTCTTCTTTGCACACTTTTTCTATATTCTATAATTTGATACTTTTGCCTCGACTGAGGTTTTCTTTTGGGAGAAAGGTTCTGCAAGCAGTGGTGCCTTCTGTTTAGGTTACCTGTCTTGCCCTCTCTTATCATCTGTGTCCTCTAGCTTGGGTATTGATTCCCAACAGTAATGGATCCGTGGACTCACTTTGTCTTAAGAAAGAAAACAAAATTTATGCTTACCTGATAAATTTCTTTCTTTCTTGACACGGTGAGTCCACGGCCCTTCCTGTTTTCAGACATTTTTTTTTATATAAACCTTAGGCACCTCTGAACCTTGTGTTATTTTCTTTCTCTTCTTTTCCTTCGGTCGAATGACTGGGGGCTGTGGGAAGGGAAGTGATACTTTCTCTTTGCCTCCTCCTGCTGGCCAGGAGTGATATTCCCAACAGTAATTGATGATCCGTGCACTCAATGTGTCAAGAAATAAATGAATTTATCAGGTAAGCATACATTTTGTTATTTTCCTTTACTGAAATGACAAGACAAATATTCTGGCTTACTAGAAATATTTATTTAATCTCATTTTTATTCCATTTACTTTTTATTTTTGTTATTATCACCTGATTATTAGCTGGAAAGCAGTTGGTACTGTCATGTGTCACAAAACTATAGCCCAAATGACAGGAAACTAAAATATTGCACACAGTGGTTATACAGTGATATATCATGTTAGCACAAAACTACATGGTCTTCTCATCCAATTTTACTCACCTTTAATTAAAAAGTCAGCAGATTTGGGGGAGGAAGGGTTGGGGTAGGAACAGTTGACATTTAGGCCTAATCCATATTGACCTGCCCCTAGGGCAGCAGGATTTAGGTCAGGACAGCAAACGTTAAAGGGACACTGAACCCAAATGTTTTGTGATTCAGATAGAGTAGCAATTTTATCAATTTTTCTTTGTTCTTTTGTAATCTTTATTTGAAAAAGAAGGCATCTAAACTTTTTTTCTTGGTTAGAACTCTGGACAACACTTTTTTTTATTGGTGAATGAATTTATCCACCAATCAGCAAGGACAACCCAGGTTGTTCACCAAAAATGGGCCGGCATCTAAACTTACATTCTTGCATTTCAAATAAAGATACCAAGAGAATAAAGAAATTTTGATAATAGAAGTAAATTAGAAAGTTGCTTAAAATTGCGAGCTCTATCTTAATCACGAAAGAAAAAATGTAGGTTCAGTGTCCGTTTAAGGGTTAATTTTATGTTTTCTTTTGGTATTTACTTTCTCTCATGATCCCCTTCATCTGTACCTGTCATTTAGTTGTGAGAAATATACAATTCAAATATGAGATAAAATTGTTAGGGGTGTGAGTTGCACAAAATACAATTTTGTTCCTATTTACATTTTGAAAATCCTGGAAATTATTAAAAATTAAATTAAAAACGTGATATATCAATATAACACTTTTTATTTATATAATTTTATATCAATATCACACTACTTATTTATATAATGTTACATCAATATCACACTGCTTATTTATATAATGTTATATCAATATCACACTACTTATTTATATAATGTTATATCAATATCACACTACTTATTTATATAATGTTACATCAATATCACACTGCTTATTTATATAATGTTATATCAATATCACACTGCTTATTTATATAATGTTATATCAATATCACACTGCTTATTTATATAATGTTATATCAATATCACACTACTTATTTATATAATGTTATATCAATATCACACTGCTTATTTATATAATGTTATATCAATATCACACTACTTATTTATATAATGTTACATCAATATCACACTGCTTATTTATATAATGTTATATCAATATCACACTACTTATTTATATAATGATACATCAATATCACACTGCTTATTTATATAATGTTATATCAATATCACACTGCTTATTTATATAATGTTATATCAATATCACACTACTTATTTATATAATGTTACATCAATATCACACTGCTTATTTATATAATGTTACATCAATATCACACTACTTATTTATATAATGATACATCAATATCACACTGCTTATTTATATAATGTTATATCAATATCACACTACTTATTTATATAATGTTATATCAATATCACACTACTTATTTATATAATGATACATCAATATCACAGTACTTATTTATATAATGATACATCAATATCACAGTACTTATTTATATAATGATACATCAATATCACAGTACTTATTTATATAATGTTATATCAATATCACACTACTTATTTATATAATGATACATCAATATCACAGTACTTATTTATATAATGATACATCAATATCACAGTACTTATTTATATAATGATACATCAATATCACACTACTTATTTATATAATGATACATCAATATCACAGTACTTATTTATATAATGATACATCAATATCACAGTACTTATTTATATAATGTTACATCAATATCACACTACTTATTTATATAATGTTACATCAATATCACACTGCTTATTTATATAATGTTATATCAATATCACACTGCTTATTTATATAATGTTATATCAATATCACACTGCTTATTTATATAATGTTATATCAATATCACACTGCTTATTTATATAATGTTATATCAATATCACACTGCTTATTTATATAATGTTATATCAATATCACACTGCTTATTTATATAATGTTATATCAATATCACACTGCTTATTTATATAATGTTATATCAATATCACACTACTTATTTATATAATGATACATCAATATCACACTGCTTATTTATATAATGTTATATCAATATCACAATGCTTATTTATATAGTTATAACATTATATAAATAAGCAGTGTGATATTGATGTAACTATATAAATAAGCAGTGTGATATTGATATAACATTATATAAATAAGTAGTGTGATTTTGATGTAACATATAAATAAGTAGTGTGATATTGATGTAACATTATATAAATACGCAGTGTGATATTGATATAACATTATATAAATAAGCAGTGTGATATTGATGTAACATTATATAAATAAGCAGTGTGATATTGATGTAACATTATATAAATAAGCAGTGTGATATTGATGTAACATTATATAAATAAGTAGTGTGATATTGATGTAACATTATATAAATAAGCAGTGTGATATTGATATAACATTATATAAATAAGCAGTGTGATATTGATATAACATTATATAAATAAGCAGTGTGATATTGATATAACATTATATAAATAAGCAGTGTGATATTGATATAACATTATATAAATAAGTAGTGTGATATTGATATAACATTATATAAATAAGCAGTGTGATATTGATATAACATTATATAAATAAGCAGTGTGATATTGATATAACATTATATAAATAAGTAGTGTGATATTGATATAACATTATATAAATAAGTAGTGTGATATTGATATAACATTATATAAATAAGCAGTGTGATATTGATATAACATTATATAAATAAGCAGTGTGATATTGATGTATCATTATATAAATAAGTAGTGTGATATTGATATAACATTATATAAATAAGCAGTGTGATATTGATGTAACATTATATAAATAAGTAGTGTGATATTGATGTAACATTATATAAATAAGCAGTGTGATATTGATGTAACATTATATAAATAAGTAGTGTGATATTGATATAACATTATATAAATAAGCAGTGTGATATTGATGTATCATTATATAAATAAGTAGTGTGATATTGATGTAAAATTATATAAATAAGTAGTGTGATATTGATATAACATTATATAAATAAGCAGTGTGATATTGATGTAACATTATATAAATAAGCAGTGTGATATTGATGTATCATTATATAAATAAGCAGTGTGATATTGATATAACATTATATAAATAAGTAGTGTGATATTGATATAACATTATATAAATAAGTAGTGTGATATTGATGTATCATTATATAAATAAGTAGTGTGATATTGATGTAACATTATATAAATAAGTAGTGTGATATTGATGTAACATTATATAAATAAGTACTGTGATATTGATGTATCATTATATAAATAAGTAGTGTGATATTGATGTATCATTATATAAATAAGTACTGTGATATTGATGTATCATTATATAAATAAGTACTGTGATATTGATGTATCATTATATAAATAAGTACTGTGATATTGATGTATCATTATATAAATAAGTAGTGTGATATTGATATAACATTATATAAATAAGTACTGTGATATTGATATAACATTATATAAATAAGCAGTGTGATATTGATATAACATTATATAAATAAGTACTGTGATATTGATGTAACATTATATAAATAAGCAGTGTGATATTGATATAACATTATATAAATAAGTAGTGTGATATTGATATAACATTATATAAATAAGTACTGTGATATTGATGTAACATTATATAAATAAGCAGTGTGATATTGATATAACATTATATAAATAAGCAGTGTGATATTGATATAACATTATATAAATAAGTAGTGTGATATTGATGTAACATTATATAAATAAGCAGTGTGATATTGATGTAACATTATATAAATAAGAAGTGTGATATTGATGTATCATTATATAAATAAGCAGTGTGATATTGATATAACATTATATAAATAAGCAGTGTGATATTGATCTAACATTATATAAATAAGCAGTGTGATATTGATGTATCATTATATAAATAAGTAGTGTGATATTGATGTATCATTATATAAATAAGCAGTGTGATATTGATGTAACATTATATAAATAAGTAGTGTGATTGATGTAACATTATATAAATAAGCAGTGTGATATTGATGTATCATTATATAAATAAGTAGTGTGATATTGATATAACATTATATAAATAAGCAGTGTGATATTGATGTATCATTATATAAATAAGTAGTGTGATATTGATGTATCATTATATAAATAAGTAGTGTGATATTGATGTAACATATAAATAAGTAGTGTGATATTGATGTAACATTATATAAATACGCAGTGTGATATTGATATAACATTATATAAATAAGCAGTGTGATATTGATGTAACATTATATAAATAAGCAGTGTGATATTGATGTAACATTATATAAATAAGCAGTGTGATATTGATGTAACATTATATAAATAAGCAGTGTGATATTGATATAACATTATATAAATAAGCAGTGTGATATTGATGTAACATTATATAAATAAGCAGTGTGATATTGATGTAACATTATATAAATAAGCAGTGTGATATTGATATAACATTATATAAATAAGTAGTGTGATATTGATGTAACATTATATAAATAAGTAGTGTGATATTGATATAACATTATATAAATAAGCAGTGTGATATTGATATAACATTATATAAATAAGCAGTGTGATATTGATCTAACATTACATAAATAAGCAGTGTGATATTGATGTAACATTATATAAATAAGTAGTGTGATATTGATGTATCATTATATAAATAAGTAGTGTGATATTGATGTAACATTATATAAATAAGTAGTGTGATATTGATGTAACATTATATAAATAAGTAGTGTGATATTGATGTATCATTATATAAATAAGTAGTGTGATATTGATGTAACATTATATAAATAAGCAGTGTGATATTGATATAACATTATATAAATAAGTAGTGTGATATTGATATAACATTATATAAATAAGCAGTGTGATATTGATATAACATTATATAAATAAGCAGTGTGATATTGATCTAACATTATATAAATAAGCAGTGTGATATTGATATAACATTATATAAATAAGTAGTGTGATATTGATGTAACATTATATAAATAAGCAGTGTGATATTGATATAACATTATATAAATAAGCAGTGTGATATTGATATAACATTATATAAATAAGTAGTGTGATTGATGTAACATTATATAAATAAGCAGTGTGATATTGATATAACATTATATAAATAAGTAGTGTGATATTGATATAACATTATATAAATAAGTAGTGTGATATTGATGTAACATTATATAAATAAGCAGTGTGATATTGATATAACATTATATAAATAAGCAGTGTGATATTGATATAACATTATATAAATAAGTAGTGTGATTGATGTAACATTATATAAATAAGCAGTGTGATATTGATGTATCATTATATAAATAAGTAGTGTGATATTGATGTAACATTATATAAATAAGCAGTGTGATATTGATATAACATTATATAAATAAGTAGTGTGATATTGATGTAACATTATATAAATAAGTAGTGTGATATTGATGTAACATATAAATAAGTAGTGTGATATTGATGTAACATTATATAAATAAGCAGTGTGATATTGATGTAACATTATATAAATAAGCAGTGTGATATTGATGTAACATTATATAAATAAGCAGTGTGATATTGATGTAACATTATATAAATAAGTAGTGTGATATTGATGTAACATTATATAAATAAGTAGTATGATATTGATATAACATTATATAAATAAGTAGTGTGATATTGATATAACATTATATAAATAAGCAGTGTGATATTGATGTAACATTATATAAATAAGCAGTGTGATATTGATGTAACATTATATAAATAAGCAGTGTGATATTGATATAACATTATATAAATAAGCAGTGTGATATTGATGTAACATTATATAAATAAGCAGTGTGATATTGATGTAACATTATATAAATAAGCAGTGTGATATTGATGTAACATTATATAAATAAGCAGTGTGATATTGATGTAACATTATATAAATAAGCAGTGTGATATTGATGTAACATATAAATAAGCAGTGTGATATTGATGTAACATATAAATAAGTAGTGTGATATTGATGTAACATTATATAAATAAGCAGTGTGATATTGATGTATCATTATATAAATAAGTAGTGTGATATTGATATAACATTATATAAATAAGCAGTGTGATATTGATGTATCATTATATAAATAAGTAGTGTGATATTGATGTAACATATAAATAAGTAGTGTGATATTGATGTATCATTATATAAATAAGCAGTGTGATATTAATATAACATTATATAAATAAGTAGTGTGATATTGATGTAACATTATATAAATAAGTACTGTGATATTGATGTAACATTATATAAATAAGTAGTGTGATATTGATGTAACATTATATAAATAAGTAGTGTGATATTGATGTAACATTATATAAATAAGTAGTGTGATATTGATGTATCATTATATAAATAAGTAGTGTGATATTGATGTAACATTATATAAATAAGCAGTGTGATATTGATATAACATTATATAAATAAGTAGTGTGATATTGATATAACATTATATAAATAAGCAGTGTGATATTGATGTATCAATATCACACTACTTATTTATATAATGTTATAACATTATATAAATAAACAGTGTGATATTGATATAACATTATATAAATAAGTAGTGTGATATTGATACATCAATATCACACTGCTTATTTATATAATGTTATATCAATATCACACTACTTATTTATATAATGTTATATCAATATCACACTGTTTATTTATATAATGTTATATCAATATCACACTGCTTATTTATATAATGTTACATCAATATCACACTGCTTATTTATATAATGTTATATCAATATCACACTACTTATTTATATAATGTTACATCAATATCACACTGCTTATTTATATAATGTTACATCAATATCACACTACTTATTTATATGATGTTATATCAATATCACACTGCTTATTTATATAATGTTATATCAATATCACACTACTTATTTATATAATGTTACATCAATATCACACTGCTTATTTATATAATGTTACATCAATATCACACTGCTTATTTATGTAATGTTAGATCAATATCACACTGCTTATTTATATAATGTTATATCAATATCACACTGCTTATTTATATAATGTTATATCAATATCACACTACTTATTTATATAATGTTACATCAATATCACACTACTTATTTATATAATGTTATATCAATATCACACTGCTTATTTATATAATGTTATATCAATATCACACTGCTTATTTATATAATGTTATATCAATATTACACTGCTTATTTATATAATGTTATATCAATATCACACTGCTTATTTATATAATGTTACATCAATATCACACTGCTTATTTATATAATGTTACATCAATATCACACTGCTTATTTATATAATGTTACATCAATATCACACTGCTTATTTATATAATGATACATCAATATCACACTGCTTATTTATATAATGTTATATCAATATCACACTACTTATTTATATAATGTTATATCAATATCACACTACTTATTTATATAATGTTACATCAATATCACACTACTTATTTATATAATGTTACATCAATATCACACTACTTATTTATATAATGTTATATCAATATTACACTGCTTATTTATATAATGTTACATCAATATCACACTGCTTATTTATATAATGTTACATCAATATCACACTGCTTATTTATATAATGTTATATCAATATCACACTGCTTATTTATATAATGTTACATCAATATCACACTGCTTATTTATATAATGTTATATCAATATCACACTACTTATTTATATAATGTTACATCAATATCACACTGCTTATTTATATAATGTTATATCAATATCACACTGCTTATTTATATAATGTTACATCAATATAACACTGCTTATTTATATAATTTTACATCAATATCACACTGCTTATTTATCCCTTCCCCATCCTTCCCACAATATGTCCCAAATGTTACAACAACAAATAAAATTATGTTTTACCAGATAGTCTGAAGTGCAGTTAAAATAAACACGAAGCCCCTGACGTGGTCACGTTTCAGATATACGCTTCCTCAAGGGGTCAAGTAGATATTAGCTCAATTAAATTATTAAATTATTTGATACATATGTAGTTTATCCAATGCCACTTAGCAATACTTTGACACACTATATGTCCTGCCCATGAGCAGCATTGTTAATTAGTTCATCTTTAGACAGAGTGCGCCTCAGAAGGACAATCTAAACATGCACACTACATGTCCGCCCATGAGCAGCATTGTTCATTAGTTCATCTTTAGACAGAGTGCACCTCAGAGGGACAATCTAAACATACACACTACATGTCCCGCCCATGAGCAGCATTGTTAATTAGTTCATCTTTAGACAGAGTGCGCCTCAGAAGTACAATATAAACATACACACTACATGTCCGACCCACGAGCAGCATTGTTAATTAGTTCATCTTTAGACAGAGTGCGCCTCAGAGGGATAATATAAACATACACAAAACATGTCCCGCCCATGAGCAGCATTGTTAATTAGTTCATCCTTAGACAGAGTTCGCCTCAGAGGGACAATCTAAACATGCACACTACATGTCCGCCCATGAGCAGCATTGTTCATTAGTTCATCTTTAGACAGAGTGCACCTCAGAGGGACAATCTAAACATACACACTACATGTCCCGCCCATGAGCAGCATTGTTCATTAGTTCATCTTTAGACAGAGTGCACCTCAGAGGGATAATCTAAACATACACACTTGTTGATACTATTATATCTGTTAGAATATCACCATAAATATAATTTAGCAGTGTACTCCAACGTGTTAATATTAATTATACTCTATTTCAGTGGTAACCTCTAACATATTATATATTTACGTAACAATATTTAAGTTCTGATCAGTTAATCCTTATTAAAACACGATTGTATTTATGTAGAAAATAGATTTTGAATCAAATATATGTCTATGTGGTTACGATTTTCTATACCAGGCAAGCTATAAAAGAAATATTTCTATAAATTAACCTTACTCAAAATTAATCACTTATTAAAATTACACCTTACCATTAAACTTACAAGACAATTTGTAATTAGTTAACAACACAAATCCAATTCCAAAATATGGATCACTAATTTACAATGCTTAAAGATTCCAAAATGTTGAATTTTCCTTATCATAATATTCTCACAATCGTATCTCAAAACCTTCAATATCAAAACCGGAAAACGAGCGTTAGAAGACAAATAAAGTTATAAATTAGATTTGGAAAAATACGTCATCGAAGCCAAACCCCCGTCTCTAGTGCCTTCAATGCAAAAACAATTCTCCAATCACAGTACGATTTTGTTTATATCAAAACATCGCTTGTTTTCGTCATCCGGCGCATGCGTAATACTATATGGCCGTTTGCGCATGTGCAGATTTCCGCTTTTATTATGATTTTATTTATAAGTTTGATTTCTAAAACTGTATACAAAAAGTAATGAATAATAACGACAGCGCAATAAATAGCAAAGCTATTCAGAATTTGAACTGTGTTTGAAAATGCATTAATATTAACTTTATATTTAAGTAATTATAGTAACATTACAAAATCCATTGACAAATAATAGGGTTTTCATTCATCATTATGCTCCCAGTCAAATAATTCATTAATTTAATGCTTGTTAAAGCAAGGGTTATTCTTGCAGCGCAGCGTAACGTTCTTACCTGGTCTATTCCGCTGTAACATCTGTTTGCGGATATCTATTCAGACGGTCTGCGGGTTCAATGGAACGTGACGTATGTCATGACGTTTCAAGAAGATCACGCATGCGCATTACGCACAAAGTCAGACATCTTGATAACTCAGGTTATCATACATGGTTCGTGCATGAAAAGTAATATTATAACGGTGGGTTTGGAAATAAATACATTTTCTCCTGTTAAGTGTGGTCAGTCCACGGGTCATCATTACTTCTGAGATATTAACTCCTCCCCAACAGGAAGTGCAAGAGGATCACCCAAGCAGAGCTGCTATATAGCTCCTCCCCTCTACTTCACACCCAGTCATTCTCTTGCACCCAACTAATAGATAGGATGTGTGAGAGGACTGTGGTGATTATACTTAGTTTTTATATCTTCAATCAAAAGTTTGTTATTTTAAAACAGCACCGGAGTGTGTTGTTCCTTCTCAGGTAGAATTTGAAGAAGAATCTACCTGAGTTTTTGGATGATTTTAGCCGGCGTAGCTAAAATTCATTTTGCTGTTCTCGGCCATTCTGAGGAGTGAGGTAAACTTCAGATCAGGGGACAGCGGGCAGGTTCACCTGCAAAGAGGTATGTTGCAGTATATTATTTTCTGAGGAATGGAATTGACTGAGAAAATACTGCCAATACCAATATAATGTAAGTTCAGCCTTAAATGCAGTAGTAGCAACTGGTATCAGGCTGTTTATGTATATATGTGTACACTTCTGTATTCTGGGGAATGGCACTTCTCTGGGTAATACTATATGCATATAATCTTTAGCCTTACTTGCAGTGGGAACGTCTAGCAACAGGCTGTTAATGGCATTTCATGATATTTGATTTTAAACGTTTTTGCTGGCATGCTAAATTGTTTAAATATCTGAGGTACTGGGTGAAAAATTGTTTTTGGGCACTGTTTTTCCACTTGGCTATCGTTTATTTTAATCTGAGACAGTTTACTGAACTTCCCTCACTGCTGTGAGTGAGGGGGAGGGGCCTATTTTGGCGCCTTTGCTACGCATCAAAAATTCAGTCAAAAGTCTGTTTCTCTTCCTGCATGATCCGGATCGTCTCTACAGAGCTCAAGGGTCTTCAAAAATTATTTTGAGGGAGGTAATCACTCACAGCAGACCTGTGAGATTGTGCTTTGACTGTGATAAAAAACGTTTATATTTTGTACATTTTTTTCTGCCATTAAGGGTTAGTTATCCATTGCTAATGGGGACAATCCTTTGCTAAATTTATGCCTTTACTGGGAAAAATCTGATTGTTATAATTTTTCCAGTTCATTATTATTAAACTGTCATAATTTTTTTCTGTGCTTCTTAAAGGCACAGTGCGTTTTTCACATTACTTGTAATTTGAGTGAAAAGTATTTCCAAGCTTGCTAGTTTAATTGCTAGTTTGTTAAACGTGTCTGACTCAGAGGAATATCTCTGTGCTATATGTGCAAAAGCCAAGGTGGAGCCCAATAGAAATTTATGTACTAATTGCATTGATGCTACTTTGAATAAGAGTCATTCTGTACAAATTGAACATCATTCACCAAACAACGAGGGGGAAGTTATGCCGACTAACTTGCCTCACGTGTCAGTACCTGCATCTCCCGCTCGGGAGGTGCGTGATATTGTAACGCCGAGTACTTCAGGGCGGCCATTACAAATCACACTACAGGACATGGCTAATGTTATGACTGAAGTTTTGTCTAAATTACCAGAACTTAGAGGTAAGCGAGATCACTCTGGGGTGAGAACAGAGTGCGCTGATAATATTAGGGCCATGTCAGATACTGCCATACAAAAGAAGGAACTCAGTAGTGCTAAAACAAATGCGTGAAAAACCACTTAAGGTCAGCTAATAGTTGCTAGTGCAGTGTATTCCAAACTGTATGACAGCTTAAGGAAACTTTTATAGGTAGCTGCATAGGCGAATTGGTCAAGATAAGTCCCCCACTGTTGCCCAAGCCTGCTTACTATACCGGACACTTTGGGATCTACGATGCACGGGTACCTTATACCATCTCCGAGTGCTCGTTTCTTCACCGGCTCAGCTGCTTGGCGTCCTCGTGGGTCTGCAGATGTACAGCGTCTCTCCTCTTCGATGAGCGCTGGATCCTATTGGCTAGTCAGAGCGTCAATCAGCAGTAACCAATCCGTGGAAAGTACCGATGCTGAAGAATCACCAATCACTATTAGCTGCACGCACACACCTCCCCACAGCTTAACAGCTTGACAGTCCAGGATACACTGGCAAAATGTAGAAATATAGAGAAACGGTAGTCCTGGAGAGTATAATTAAAACGTCTTTATTTCAAACTCAAATTAAAAACGAATGGCAGTCACAAGTAAAAGCATACCAGGTGTGGCACTGTTTGGCTTACGCGTTTCGGCTGAGAGCCGTAGTCATAGCCTATAGTGCTGTGTGACACACCTCTCTAAATACTTATACCTAAAATCCTATTGGTTAAAAGTTAGAACACACCTGTTGATTACATACTCTATACAAAGAAAACTAATATAAACAAAACCTCCTAAGCAATTAAACCTAACGAATTTGACAAATACAGAATTAACTTATACATGGAATAAGCATATTGCAGAATGAAAAATACACACCAAACCTCCAAAAATCGAAATAGTGCAATATACAATGTGCAAAATCTCAAAACATACATTGTGTACAATGTGTACCATATTAGCTATAGATATTCTCACTTTAACAAAGAATATGAGGGTTCAAAAGTCAAAACCTGTAATACACATAGAAAAGTCTAATACTGTTCAGGCGGACCCTAACCCTATAACATAATTATAAATCTTAATCATAAGCAATAATATGGGTTAAAATTTCTAAGTTACATGATTGTCCAAGGGTAAAGTATATATGAAAAAATGAAATCAAATGCCTGAATAGCGCAAGAGATTACAGAGTCCTAAACCGGTAAATGTGACATGCATAGGAGTGGCTCACAGAGAGCTAAGGAGCCCAGACCAGTTACCACAAATTCATGATATCATACTTGGAGTTGAGCCCATTTGGAATACGAGTGCCCATTGTGAAAATCCAATGGGCTTCTCTCAACTCCAGCATGCGATCTATGGAACCTCCCCTTTTAGGTCTGTGAACCCTTTCTATAGCACTCCAAGAAAAGGAAGAAAGGTTCCCTCCATGGTAGACCCCGAAATGCTGGACTACAGGGGTACTCGATTTAACTGTAGTAAAAGAGGAAAGGTGTTCCCTAATTCTGGTGTTTACATCTCTGGAGGTGAGACCTATGTATTGAATTTTACATGAGGAGCAGTTAAGTACATAAATCACATTAGTACATGTGCAATTTAAGAGTGTTTTGATGTTAAATGTTTTCCCTGTAACATAACTTGTAAATGTATTTCCAGTGCGTACAAAGTCACACGGTTTGCATTTTCTGTGGCCGCATTTATGCATGCCCTGATGTCTGATCCACGCACAAGCATCATTAGTCTTAGTGGGCAACATAGTTGGAGATAGCTGGGAGCCCAGTGTGGGACCTTTCCTATATGCACACCTAACACCACTTTTAACCATTTCAATTAGTTTATCATCTGCATTGAGGATTTTAAAGTGCTTGCGTATAATGGAACAAATGTCATTGTATTGTCCACTGTGAGTGGTGACAAACGTCACTCCATCAAAGGGCTTAGAATCATTTATTTGTCTATCTACCAGAAGGCTATCTCTGGTTTTGGAGCTCACCAAATGTTTGGCCTTACAAATGGCTTTCTTTGGATATCTGCGTTGTTGAAGCCTGGATTCAAGATCCCTGGCTAAAGTCTTGAAGTCGCTGTCATCTGAACAGTTTCTTTTTAATCTGATCATCTCCCCTTTAGCAATTGCTTCTGGGACATATTTCGGATGGCAGCTAGTCCCAAATAGGACTGCATTCCCTGAGATGGGTTTCCTATAGGAAACTGTTTTAACTCTGCCATCTGGGAGCCCTATAAGGGTAAGATCTAAAAAATTAGCACTTATGTCATTAAATTCAAATGTAAATTTGAGATTCATGTCATTTGAATTTAGGGTTGAACAGAATTCTAAAGCTTGTTGTTGGGTTCCTGTCCATATGAAGATCAGATCGTCTATATATCTTCGATATGTAGATATATAGACACGGAAAGGGTTACTATCTGCAAAGATGTGGAAGAACTCCCAGAATCCTAGGAACAGATTAGCATAGGATGGGGCAAATTTAGCCCCCATCGCTGTTCCACACCCTTGGAGATAGTACACCCCCTCGAACACAAAAAAATTATGTGTAAGGAGGAACCCCACAACTTTCACAATGAAACAATTGAAATCTTCAGTGTAATTACCAAAGTTGTCTAAGAAAAAACAAATTGCCTTCAAACCTGTGTCATGAGGTATACAGGAGTAGAGTGAGACAGCATCCACAGTTAACCATCTGGATTGTGATGTCCAGACTACATTTTTCATTAACTGTAAAACATGTTTAGTATCTCGCAAATGCGAGGGTAATGAAATAACCATTGGCTGTAGGATGCTGTCCACCCACTCAGATAAATTGCACAGCAGGGAATCAACCCCACTTACAATTGGGCGACCTTTAACTTCAAAGAGGGACTTGTGGACCTTAGGAAAATGGTGGAAAGCAGGAATTTTAGGAAAATCAGGGACCAGGTATGCAAAGGTAGTTGGATCAATGAACCCTGATTCCACACCCTCATCCAAAAGATCCACAAGCTCCCTCCTGAAGACAGAGGTGGGGTCACCTTTAAGGATGGAATATTCCTCCCTATTGTTAAGTTGCCTTAATGCTTCAGCAACATAAGTTTCACGGTCAAGAACAACAGTCATACCTCCTTTATCGGCTTTTCTTATGGTGATACTGGAGTTATCTTTTAACTCTTTGACTGCTGCTCTTTCCCTGAAACCTAGGTTGCTTTTAGGTCGTTTCTTGGACTGTTTGAGAGCAATAAGATCTTGTTCAACCCTGTTGTAAAAAGTTTCTATCACATTACCCCTAACCTGTATGGGGTAAAAGGTAGATTTTCCCTTCATCAGGGGGCCTCTATTAAGAGTGCCTTGCGTGTTATGAATAGATTCTGACTGTAATTGTTGCAAAGAGACTACATCACATGTTTGTGAGAAGGAGAGAGACTCATTATAAGTCGAAGTCCCCTGTTGTTCATTATCACTGGCTTCACTAGTTGATGAAAAATATTTTTTTAAGGTTATGTTTCTAGTAAATTTATTGAGATCCAATAAGGTTTTGAACACATCGAAGTCATTGGTAGGTGAAAAGTTGAGCCCCAGACTAAGTACTTTTAATTGATCAACAGTAAGCAATGTAGATGACAAGTTGATAACATTACTATATGTAGCATCTATTTGTACTTTGTGATTGATTTGACTTGTCTCAGCTGGTATCTCTGCTGTGCCTGTGAGTTGTGATAAGATTGTGTTTTGGACTTCCTCCCTCCCCCTTTGTGTGGGATCTGGTCCTGGGGAAAAACCTGTTCCATAAGGCCTATATTTCCTGTTTGTGTGGCATTAACATGTAGACCTGGCTGGGATACCGGTATAGGATACATAGAATAGTTAGAATTCGTTTGGGGAGTTATATTATAGGGTGTCTCTACTATATGTGGTGGGGGAGTGATTATAGACCTCTGTGCAGGTAGTGAGTTGCTTTGTATCTCTCCTATACACTGAGGTTCACTAGTATTAATACTGGTAGTTACACTTGATGTTTGAATGTTTGATATTTCATCACTACCATCTGTACTATACTCAGTATCACTTCCAGAGAACGTTACATTTCTATTGTTATTCGTCTGTCTATGTCTGTTCCTACGTCCCCTTCCTCTCCCCCCAAATCTGGGCTGATTTTGTCTAAATGTAGATCTTTGTTTTTTACTCCATATATACACTGTATTATTAAGATAATCATTCTTATCTCTCAAAAATTTAGTGTGTTTCCTCTCCATGATATTTGATCTGCTAGTAGCTAAGATACCTCTAAGGATGTTGTCAAATTTGGCAAAATCAGATACTGTGCTGCGCAAATTAAGTTCTGCCTGTAACTCTGCAATTTCTGACTTAATTTTATCGAGTTGCTTAACTTTGTATTGTAACATAAGAAGCATCAGATTAAGTGAGCAATTGGATAATACTTTGTTCCATTCTTCCACAAAGTCTTTGTCATTACAGTCCACATCAAAGGTTGGAAATTTAAAAATACGTAGACCTCTGGGGATCATTTGTAATGATCGGTATTTCTCAATTGTCCAAATATCCCACTGGAGTTTGGATTCCTTAATCAGCAGATCTTCCATCATGTCAAAGAGTGAGCTAAGTGCTAGTACACTTTTGTCCTCAGAAAATATCACTTCACTACTAGCAGTCCCTTCATATCTTGCTGAATAGGGCATCAGAGAGTAAAATTGCTGTATAGGAGGGTGTATAGAGGTGTGAGCCATTTCGTCCATATTACTGTGGGGAGCTTAAGACTTTACTTTGTGTGTGTAACGGGCGCTACTACTGAGTGTTGGTACTGCCAGTACAATGGGCACTCGTATTCCAAATGGGCTCAACTCCAAGTATGATATCATGAATTTGTGGTAACTGGTCTGGGCTCCTTAGCTCTCTGTGAGCCACTCCTATGCATGTCACATTTACCGGTTTAGGACTCTGTAATCTCTTGCGCTATTCAGGCATTTGATTTCATTTTTTCATATATACTTTACCCTTGGACAATCATGTAACTTAGAAATTTTAACCCATATTATTGCTTATGATTAAGATTTATAATTATGTTATAGGGTTAGGGTCCGCCTGAACAGTATTAGACTTTTCTATGTGTATTACAGGTTTTGACTTTTGAACCCTCATATTCTTTGTTAAAGTGAGAATATCTATAGCTAATATGGTACACATTGTACACAATGTATGTTTTGAGATTTTGCACATTGTATATTGCACTATTTCGATTTTTGGAGGTTTGGTGTGTATTTTTCATTCTGCAATATGCTTATTCCATGTATAAGTTAATTCTGTATTTGTCAAATTCGTTAGGTTTAATTGCTTAGGAGGTTTTGTTTATATTAGTTTTCTTTGTATAGAGTATGTAATCAACAGGTGTGTTCTAACTTTTAACCAATAGGATTTTAGGTATAAGTATTTAGAGAGGTGTGTCACACAGCACTATAGGCTATGACTACGGCTCTCAGCCGAAACGCGTAAGCCAAACAGTGCCACACCTGGTATGCTTTTACTTGTGACTGCCATTCGTTTTTAATTTGAGTTTGAAATAAAGACGTTTTAATTATACTCTCCAGGACTACCGTTTCTCTATATTTCTACATGTCAGATACTGCGTCACAATTTGCAGAACATGAGGACGGAGAGCTTCATTCTGCGGGTGACGGATCTGATCCAAATAAACTGGATTCAGACATTTCAAATTTTAAGTTTAAGCTGGAAAACCTCCGTGTATTACTAGGGGAGGTTTTAGCGGCTCTGAATGATTGTAACACAGTTGCAATACCAGAGAAAATGTGTAGGTTGGATAAATATTTTGCGGTACCGTCGAGTACTGACGTTTTTCCAATACCTAAGAGACTTACTGAAATTGTTACTAAGGAGTGGGACAGACCCGGTGTGCCTTTCTCACCCCCTCCTATATTCAGAAAGATGTTTCCAATAGACGCCACCACACGGGACTTATGGCAAACGGTCCCTAAGGTGGAGGGAGCAGTTTCTACTTTAGCTAAGCGTACCACTATCCCGGTGGAGGATAGCTGCGCCTTTTCAGATCCAATGGATAAAAAATTAGAGGGTTACCTTAAGAAAATGTTTGTTCAACAAGGTTTTATATTGCAACCCCTTGCATGCATTGCGCCTGTCACGGCTGCAGCAGCATTTTGGTTTGAGTCTCTGGAAGAGACCCTTGAATCAGCTCCATTAGATGAGATTACACACAAGCTTAAAACCCTTAAGCTAGCTAATTCATTTATTTCTGATGCCGTAGTACACTTAACTAAACTTACGGCTAAGAATTCCGGATTCGCCATTCAGGCACGCAGAGCGCTGTGGCTAAAATCCTGGTCAGCTGATGTTACTTCTAAATCTAAACTACTTAACATACCTTTCAAAGGGCAAACCTTATTCGGGCCCGGTTTGAAGGAAATTATCGCTGACATTACAGGAGGTAAAGGCCATGCCCTGCCTCAAGACAGAGCCAAACCTAGGGCTAGACAGTCTAATTTTCGTGCCTTTCGTAACTTCAAGGCAGGAGCAGCATCAACTTCCTCTGTACCAAAACAGGAAGGAGCTGTTGCTCGATACAGACAAGGCTGGAAACCTAACCAGTCCTGGAACAAGGGCAAACAGGCCAGAAAGCCTGCTGCTGCCCCTAAGACAGCATGAAGTGAGGGCCCCCGATCCGGGAACGGATCTAGTGGGGGGCAGACTTTCTCTCTTCGCCCAGGCTTGGGCAAGAGATGTCCAGGATCCCTGGGCGTTAGAGATCATATCTCAGGGATATCTTCTGGACTTCAAAGCCTCTCCCCCAAAAGGGAGATTTCATCTTTCAAGGTTGTCAACAAACCAGATAAAGAAAGAGGCGTTTCTACGCTGTGTACAAGATCTTTTACTAATGGGAGTGATCCATCCGGTTCCGCGGTCGGAACACGGACAAGGTTTTTACTCAAATCTGTTTGTGGTTCCCAAGAAAGAAGGAACCTTCAGACCAATCTTGGATTTAAAGATCCTAAACAAATTCCTAAGAGTTCCATCGTTCAAAATGGAAACTATTCGGACAATCTTACCCATGATCCAAAAGGGTCAGTACATGACCACAGTGGATTTAAAGGATGCCTACCTTCATATACCGATTCACAAAGATCATTACCGGTATCTAAGGTTTGCCTTCCTAGACAGGCATTACCAGTTTGTAGCTCTTCCATTCGGGTTGGCTACGGCTCCAAGAATCTTCACAAAGGTTCTGGGCTCTCTTCTGGCGGTGCTAAGGCCGCGAGGAATTTCGGTGGCTCCGTACCTAGACGACATTCTGATACAAGCGTCAAGCTTTCAAACTGCCAAGTCTCATACAGAGTTAGTACTGGCATTTCTAAGGTCGCATGGGTGGAAGGTGAACGTAGAGAAGAGTTCTCTCTTACCACTCACAAGGGTTCCCTTCTTGGGGACTCTTATAGACTCTGTAGAAATGAAGATTTATCTGACAGAAGACAGGTTAACAAAGCTTCAAAATGCTTGCCGTGTCCTTCATTCCATTCAACACCCGTCAGTGGCTCAATGCATGGAGGTAATCGGCTTAATGGTAGCGGCAATGGACATAGTACCCTTTGCACGCCTACATCTCAGACCGCTGCAATTGTGCATGCTAAGTCAGTGGAATGGGGATTACTCAGATTTGTCCCCTACTCGGAATCTGGATCAAGAGACCAGAAATTCTCTTCTATGGTGGCTTTCTCGGCCACATCTGTCCAGGGGGATGCCATTCAGCAGACCAGATTGGATAATTGTAACAACAGACGCCAGCCTACTAGGTTGGGGCGCTGTCTGGAATTTCCTGAAGGCTCAGGGATCATGGACTCAGGAGGAAAGTCTCCTTCCAATAAACATTCTGGAATTGAGAGCAGTTCTCAATGCCCTTCTGACTTGGCCTCAGTTAACAACTCGGGGGTTCATCAGGTTTCAGTCGGACAACATCACGACTGTAGCTTACATCAACCATCAAGGAGGGACAAGAAGCTCCCTATCGATGATGGAAGTATCAAAGATAATTCGCTGGGCAGAGTCTCACTCTTGCCACCTGTCAGCGATCCACATTCCTGGAGTGGAAAACTGGGAGGCGGATTTCCTAAGTCGTCAGACTTTTCATCCGGGGGAGTGGGAACTTCATCCGGAGATCTTTGCCCAAATACTTCGACTTTGGGGCAAACCAGAGATAGATCTCATGGCGTCTCGCCGGAACGCCAAGCTTCCTTGTTACGGGTCCAGGTCCAGGGACCCGGGAGCAGTCCTGGTAGATGCTTTGACAGCACCTTGGACCTTCGGGATGGCCTATGTGTTTCCACCCTTCCCGATGCTTCCTCGATTGATTGCCAGGATCAAACAGGAGAGAGCATCGGTGATTCTGATAGCGCCTGCGTGGCCACGCAGGACCTGGTATGCAGATCTAGTGGACATGTCATCCTGTCCACCTTGGTCTCTGCCTCTGAGACAGGACCTTCTAATTCAGGGTCCTTTCAAACATCAAAATCTAATTTCTCTGAAGCTGACTGCTTGGAAATTGAACGCTTGATTTTATCAAAGCGTGGTTTTTCGGAGTCAGTTATTGATACCTTAATACAGGCTAGGAAGCCTGTTACCAGAAAGATTTACCATAAAATATGGCGTAAATACTTACATTGGTGCGAATCCAAGAGTTACTCATGGAGTAAAGTTAGGATTCCTAGGATATTGTCCTTTCTACAAGAAGGTTTAGAAAAGGGTTTATCTGCTAGTTCCTTAAAGGGACAGATCTCAGCTCTGTCCATTCTTTTACACAAGCGTCTGTCAGAAGTTCCAGACGTTCAGGCTTTTTGCCAGGCTTTGGCCAGGATTAAGCCTGTGTTTAAAACTGTTGCTCCACCATGGAGCTTAAATTTAGTTCTTAACGTTTTACAGGGTGTTCCGTTTGAACCCCTTCATTCCATTGATATCAAGCTGTTATCTTGGAAAGTTCTGTTTTTAATGGCTATTTCCTCGGCTCGTAGAGTCTCTGAGTTATCAGCCTTACAGTGTGATTCTCCGTATCTGATTTTTCATTCAGATAAGGTAGTTCTGCGTACTAAACCTGGGTTCTTACCTAAGGTTGTCTCTAATAAGAATATCAATCAAGAGATTGTTGTGCCATCATTGTGTCCGAATCCTTCTTCAAAGAAGGAACGACTTCTGCACAATCTAGATGTAGTCCGTGCCCTGAAATTTTATTTACAGGCAACTAAAGATTTTCGCCAAACTTCTTCCCTGTTTGTCGTTTATTCTGGACAGAGGAGAGGTCAAAAAGCTTCTGCTACCTCTCTCTCTTTTTGGCTTCGTAGCATAATACGTTTAGCCTATGAGACTGCTGGACAGCAGCCTCCTGAAAGAATTACAGCTCATTCCACTAGAGCTGTGGCTTCCACTTGGGCCTTTAAGAATGAGGCCTCTGTTGAACAGATTTGCAAGGCTGCAACTTGGTCTTCTCTTCATACTTTTTCCAAATTTTACAAATTTGACACTTTTGCTTCTTCGGAGGCTGTTTTTGGGAGAAAGGTTCTTCAGGCAGTGGTTCCTTCCGTATAAAGATCCTTCCTGTCCCTCCCGTCATCCGTGTACTTTAGCTTTGGTATTGGTATCCCAGAAGTAATGATGACCCGTGGACTGACCACACTTAACAGGAGAAAACATAATTTATGCTTACCTGATAAATTCCTTTCTCCTGTAGTGTGGTCAGTCCACGGCCCGCCCTGTTTTTTATGGCAGGTCTAAATTTTTAAATTATCCTCCAGTCACCACTGCACCCTATAGTTTCTCCTTTCTCGTTTGGTTCTTGGTCGAATGACTGGGTGTGACGTAGAGGGGAGGAGCTATATAGCAGCTCTGCTTGGGTGATCCTCTTGCACTTCCTGTTGGGGAGGAGTTAATATCTCAGAAGTAATGATGACCCGTGGACTGACCACACTACAGGAGAAAGGAATTTATCAGGTAAGCATAAATTATGTTTTTGTAAGAGCATATCTAGATTACGGTAAAAATATGACACGCAAAGCTTATTACAAATATCATTATAATATATGCATTGACAGATTTATGGTAACTTTTTCATCGTTTAGTGTCCCTTTAAACAACAACAACTAGAGAAGTTTGTATATTATCAACACAAAAGCCAATTAATGTGCAGTTCTTAAAATATTTCACAATAAATAAAACTGAATAAATCTGGAAAACAAAACCTTTCTTAGCAATATAATTAACTTAACATCAATATAATTATTTCTAGACTACACAGACCAATGGGACATAAGTTTAAAATACAAAATACCCTTTTAAATCACAGCTACCATTTAACTATGCTATAAAGAATGCCTGGGACTTCCGGTTTAGGGAAGAGCGAGTAAGTGAATGAGTCACTTACCATCCCCTTGCATCAAAGCATGCCTTGGCTGGCGTTGTAACCGGCCCAGACTGTGGATCTCTGGGTCCTTGATGTTGAAGTACTGCTTGCCTAGTGAGGCTTTGTGGCTGAAGCAACTCCTTTACTTACCGGCATATGCAGCTCCTGAATCGCAGGCACTATCTAAGATACACTCGGTGCCTTCCGGGCACCAAAGCCTAGACTTACCAGCTGGCAACTGCCTCCCAACCCGTATCAACAGCCGTTCAAGCCATACTACAACTGTCTGGCTAATCAGGGGATGGGCAAATTCTGAGGCCCCTGAGTACTGACATCAGCCGACACAACTAGCAACCAAGACCTGCAGACGGACCTTCGGTGAAGTGGCCAATCCGGTATTTGGACACACAGATCATCAGAAGGGGATGACGTGGAAATAGGCTTCCCCTGCCGGACTCGGCACATCCAACCTTCCTTCACCAGTCACAGTGGTCCTAGCAAGGGTGACGTGGATCGAATGAGCCGGAAGCAGGCGTTCACGCTTTGTTTGGCGTTCAAGTTGCAGCTGTCGAGACCTTAAGCTGCTAGATCTAACAGCAATAGACAACTATAGCTATCGAGCTGGGAGACAGGTAAACCCTGTGGCTCCTGTGGATTGAAGGGACATCTCCTATAAGACTTTAAGGTACTGTTTATTTGTCCCATTATTGGAACTCTGCATACAATACACAGCCAGAAGCGGTGGCTGTTCCTAAAGGGCCCCAGAATCTTGTTTTGGCCCAAGACAGACCAGCTCTAAGTATAAACACTGAGCAAATCACATCGCAGAGCTGGACATATTGGACCCAGTTAAAGGTCTGGGATTACCAGCCGGCCAATAACTATATAAGGATGTGTGCTTGTATATTTTGGGGTGATTGACTCTAGTCTGTTGATATATTGCTGATATATCTATGTGAATATTCAATAATAATTTGTGATGGTTAATCGATATAAGAATATGGTTTAAAAGGTCATTCTTTCAATACTGGATCTAGTTACAAAGGTTTATATTGTATCAGATAGATCGTTGCTGCTGATTGTAACATAACATTTGGTTCTGATTGTGACTCACCATCCAGGTATATAGCAGCTGGAACAGCGGATGGTGGCCTGGCCTGAAGGGCTTTTTTAATGTTGCACAAGAGTATATGCACACACATATATTTATTTTTTCCGCTTGGACAACACAAGCGTATAATTTCACAATACACGATTGAATGTACACCAATCTAAGTAAGATGGTTTATTAGCACAAGGTTCAGAGTAATATGTTAGCTACATTGCAAGCCAGAATAGAGGACCTGGATGACCGCTCTAGGCGGAATAACCTCAAAATCGCTGGCTTGCCTGAAACAGCTGAATTCCAGGATGTAATGGATTTTGTTTCAATCACACTTCCCCAATTGCTACAAATACAATCCCCAACTCCGACATTTCAGATTGAAAGAGCCCATAGAATAGGCGTAAATAGAGGGACTGTAGAGAGCCAGTTATTTTTAAATTTGTTAACTTTCATGATAAAATTCTTTTGAAAGATATTACAGGAAGTTAAATCCTTTAATGATTGGACCGCATAAAATTATGTTTCAGGATTTTTCAGCTGAGACCCTTGCAAGAAGGAGAGAGATGTCCCCATTTTTTTGTTAAATTGATGAATGCGAATTTTAACGTTAGATTGATCTATCCGGCCAAACTTAGGCCTAGATTTAGAGTTCGGCGTTAGCCGTGAAAACCAGCGTTAGAGGCTCCTAACGCTGGTTTTAGGCTACCGCCGGTATTTGGAGTCACTCAAAATAGGGTCTAACGCTCACTTTTCAGCCGCGACTTTTCCATACCGCAGATCCCCTTACGTCAATTGCGTATCCTATCTTTTCAATGGGATCTTCCTAACGCCGGTATTTAGAGTCGTTTCTGAAGTGAGCGTTAGAGCTCTAACGACAAAACTCAGCCGCAGGAAAAAAGCAGGAGTTAAGAGCTTTCTGGGCTAACGCCGGTTCATAAAGCTCTTAACTACTGTACCCTAAAGTACACTAACACCCATAAACTACCTATGTACCCCTAAACTGAGGTCCCCCCACATCGCCGCAACTAGATTAATTTTTTTTAACCCCTAATCTGCCGACCGCCACCTACGTTATACTTATGTACCCCTAATCTGCTGCCCCTAACACCGCAGACCCTGTATTATATTTGAGCTTGCATTCTATTGGCTGTTCCGATCAGCCAAACGAATGCTAGCTCAATCTGATTGGCTGATTGGATCAGCCAATCGGATTGAACTTGATTCTGATTGGCTGATTCCATCAGCCAATCAGAATATTCCTACCTTAATTCCGATTGGCTGATAGAATCCTATCAGCCAATCGGAATTCGAGGGACGCCATCTTGGATGACATCCATTAAAGGAACCGTCATTCGTCGGGAGATGCCGGAAGAAGAGGATGGATCTGCGTCGGCTGCTTCAACATGGACCCGCTCCGCACCGGATGGAAGAAGATCGAAGATGCCGCTTGGATGAAGATGTTTGCCGGTCCGGATGTCCTCTTCTTGCCGGATTGGAGGAAGACTTTGGAGCCTCTTCTGGACCTCTTCAGCACAGGATGCCAGGACAGATCGGTGATACCTGTTGAGGTGAAGACAAGGTAGGAAGATCTTCAGGGGCTTAGTGTTAGGTTTATTTAAGGGGGGTTTGGGTTAGATTAGGGGTATGTGGGTGGTGGGTTGTAATGTTGGGGGGGGGTATTGTATGTTTTTTTTTACAGGCAAAAGAGCTGATTTTCTTGGGGCATGCCCCGCAAAGGGCCCTGTTCAGGGCTGGTAAGGTAAAAGAGCTTTTAAATTTATTAATTTAGAATAGGGTAGGGCATTTTTTTATTTTGGGGGTCTTTGTTATTTTATTAGGGGGCTTAGAGTAGGTGTAATTATTTTAAAATTGTTGTAATATTTTTCTTATGTTTGTAAATATTTTTTTATTTTTTGTAACTTAGTTCTTTTTTATTTTTTGTACTTTAGTTAGTTTATGTAATTGTAGTTATTTCTAGAAATTGCATTTAATTTATTTATTGATAGTGTAGTGTTAGGTTTTATTGTAGGTAATTGTAGGTATTTTATTTAATTAATTTATTGATAGGGTAGTGTTAGGTTTAATTATAACTTAGGTTAGGATTTATTTTACAGGTAATTTTGTTATTATTTTAACTAGGTAACTATTAAATAGTTCTTAACTATTTAATAGCTATTGTACCTGGTTAAAATAATTACAAAGTTGCCTGTAAAATAAATATTAATCCTAAAATAGCTACAATATAATTATAATTTATATTGTAGCTATATTAGGATTTATTTTACAGGTAAGTATTTATCTTTAAATAGGAATAATTTATTTAATAAGAGTTAATTAATTTCGTTAGATGTAAATTATATTTAAGTTAGGGGGGTGTTAGTGTTAGGGTTAGACTTAGCTTTAGGGGTTAATCCATTTATTATAGTAGCGGTGAGCTCCGGTCGTCAGATTAGGGGTTAATAATTGAAGTTAGGTGTCGGCGACGTTAGGGAGGGCAGATTAGGGGTTAATACTATTTATGATAGGGTTAGTGAGGCGGATTAGGGGTTAATAACTTTATTATAGTAGCGCTCAGGTCCGCTCGGCAGATTAGGGGTTAATAAGTGTAGGCAGGTGTCGGCGACGTTGAGGGGGGCAGATTAGGGGTTAATAAATATAATATAGGGGTCGGCGGTGTTAGGGGCAGCAGATTAGGGGTACATAGGGATAATGTAAGTTGCGGCGGTTTACGGAGCGGAAGATTAGGGGTTAATAATATAATGCAGGGGTCAGCGATAGCGGGGGCGGCAGATTAGGGGTTAATAAGTGTAAGGCTAGGGGTGTTTAGACTCGGGGTACATGTTAGAGTGTTAGGTGCAGACGTAGGAAGTGTTTCCCCATAGGAAACAATGGGGCTGCGTTAGGAGCTGAACGCTGCTTTTTTGCAGGTGTTAGGTTTTTTTTTCAGCTCAAACAGCCCCATTGTTTCCTATGGGAGAATCGTGCACGAGCACGTTTTTGAGGCTGGCCGCGTCCGTAAGCAACTCTGGTATCGAGAGTTGCATTTGCGGTAAAAATGCTCTACGCTCCTTTTTTGGAGCCTAACGCAGCATTTTTTTGGACTCTCGATACCAGAGTTAATTTTATGGTGCGGCCAGAAAAAAGCCTGCGTAGCGTTAACAGCCCATCTACCGCCAAACTCCAAATCTAGGCCTTATTGTGGTAAGGGAAATCTCATATGCTTAACAATATAGCAGAGGCATCAAGTTTCTGTAAATCAGCAGGATTAGATTAGTTAGACAGAGTCTGGCTTATGAATTTGTATAGATAAGTAATAGAGCCACAATGTTCGAATGAGTATATGGGTATAAGTGTTGTATTTGGGTATTGTGGTGTTTCCACCCCCCCCCCCCTTATCTCCCCCTCCCTTGGTAATCTATACAGCTAATATTAAGTAAGATACCCAATGGGAATAGACACAATTAAATTTCTGTCATGGAATGTGGGCGGGATAACCTCCCTGATAAAAAAAGGAAGGCAATAATTAAACAATTAGGCAAATATAAACCGGATGATACCTTCCTTCAAGAAACCCACCTAAAAACCTCCAAAATGGCGAAACTAAAAGTTAAAAGGGTCGGGAGGTTATCGCCGCCACACATGATGATCGGAAAAGAGGGTGGCAATATTGCTAAATAAGCGTTTCAAGTTAACATATAAAATTGAGGCCAGTGAAACTGACATAAATGGCCGATATCAAATTCTTGAAATTGTAATTAATAATATTCGATTGGTTTTATGCAATGTATATGGTCTCAAACCTGGTGGATAAAGTATTTGGGAATAACTTGATCCTTAAATTACATAAATATATTTGTCAAAAGATAATACTTGCAGGTGATTTAATTTAGTCGCAATTCCCAATCTAGATAGATTAAAGGGACAGTCTACACCCGAATTTTTATTGTTTTAAAAGATAGATAATCCCTTTATTACCCATTCCCCAGTTTTGCATAACCAACACAGTTATATTAATATACTTTTAACCTCTGTGATTATCTTGTATCTAAGCCTCTGCAAACTGCTCCTTTATTTCAGTTGTTTTGACAGACTTGCAGTTTAGTCAATCAATGCCTGCTCCCAGATAACTTCACGTGTATGAGCACAGTGTTATCTATATGAAACACATGAACTAACACCCTCTAGTGGTGAAAAACTGTTAAAATGCATTCTGAAAAGATGTGGCCTTCAAGATCTAAGAAATTAGCATATGAACCTCCTAGGTTAAGCTTTCAACTTAGAATACCAAGAGAACAAAGCAAAATTGGTGATAAAAGTAAATTGGAAAATTGTTTAAAATTACATACCCTATCTGAATCATGAAAGTTTATTTTGGCCTAGACTGTCCCTTTAAGTTAGGGACCACTAATAAGGAAGGACAGGAAAGCTTGTATACTTCATAAACTCTCTTCTCATTTAGGGTTGGTGGATATATGGCGAGTTCAGAATCCTGACCTTATATCATTTACGTATTGCTATAGGCCAGCAGTCACTATCAAGGATAGTCATGTTTTTTATTTCCGAATCCCTGTTTGGTTTAAATTCTAAAGCAGATATTAACAATATAATAATATTGGATCATGCCATTATTTCATTGGGTTTTGAGCTCCGAGTTCCCCAGCCGGATAGCAACATAATACATTTTCCCAGATATCTAGTTAACACCAATTTTCAAAACTGGTTAAGGGGGAAATGGAGAGATTTTTCTAACTTTAATTCTGGGTACTTAGATAGAATAGAAATCTTTTGGGAATCTGCTAAAGCCGTGCTACGGGAGGAAATCAAAGCATATCTATGTCAACAGAAAAAAAAAATCTAAGCAAAAAGAATCACAATTGTCAAATGAGGTTAAAATGCATATAATGCCTATATAGCAAATCCTGTCAATTCTCTATGGTTGAAATATGTGAACTCCAAAGGGATATATTATTAAAATAAAAAATAGCTATTGAGGACCTTAGATTGAAGGCTATATATGGAGGTCATGTGGGCAGATCAGTGACATTTTTGGAAATAATTACTAAACCCTCAGCTAGAAATTATATAACCTCTATCAGGAAAGACAAAAACAGATATACGGATAAGGCAGATATTGAAAAAAGTCTTTTACACGTTCTTTCAAGAGCTATATAAAGCTGAGAAGATAGATTTAGAGAAGAAAGAAACGTTCTGGCAGAATCTTAAAATACCCAAAATATCACAATAATGACTGACCTTAATCTGCCTATTTCAACTCAGGAAATCCTTGATGGTATTAAGACTGCAAAATTAAATAAAGCTACTGGGCCAGACCAGCTTCCTTTAGAATTTTATAGAGTGCTTTAGGAGCAAATTACTCCTATACTCAAGGAATTATATAATTTTTATTTTTCCCACAATTTCGGATGTTCACCTTATTTTGCCACCTCAAATTTTACTTTAATCTTAAAAAAACACAAAGATCCAGAATTACTTACTTCATATAGACCCACTTCTTTATTGAACTATGATTACAAACTTTTAATATCTACCATAGCTAAAAGACTTAAACCTTATTTAGGAAATATAATACCCGAAAACCAAACTGGCTTTATGACTGGCAGGAACCCAGTGAAAAATATGTGCAGAGTACTGTTGGTACTAGTCTTTTTTTGGAATACATTTTAATAATAGTAAACTTTGCAGTAATACTAATCTAGCGCTATTAACAGTCGATGCTGAGAAAGGTTTCGACTATATTAGTTGGGACCATCTTTTCTTTTCGCTGGAACAATTTGGTTTCTCAGGTCATAACCATAATTTTATCTGTTTAATTTATAACTCACCAATGTCATGATCAATTATTAATAATACTCTTTCCAAACGGTTTTGTTTACATTGGGGCACAAGGCAGGGTTGCCCATTGTCACTGCTGCTCTTCAATATTGCTTTGGAACCCTTGGCAATATTGCTGCACCAAAATCTGGCAGCAATAAAAGTAGGGGGACCGAACTGGACACTCTTATTATATGCAGATGACTTGTTATTTTTCAATGATCTAAAGGTTAATTTACCCAGGTTGCTTGCTGATACTCAGTTGCTTGGTAATATATCGGGCTATAGGATCAACTTAGCAAAGTCGGAATTACTTTGTGTGACGGACCGTCTGGTACCCCGAATGAGTACCTCCGTCAGAACACTTCCCTTGTCCTGGACATCCCTTTATTCAGAGCAATAGCTCCTGGTATCTCCCTTTGACCGCAGTCTAAAGTTTTATAGGTGAACAGAACTGAGGCAACACTCAGTTGTCTGAACACAAAAATGAACACTTTATTTAAAAGCAGCACACAGATTTATACACCCTGGCATTCCAGAGTCACAGAGCTTCAGGTTACAGAGGGAATTGGTTAAACAATAAAGCAAACATATGAACAATACATAAAACCCTCTAACAATTGTCTATTCACAAGTAAAACATATATTCGGCTAGATTACGAGTTTTTGTCGGTAAGGCTGTGCGGGGCTAACAAGTTTTTTTTCTTACCGCTCACTTAAGCCAACGCTGGTATTACGAGTTTTCTTCAATCCGGCGTTAGCCTCAGAAAAGTGAGCGTTGAGCAAAATTTAGCTCCACATCTCACTGTAATACCAGCGCTGCTTACGCTAGCGGTAAGCTGGCAAAACGTGCTTGTGCATGATTTCCCCATAGGAAACAATGGGGCTGAGCTGGCTGAAAAAAACCTAACACCTGCAAAAAAGCAGCGTTCAGCTCCTAACGCAGCCCCATTGTTTCCTATGGGGAAATTAATTTTATGTCTGCACCTAACACCCTAACATGAACCCCGAGTCTAAACACCCCTAATCTTACACTTATTAACCCCCTAATCTGCCGCCCCCGACATCGCCGTCACCTACATTATATTATTAACCCCTAATCTGCCGCTACGGACATCGCCGCCACCTACATTATACTTAAGAACCCCTAATCTACTGCCCCCAACATCGCCGAACCCTACATTATATTTATTAACCCCTAATCTGCCCCCCCCAACGTCGCCGCAACTATATTAAATTTATTAACCACTAAACCTAAGTCTAACCCTAACACCCCCCTAACTTAAATATAATTTAAATACATCTAAATAAATTTTCTACAATTAAATAAATTATTCCTATTTAAAACTAAATACCTACCGATAAAATAAACCCTAAGGTAGCTACAATATAACTAATAGTTACATTGTAGCTAGCTTAGGATTTATATTTTTTTTACAGGCAACTTTGTATTTATTTTAACTAGGTAGAATAGTTATTAAATAGTTTTTAACTATTTAATAACTTCCTAGTTAAAATAAGTACAAATTTACCTGTAAAATAAATCCTAACCTAAATTACAATTACACCTAACACTACACTATCATTAAATTAATTACATAAATTACCTACAATTAACTACAATTAAATTAAATAAAGTACAAAAAAAACAAACACTAAATTACAGAAAACAAGAAAAGAATTTCAATTTTTAAAACTAATTACACCTAATCTAATCCCCCTAATAAAATAAAAAGCCCCCCAAAATAATAAAATTCCCTACCCTATACTAAATTACAAATAGCCCTTAAAAGGGCTTTTTGCGGGACATTGCCCCAAAGTAATCAGTTCTTTTAACTGTAAAAAAACAAATACAATACCGCCCCAACATTAAAACTCACCACCCACCACCCACACACCCAACCCTACTCTAAAACCCACCCAATCCCCCCTTAAAAAAAACTACCCCCTTGAAAATCACCCTACCTTGAGACGTCTTCACCCAGCCGGGCACAAGTGGACCTCCAGAGGGGCAGATATCTTCATCCGATCCGGCCAGAAGAGGACATCCAGACCGGTAGAAGTCTTCATCCATGCGGCATCTTCTATCTTCTTCCATCCGGAGCGGAGCGGGTCCACCTTGAAGACATCCGACGCGGAACATCCTCTTCCATCCGACGGCGACTGAAGAATGAAGGTTCCTTTAAGTGACGTCATCCAAGATGGCGTCCCTTCAATTCAGATTGGCTGATCTTCAAGGGGGTAGTGTTAGGCTTTTTTAAGGGGGATTGGGTGGGTTTTAGAGTAGGGATGGGTGTGTGGGTGGTGGGTTTTAATGTTGGGGGGGTATTGTATTTTTTTTTACAGGTAAAAGAGCTGATTACTTTGGGGCAATGTCCCGCAAAAGGCTCTTTTAAGGGCTATTTGTAATTTAGTATAGGGTAGGGAATTTTATTATTTTGGCGGGCTTTTTATTTTATTAAGGGGATTAGTTTAGGTGTAATTAGTTTAAAAAATTGTAATTCTTTTTTTATTTTCTGTAATTTAGTGTTTGGGTTTTTTTGTACTTTAGTTTATTTAATTTAATGCTAGTTAATTGTAGGTATTTTATGTAATTAATTTAATGATAGTGTAGTGTTAGGTGTAATTGTAATTTCGGTTAGGATTTATTTTACAGGTAAATTTGTACTTATTTTAACTAGGAAGTTATTAAATAGTTAATAACTATTTAATAACTATTGTACCTAGTTAAAATAAGTACAAAGTTGCCTGTAAAATAAATTTAAATCCTAAAATAGCTACAATGTAACTATTAGTTATATTGTAGCTATCTTAGGGTTTATTTTATCGGTAATTATTTAGTTTTAAATAGGATTAATTTATTTAATAGTAGTAAATTTGTTTTGTGTTATTTAAATTATATTTAAGTTAGGGGGGGTTAGACTTAGGGTTAAACTTAGGTTTAGAGGTTAATAAATTTAATATATTAGAGGCGACGTTGGGGGCGGCAGATTAGGGGTTAATAAATGTAGGTAGGTGTCGGCGATGTTAGGGACGGCAGATTAGGGGTTAATAAAATTTAACTAGTGTTTGCGAGGTGGGAGTGCGGCGGTTTAGGGGTTAATACATTTATTAAAGTGGCGGCGATGTCCGGTCGGCAGATTAGGGGTTAAACATTTTAGTTAAGTGTTTCCGATGTGGGGGGGGAGTTCGGTTTAGGGGTTAATAGGTAGTTTATGAGTGTTAGTGTACTTTTTAGCACTTTAGTTAAGAGCTTTATGTTCCGGCGTTAGCCCATAAAACTCTTAACTACTGACTTTAAAATGCGTTAGGAGTCTTGCCAGGAGAGGGTCTACCGCTCACTTTTACAGGCGATCGTAATACCGGTGTTAGGAAAATACCATTAAAAAGATAGGATACGCAATTCACGTAAGGGGATTTGCGGTATGCTAAAATCTCGGGAAAAAAGTGAGCGGTAGACCCTCTCCTGCCTGACTCGTAATACCAGCGGGCGTTAAAAAGCAGCGTTGGGACCCCTCAACGCTGCTTTTTAAGGCTAACGCAAAACTCGTTATCTAGGCGTAAGTTAATTAACTGGGGAGGAAAGTTTACTCATACAATCTGATTTTGGGCAGTCTAGTTTACATAATCACACAGGAACACAATCCGTTTACCCAGACAGACTCCTGAGACACAATCCGATCGTAAACCTATAATAATAAAATACATCTTATTGCAAAATATAAAAACAACTCTTATTAACTATTAAGTCCTTTATGCCCACTTGGTTTATAGAGTCAAAATTGCTCCCACAAGGGGCACTTACACCCTGTACCCATCCTCTATTTATGGATACAGGTTGACATGGACACAAGACAGAGTTATGAAAGTACACGTGGTGTCCAGGATATAAAATTCCACATTTCCATGGACTCTCTGGGTATCCTTAAGCCCATGTACCTCCTGCCCAAAGAATGTTCCATAACAGGCCCTCAGATCTTGGTGACTCATGTCACACTTTGGATTGTGCAAATCCACATGAATGGTACCATCTGAACTTTCCCAAATGCTTTAATGCGTGTATAAATAGACTGAAAGAATGGTCAAAATTGCCAATCTCTCTGCACAGTTGATGTTAATTAAAACACTAATCTTCCCCAAAATACTTTATTTAATACAAAATATACTGATTCTTATATCTAAAAAAGATATTCAAAGGTTCAATCAATCCCGTTCTAGGTTTATTTGAAAAGAGGCTAAACCCTGAATAGCTCTTACACGTTTGATGAATTCTGGATTATTGGCTGGTTTAGACTTTCCAAATATCAAATTTTATAATTTAGCCGCTCTGACTAAAGTCGCGCTAGATTGGATAACCCAAAAAGAACATGTTACAGTATTACAATGTGAAACCAATCTGATATCACCTTTCCACATAAATGCTATAATGCATTGCCCTTTATGATCCCTACCATCCAATATATGTAATTTAATTACAATTAAAAATATAGTTATAGCGTGGCAGAAATTTTGTATTGAATCCAAGTGTACAACGTTTGTTTCTGAATTTCTTCCAATTATGGGGAGCCCTAACTTCATCCCAGGTCTCTTAAGTAGAGTCTTGCATCAGTGTCATAGTAGGAGCCTAATCTGGATTAAACAACTGGTAAAACTAGACTTAACTATTGAATCCTTCCAGGATCTTAGTAGTAAATTTGCCCTACCCAAGATAGATTTCTACGCTTATCTTCAGATTAGGCACTTTTTTATGAATTGAAACAGAAATATGGATTAGATTGTTCTGTGGATAATGTATATAGTAATATTATTCTATATCGTAACAGGATGTATACGATTTCTCCCCTATATGCAACTCTGACTACTCCGGCTTCCAGCGACCAAATAGAACACGTAAAAATCAAATGGGTAAAATATTTCCCAAATATCAGTGCCCAAGATATTCAAGATAGTCTTAAAGTAATAGGCAAACTCTGGGTTTTGACAACCTGGCGAGAGTCTCATTTAAAATTGTTATATATGGCCTATTGAACACCAGACGACCTAACAAGGTGGTACAAAGCAAATATTTATTGTCCAAAATGTAAGGCCTGTCATGCACATATTTTTCACTGTTTCTGGGCCTGTCCAAAAAATTTACAGTTTTGGGCTAAGATAAATTATTGGATTAATACAGTATTAGCAGTATAATTTAGGGTCCAAGCTCAGACTGTTTTCTTTCTAGCTCAATTTCAGGGAGTACATAAGACTTTTTCCTTAATCAACACAATAATATTCCTAACGCATTATCTTATTTTAAAAAATTGGAATGATCATCAGCCTCCTAAATATTCGGACTTGAAACAAGCATTGCTGGTGCAGTGCACAGCAGATCAATATAGATTGCAAAATCTTAGCTATAGGCAGTTGGCTTTATATTTAAAAAAATGGGCCATCTTTATATGTTCCCTCCCTGTGACAGCACAAATTCAGGTAACAAAACCGATAGTTAACTCCACTTATGTCCAATTTAATATACTTGCTGGCCATCTTCCCAATATTTGGCTAGGTGATTGAAACTTTTGTATATATTTCATGTTCTTACTTTGTGATGTATATGCCAATAACTGGATTTATTTCGCATCCTGCGTGACGCTACTCAAATGCTTTTATTTTTCCATGCTGTACATAATGAATTATTGATTCTAAATAAAGATTAAAAAAAAAAAAAAAGAATTCCTTTGATTTAAAATATTAAATATATTTAACAATCGCCATACATTACCAGCAAACCAATTTTGAGAGTTTCAGCTTTTCCAATATTCTATTTTCACTGTCATATAAAAGGGGATTCACACGTCTGGAAGTATGTTAGGCCCAATTTTGTCTTACCAAACTCTGTGTATTTCCAAGGCAGCAGTTTGTCAATAAACCAAGTTAATCTGCAAAGAAGTCAAGCCAAAAAGCTCCTTTTTCTTCCTGTGCAAGGGTTTTTTATCTCTGTGATAAAACCCACCTCTTTTCTAATCATTGGTGAAATTTGGGTATACTCTTATTCGTAGCTTGTCCTTCATTGGCCCTGGTACTGCCATTCAGTTTCCTCAAATTGAATTTCTCTTGCTGTAATTCCCATATCAAACACCGGAGGGTAACAGACATAGCAAAACAGTTTCATTATCAAATACTGCTAGAGTTTAATATATACAGTATATATACATATATATAGGCAAAGATTGGTGTATGTGCACTCTCACCAACATTCCACAACTATCAGGGTGCTGTGCGGTAAATTATAGAAAAGCAAAAAGAAGCACTCACTGAATTTTCATCAAAAAAGTGACAAAAACTTTTAATGCAGTTTGTGACGTTTCGGGACAGCAACAGTCCCTTCCTCTGAGCCAGAGGAAGGGACTGTTGCTGTCCCGAAACGTCACAAACTGCATTAAAAGCTTTTGTCACTTTTTTGATGAAGATTCAGTGAGTGCTTCTTTTTGCTTTTCTATATATATATATATATATATATATATATATATATATATATATATATATATATATATATATATATATATATATATATATTAAAGTGTTCATTAAATACACTTATGTTTTCCAGTATCAATAAACAATACGTTTAATCTATATGCGACTATTTAATACTACTGAATATGTATAATTCAAAACCAAACATGAGTATATTCCACTTCATTATGGCACTTAAAATGTTGTCACCTTTTCCAGTTATCATCTTAATATCACATACATACCTTGTGAATAGCAGTCTTATGTAATTAATCATATAGCTATATTTACATTTGATTATTATTCCATATTCAGTATATCTCTTGCTAAGTGTATAAAAACATATGATATAATTTACAGCACAAATTACACATGCATTTATCAGATGTCTGAAAAAAAAGGAAGATGGTATTTTTTCGGAAGTGGGTTGGTTAAACATTTAAAATTCATCAAAGCAGCTAATCATTCAATACAGTAGACATTTATTCAATATAGTATAGTATAATTGTCAGATCAATATATATATATATATATATAGAGAGAGAGAGAGAGAGAGAGAGAGAGAGAGAGAGAGAGAGAGAGAGAGAGAGAGAGAGAGAGAGAGAGAGAGAGAGAGAGAGAGAGAGAGAGAGATGTTTTTAATATGATCTGAGTATTTTAAATTATTATGAAGATTAGGCACAAATCATGTCATATCTTGAGTTAGCAAATGTTCCTAGACATATATGTGGATTGGACCTTCATAAGAAGACCTAGTGAATCATCATGTTGATTATCACATGTATCTGTTAACTTACCATATCCTGGGATTCTGAGCATATCTCCACTAAAGTACAGACTCTGTGTCCCTCTCACCCCAGGTAGTATCCTGATCCAGGTACCATGTCAGGGCAATTATTTTAATTAAGTTATAGATATGTTTAAATCACAATATAATCTTCATAGTGAGTAGGGAGAGGAGTCTAAGCTGAAAGGTTTGATTGTCATATGTAGTTTATCCAATGCCACTCAGCAATACCTTGACACACTATATGTCCCGCCCATGAGCAGCATTGTTAATTAGTTCATCTTTAGACAGAGTTCGCCTCATATTGACAATCTAAAAATACACACTACATGTCCTGCCCATGAGCAACATTGTTAATTAGTTCATCTTTAGACAAAGTGTGCCTCAGAGGGACAATCTAAACATACACACTACATGTCCCGCTCATGAGCAGCATTGTTAATTTGTTCATCTTTAGACAGAGTGCACCTCAGAGGGACAATCTAAACATACACACTACATGTCCCGCCTATGAGCAGCATTGTTAAGTAGTACCTCTTTAGACAGAGTGTGCCTCAGAGGGACAATCTAAACATACACACTACATGTCCTGCCCATGAGCAGCATTGTTAATTAGTTCATCTTTAGACAAAGTGGGCCTCAGAGGGACAATCTAAACATACACACTACATGTCCTGCCCATGAGCAGCATTGTTAATTAGTTCATCTTTAGACAGAGTGCACCTCAGAGGGACAATCTAAACATACACACTACATGTCCCGCCCATGAGCAGCATTGTTAAGTAGTACCTCTTTAGACAGAGTGCACCTCAGAGAGACAATCTAAACATACACACTACATGTCCCGCTCATGAGCAGCATTGTTAATTAGTTCATCTTTAGACAGAGTGCACCTCAGAGGGACAATCTAAACATACACACTACATGTCCTGCCCATGAGCAGCATTGTTAATTAGTACCTCTTTAGACAGAGTGCGCCTCAGAGGGACAATCTAAACATACACACTACATGTCCCGCCCATGAGCAGCATTGTTAATTAGTTCATCTTTAGACAGAGTGCGCCTCAGAGGGACAATCTAAACATACACACTACATGTCCTGCCCATGAGCAGCATTGTTAATTAGTTCATCTTTATACAGAGTGCACCTCAGAGGGACAATCTAAACATACACACTACATGTCCTGCCCATGAGCAGCATTGTTAATTAGTACCTCTTTAGAAAGAGTGCGCCTCAGAGGAACAATCTAAACATACACACTGCATGTCCCGCCCATGAGCAGCATTGTTAATTAGTTCATCTTTATGTTTAAATATTTTTTATTAAAGTTTGCAAAGATTTATGAAGTACATTTACATCACAATTTGCCAATTACGTTTTCAAACAAATTGAAAATAGAACACATTGTCATAACAAATAAAGTTTCGAACTTGTATAACTCAAATATTCAAAAATTAGTACTCCACAATTATGATGTAAAACATAACATATATGGTGTCCTAGACCTCCCTCTAAGAGACATAAAAGAGAAAGGGGGAGAACTTATCCCCTTGAGCAATGTAAGACAAGGAAGGTAAGGGGGGGGGGGGGTAATATAACATGGGTATAGGTGACAACATATCCAGCAACAGCTGGATAAGATTATCATGATAGTGCTTTTGAATCTAAGTGTGTAATGCATGTTGATCAAGGTATGGGTAGATCCCGGTCTGAAGCATCCCCATTTATCCAATAGAACCAGATCTGATGAAATGTGTCGTTGTTGTCTAGGATCCCAGTTGCCAATTCGTACATATTGTATGTGTATTGTATCTTATTAATTATTTCAGACCAGGTAGGGACCCCTGTCTTCCAATATTTAGCATTACATGTTCTGGTGACCGTACATAGAATATTGAAAAAGGTATTTAAGTGTTTGTTATATAAGGTGTTGTGATCGTGTAAGAGAGCTTGTTGTATAGTGAAATTGATCTCCTCACCTATCAGGCGACCCATAAAAGAAGCCAATCTCATCCAGATCGCATTGACCCCAGCGCAGTCCCACCACATATGGCGATATGTGCCTACCTCCCGCACCCTCAATAGCATAGTTTGCTGCCTTGTGTGGACATATGTGCGGTCTTAGCCGGTGTCAGGTACCATCGGAAAAGTGTTTTCATAACATTTTCTTTTAAGTCTGCACTCAGAAGGCCTCTATCAGCGGTCTGAAATAGGTGTTCCCAGTCCACTAGGTCTTTAGTCATATTCATGTCCCTTTCCAAGGCTGTCATAACCGAGGATTTGGTCTTAGGTGGACCAGATTGAATAGTCAAGTATAAAGTGTGTTTGGAGCGATGGGGGCTATTACAAAGTAGTTCCAAAATAGTAGGGGCTCCCTTCTGAGTGTCTCTAAGAAATGATCTGACTGAGGAGCTGAGTTGGAGGTAAAGATACCAATGTATTTGTATTGGTGCTACTTTCTCTTGCAATTGATTGAAGGAGAGCAACTTCCCGTTATTTAATATGTCTGCAGCTCGGTACAGTCCCTTATTCTCCCACTTCTTAAACTGTGGTCTTAGCTCGTCAGGAAAGATATATTGAATTGGGGTGGAAAGAGAGAATCTTGGCATTAGATCGTTGCCCAATATCACTTTCGACCATGTATGTAAGGTAAGCTCGGAAGTGTATGGTGTTAGGTGGGATAAAGTGGATTGTTGAATTTTCCTGTCCCAGAAGATTGAATCTGGTTCACCCCAGCCTCCCATCTCTGCCTCCAATCTGCATCTGTTGACTTCTGTAAAAGCATTTTATCCTGTGCTATTCTAGCGGCCTTATAGTAATCTAACAATGCCGGTCCTCCAACCCCTCCTAGTGTTTTGTGTCTATTTATTATACATTTTGATACTCTAGCAGATTTGCTCCCTCTAATGAAGGAGAGAAGCTCAGTTTGCAACTTCTCTATATCAGGCCTGTTGATCTTTATAGGGAGTGATCGAAATAGAGATAAAATTCTAGGTAAAATAGTCATTTTGACAGCTGCAAGTCTCCCTAGCCAGGAAATGTTGTAACTTTTCCATTTCCTAAGGTCTCGTCTGATCTGTTTAAAAAGGGGGATATAGTTGAATTTATATAATAAATGAGTCCGTGGTGGCAGGAAAATTCCTAGATATTTGAGTGTATGTTTCATCCATCCATCATCGAAAATGGATTCTAATAATTTTTTAGAGTGTAAGGGAATAGCGATAGGTAGGGCCTCACATTTATCTGTGTTTATCTTATATCCTGATATAATTGAAAATGTGTCTAAGATCCCATAGAGGTTGGGGAGTGAGATAAGTGGCTTGGTGATGGTTAATAGGATGTCGTCTGCAAAGAGCGAAAGCTTATACTCCGAATTTGCTACAGAGACCCCAGAGATATCTGGGTGAGATCTGATTCTGGCTGCTAGTGGTTCTATACAAAGGGCGAATAATAGTGGTGAAAGAGGGCAACCCTGTCTCGTGCCGTTTAGGATTGGAAAACTTTTGGACTTGTATCCAGCTGAGGCTACCTGGGTGAATGGGAGAGAGTATATCGCTTGTAAGGCTGTTATAAATGTACCATCAAACCCCATCCTCCCAAGGGTGGTGAACATATATTTCCAATCACAGGAGCAGAGAAGGCGTTTTTGTCTTATCCAACCATTGCACGAGATTTGTCACCTTTCTGATATTATCCGGAGCCTCCCTATCTTTGATGAATCCCATCTGATCAGGATGCACCAGGTGGGGTATAATTAGTTTAAGGCGATTTGCCAAAATCTTCGTAAAGATCTTCAAATCTTGATTTATAAGGGATATCGGGCAATAATTTTTACAAAGTCTATGGTTTCTGTCAGGTTTAGGTATCACTACAATTTTAGCATATAAGAGTTCCAGTGGAACAGGGTTGCCCTCCATAATATGGTTGCAAAACGTGGTAAGGTGAGGGAGCAACGTGGATCCAAATAGTTTATAGTATTCCCCTGGAAGCCCGTCAGGGCCCACCACCTTCCCTGGTTTAAGATCTCGGATCGCCCCCATCACCTCTGCCGCAGATATCTTAGCATTAAGTGTTTCCCTGTGTTCCCTAGATATTGTGTGCAGGGGGGGAATGTGCAAAAAATTCTGTCGTGAGAGTTTCTGTTGTGTTATGAATGACTTTGTGTCCGTCGTATAAGTCCCCATAATAGGTTGGAAATTTATCGACTATTTCCTGTGTATGTGAAGTGGAGGTACCCCGAATGGTCTCAATAACCGGGATGGCTGATGCCATCCCCGTTATTTATCCAGCTTATTTGTGTAAATGAAATACCGAGATTTCAGTTTTTGAGTAGCCCTAGTAGCTTGGGAGTTAAGCATCAACATTAGTAAGGTTTTTTTAGTCTGGAGCATATTTAGGGTGGAAGTCAATTTTGATAGTCTGTGTTGTCTCTATAGTAAATTTATTTCCCTATAAAGCTCTTCTAGTTGATTTCTGTATGTTTTTTGTTTTGGACTGCTTTTTATTTGATAAGCAATCCCCGTAGCACTACCTTATGTGCTGCCCATATGTTTATCGGATTTAAAGTGGAGTTAGTGTTGATCGTCCAATATTCTGTTAAATCTTGTAGAGTGTCTTCGTGTGCCTGAGGGTTTTTAAGATATGTAGGGTCGAACGTCCAAGTTTTGCTACATGATGGATCTCTTAGTCCGTCTATCTGTAGGGAAACAATGGAATGATCCGACCATACACAGGCATGTATGTCGGATTTTCGTATTAAGGGTTGAAGAATCTGGCTAACATATACATAGTCTAATCTTGCGTATGAGTTGTGTGCAGCTGAATAGAAAGTAGTATCCATAGTTACTCCATATAATGTATCCCATGTATTAGGGAGTGAGGTGATAAGTGATCTTGAATAGATTTGACTAGTCGATTATGTCGGAGTTGCTTGTTAGTCAAAAAGCTATTAGATGTATGTTTAATCGTGGACATAGTGATATTAAAATCCCCTGCTAAAATGATCTTAGTTTGGGACCATTGTATTAATAGGTGTGCTATATGTCGAAAGAATGAGTGCTGGTTCTCGTTGGGTGCATAGACGTTGCATAGAGTGATCTCAGTGTCTAAAATCTGACCCCTGACAATAAGATATCTCCCTTCTGGGTCCTCAATGGTAGATACATATGTGAAATTAATAGAGGAATGAATTAAAATAGAGACTCCCCTTTTCTTAGTGGATCCCGTTGCATGGTAGTGGGTTGTAAAGTGTCGTGCCCAGTATCTTGGGATATTAGCTTTAAGAAGGTGTGTTTCTTGTAAAAATAATAAGTTTGCTTGCAATGAGGCATATTGGGACATCGCTATCTTACATTTGGTGTCATTGTTAAATCTCCTGACATTATGGGAAAGCAAAGTTATTCTAGGGAACATTGTTTGGTAATGTTGTGTATGTTAGGGCTGCGTAAACTGGTACCTTCTGGTTCCGACCTTTACCTTGCTGGAGTCTTAATGGAGTAGTAGTTTCAGTATCAAGGAGCATTACAAAGTTGTCACTGGGGTAAAAAGAAACATTAGAGAAAAAACAGCACATTACATGCAACAGAATAAAAAATGGGTCCCTGTCCCTTAAACGGTCAACTAGGGGACAACATTGTGAAAATGAACAAATAATCAACAATCAGTATTGCGAGGGGGCAAGAGCACCCCTCCAGCTCACAAGTCAGGTCATATCTAAAGTCAGCTCACGACCTCAACCGAATGAGCGTCATCAAAGTTTGTTTTTGTGTAATTAGTGAAAGGTTCAACGGCTTCTAAACAACCATCAACTAGGCCGCTAACCGGAATTTGGTAGTCTTACCTCAGTCTCGGGTATCTTTCACATTGAGGAGTCAAGTTCCGTTTCCTCGAGTTTCTTTTTTCTTTTGTTTTTTATAGCTAATTTTCTGCCATAACGCTTTGTGTCTGGTTTCTTGTGTTGACTCGCCATTAGAGGGAGCTTCCAGATGTGGTAATGCTGGGGTTTCTAAGCCCAGGACTTTACAAATTTCAGGAATATCTTCTCGCTCTTTGAGGGTTATTATTTTAGAGTCTTTGGTGATGATGAGCGCAAAGGGGAAGCCCCACTTATATGGTATCTGATGTTTCCGGAGCAAAAACGTAAGGGGCCGTAAGGTACCCCTGCGTTGTAGAGTTCGCAAGCTTAGATCCTGAAAGAACTGAATAACATTCCCCTGAAATTTGAAGGTAGGATGTCTCCTAGAGGCTTGTAGTATTTTCTTTTTGTTAGGGAAGAAAGTTAATCTGATTACTACATCCCTGGGGGGAAGGCCGTTCTTAGGTTTAGCCTTTAAAGCTCTGCGAGCCCTTTCCACCTGGAAAATATAGTCAGCTGGTGATCTGGCTGAAGAGTTGAGATAGATATGCTGGTAGATCTCTAGAAGTGACTTCTTCCGGAATTCCCTTCAGTCTGATGTTGTTACGTCTACTTCTATTTTCGAGGTCCTCCAATTTATCTTGACAGTCCGCTATTAGTTGTTATTGTGAGGAAATTGTGTCATTTCATCCATGTTTGCCACAATAGAGTCCTGTTGGTCTTCTAGGGTCTCAATTCTCCCCCCCATGTCCACCAAGTTGGATAGGATCTCTGACAAACTGTTAGTGACTGATGTCCTGCTTAGAGACTATTGTGCGTAGATCTGCCCTTGTCAGAGGGACACTGTCGTCTCGAGTGTCAGGTTTTTTTTCCCTGTTGTGTTTGCCATGTGCTGCTGGCAACCATTTTACTCACCTCTCTTCCTGTCTTGGTGCATTGTGGGGGATGCTGCTCATTGCCTGCACCTGCTTTTATGGCCAGACTGTTGTGCATCATCCATGTGAGACAGGATACGGTCTCAGAATTGTGATGTCATCACTTATTATTTAAAGGGCCTCTGTTCAGTATGCTTTGCCCTTGCGTTGTCTCAGACCTGTTTGTGAGAGCTCCTGTGTTTTACCTGGCTGCCTGACGTCCTTCCTGGTTCCTGATCCCTGGCTTGTTCCTGACTCTGCTGTTTTCCTTGTTCCTGATTCCGGCTCGTCTGACTATTTGCTTTGGCTCCTGACTCGGCTCGTCTGACTACCAGCTCTGGTTTTGACTCCTGGCTTGTTATTTGACTTGTGGACTTTTTATTATTTTTTGCTATTAATAAAGGTGTGATTATTTTTGCACTTCTCGTCTCAGTCTGATTCCTGGCACCCTGACATTACGCAAGGGCCATGAATCCTGATGGTGCTAATAATCCACCTTTACCTGCCATCATTTCCAGGATGGATGAACAGGATCACTGCTTGGATCAATTTGCACTAGCCTGCAAACCCTGCTGACTTGCACTGCACATTTGGACCAAAGTGTCCCGCAAGTTATGGCTGCTCCTGTTTCTGCTGCTGCACCTATGCCTATCAGGAGCATGTCCGGTTCTGCACCTCTACCTCAGCGATATGGAGGCTATCCTATTCAGTGCAGAGGGTTTTTGAACCAGGTGGGCATTTACTTTGAGATCTTACCTCAGGCGTTTCCCTCTGACAGAGCTAAGGTGGGATTTCTCATCTCGTTACTCTCTGACACCGCTCTTGCCTGGGCTAATCCCTTGTCGGAGACTAATAAACCTGTGATTTCAAATTACCCTGAATTTGTGGCCTCCTTTCGAAGGGTATTTGATGTTCTGTCTCACTCCTCCTCTGCTGCTAAATGACTCATGTCCATTCAGCAAGGTACAAGATCTGTTGCTCAGTATGCTATTGAGTTCCGTACGCTTGCCGCAGAGGTAGGTTGGAACAATGAAGCCCTTGTTGCCGCCTTCTTTCATGGGCTCTCTGATGCGATCAAAGACAAAGTTGCAGCCAGAGATTTACCAGAGGATCTCAAGGCATTGGTGTCTTTTTTGATCCTAACTGACATCAGACTAAGTGAGAGGCCCTCTTTCAAGGAGCGCTTGCGGAAGCCTCCTGTTCCATTGTCTCCTACGTGTTCGTTCCCACCCATGCCTCCCTCTCCTCCCATGCCTCCTGGTCACAAGTCACCAGGTACTGCTGCGCAGATGCAGCTGGGATTCACGCGTCTCTCCGCGGCGGAGAGGGCCTTTAGGAGGAGGGAGGGGCTCTGCCTCTATTGTGGGTTACAGGGCCACCTTTTGAAGTCTTGTCCTACACGGCCGGGAAACGCTCACACCTAAGGTCTTGTCAGGGGCAGACCTTGGGTGGTTTATCCTCATCCCGGGAACCACTTAAGGAGAAACTTTTGGTCACGGTTGTCCTTTCCTGGGTGGACTCCTCCATAGTCACCCAGGCTCTTGTTGACTCCGGTGCTGCGGGCTATTTCATTGACAGTGCTTTTGTATCAAAGCACTCCATTCCTGTTTTGCCTCGGTCCGTTCCGCTTGCTATTGAGGCCATTGATGGCAGGCCCCTTCAGCCCGCACTCGTTACTCACGAAACTGCTCCGTTGTCCATGGCTGTTGGGGCTCTCCATTTTGAAACCCTCCAGTTCCAGGTGATAAACTCTCCGCATTTTCCGGTTGTTCTGGGTTATCCCTGGCTCCAAAAGCACAATCCCAGTCTCGACTTGCGCAGGTCTGAAATTTTGTCATGGTCCCCGCAATGTATTTCCACTTGTCTTCAGAAACCAGTTAAAGTCTTGTGCGCTTCTTCGGTATCTCAATTGCTAGAGGAGTACCGAGAGTTCCTAGACGTGTTTGACAAGGTGCGTGCCGGTACGTTGCCTCATCACCTGTCTTACGATTGTGCCATAGACCTGCAACCCGGAGCCATTCCTCCTCGGGGCCGGGTGTACCCTCTGTCTGTTGCAGAGAATTGTGCTATGGAGGAGTATGTTGCCGATGCTCTGTCGCGGGGGATCATCCGCAAATCCTGCTCTCCTGCAGGGGCTGGCTGCTTCTTTGTGAAGAAAAAGGGTGGCGAGTTAAGACCATGTATCGATTATAGGGGTCTTAATCGTCTTACCATTAAGAATGCTTACCCTATTCCGCTTATTACGGAACTCTTTGGCCGCCTCAAGGGAGCTACAGTCTTTACTAAACTTGATTTGAGAGGAGCGTACAATCTCGTTAGGATTAAGGAGGGCCACAAATGGAAAACAGCATTTAACACCAGGAGCGGGCATTATGAGTATCTTGTAATGCCCTTTGGCCTATGTAATGCTCCTGCTGTTTTCCAGGAATTTATTAATGATGTCCTACGAGATATGTTGCAACAGTGTGTTGTGGTGTACTTAGACGACATCCTCATACACTCACCCACACTTGAGGCTCATCGTTCTGATGTTACACAGGTACTTCAAAGACTACGTGAGAACGGCCTGTTTTGTAAAGTCGAGAAATGTGAGTTCCATCAGACTCAAGTAACCTTCCTAGGTTATGTTATCTCTGTTGCAGGGTTCTCCATGGATCCTGACAAGTTTTCTGGAGTTCTGCAGTGGCCTCGCCCAGTTGGTTCGCCAATTACTATAGAAAGTTTATTAAAAACTCTTCTTCCTTGGTCAAACCTATCACAGACATGACCCGTAAAGAGAATGATCCACTCCATTGGTCACCTACTGCCATTAAGGCCTTTGATAGTCTTAAGACTGCCTTTGCTGCCGCTCTAGTTCTAGCTCATCCAAACCCTGTCCTGCCTTTCATTCTTTAGGTTGATGCATCTGAGACTGGAGTAGGTGCCCTCTTGTCTCAACGTCCTACGCCTGACGGTTCTTTGCATCCATGTGGTTTCTTCTCTAGGAAATTGTCTCCAGCGGAGTGCAATTATGAAATTGGCGACAGGGAATTTCTGGCTATAATTTTGGCACTTAAGGAATGGAGGTATCTTCTTGAGGGTACTAGCGTGCCAGTGCTCATTCTTACTGACCACAAGAATTTAACTTATCTATCTGAAGCAAAACGTTTGTCGCCCTCGACAGGCCAGATGGGCACTATTTTTGTCTCGGTTTAATTATGTGGTCTCCTACCTGCCTGGTAGTAAGAATGTTAGGGCTGATGCCCTCTCTCGACAATTTTCTCCTCTGTCCAAGGAGGAGTCTGTACCTACTCCTGTTATACCTCCTGACCATATTTTGGCTACCATACGTACTAATTTGACTTCTCCCTTGGGGGAGGAGATCCTGGCTGCACAAACTAATTCACCTCCTGAGAAACCTAGTGGTAAGGGTTTTGTTCCTGAGAATCTTCTAACTAAACTTTTGCACACTTACCACTATCCTAAAGCCGCAGGTCACCCAGGCAAGAACCAAATGATTTGGTTTGTTACTCAACGGTTCTGGTGGCCAGGTCTTCGTTCTGATGTTGCTGCGTATGTTGTCTCCTGCTCAGTTTGTGCACAGAATAAGACTCCTTGACGTCTTCCTGTGGGTCTTCTTCAACCTTTTGCTAATGGTGAGCGTCCTTGGACACATCTTTCCATGGACTTCATTGTCGAGCTCCCTGTTTCCAATGGCAATACTGTTATCCTTATGGTAGTTGACCGTTTTTCTAAAATGTCACATTGCATTCCCTTGGTGAAGCTGCCTACCGCTCAGGAGCTTGCTTCAATTTTTGCCCGGGAGGTCTTCGTTGCTATGTCTCAGATCACCACAATAATTGGTCTGAACTGTTACCTTGGGAAGAGTTTCCTCGTAATAGTGCTATTAATGCTTCCTCAAAGTTATCCCCGTTCATGGCGAATTATGGGTTTCAACCATCCTTGTTGCCCGATTCATTCATGTCTCAGGGTATTCTGGCTTTGGAGGAGCATCTCCGGCAACTCCGTTCCACGTGGGTGCAGATTAAGGATAGCCTTCATCGTTCTATGCAGCGCCAAGAGTTCCAGGCTGATCTAGGCGTCTCCCCGCACCTTACTACCAGATTGGTGAGAGAGTTTGGCTGTCCTCCCGCAACTTGAACCTTCGTGTGCCTTCCAATAAATTGGCTCCCCGTTATGTTGGTCCTTTTCGAATACTCCGACGGGTTAATCCTGTGGCTTACGCTCTTGACCTTCCTCCTGCTATGCGCATCTCCAATGTTTTTCATGTCTCCCTCTTGAAACCATTGGTTTGTAATCAGTTTACCATTGTGTTGCCTCGTCCCCGTCCTATCCTTGTTGACAACCATGAGGAGTATGAGGTCAGCAGCATTATTGACTCTTGTATGTCCAGGGGCCGTGTACAGTATTTGGTTCACTGGAGGGGCTACGGTCCGGAGGAGCATTCTTGGGTTCCCTCCTCTGATGTTCATGCTCCTGCCCTCCTCCGTGCCTTCCATGCCCGTTTCCCCAATAAGCCTTTTGTCCTCCCGCGGGGGAGGGGTCGTTGAGGGGAGGGTACTGTCAGTTTTTTTTTCCCTGTTGTGTTTGCCATGTGCTGCTGGCAGCCATTTTACTCACGTCTCTTCCTGTCTTGGTGCATTGTGGGGGATGCTGCTCATTGCCTGCACTTCCTTTTATGGCCAGACTGTTGTGCATCATCCATGTGAGACAGGATGCGGTCTCAGAATTGTGATGTCATCACGTATTATTTAAAGGGCCTCTGTTCAGTATGCTTTGCCCTTGCGTTGTCTCAGACCTGTTTGTGAGAGTTCCTGTGTATTACCTGGCTGCCTGATGTCCTTCCTGGTTCCTGATCCCTGGCTTGTTCCTGACTCTGCTGTTTTCCTTGTTCCTGATTCCGGCTTGTCTGACTATTTGCTTTGGCTCCTGACTCGGCTTGTCTGTCTACTAGCTCTGGTTTTGACTCCTGGCTTGTTATTTGACTTGTGGACTTTTTATTATTTTTTGCTATTAATAAAGGTGTGATTATTTTTGCACTTCTCGTCTCAGTCTGATTCCTGGCACCCTGACATCGAGGTTGTGTGGGTTCCCCCTCTGATTCCTCTTCTATCTCTGAATCTTTGGGAATTTTATCAGATTTGTTTGTTTTTTTTTAAAAAAAAGGACATATTGGTAGTCTTCAGCGACTTATCGCCCTTCACTGATCTCCTGGCAGCCATGTTTCTGCTTCTAAGATGTGGTTCTGACTGCCGTGGCAATACAGACAAGTGCGCGGGAGCGCCAAGTCCTAAACAATTAATGAAAGTGGGCGTATGTTTATGTCAGCGTTATGCAGAATATTTGTTTTAATGACTAGATCATTTTTTCATATACTTGAGGTTTGGTATAAAGGCAGCGACCAAAAACAGAACGCCATTTAACGGCATATGAATTACCCGAGAGCATGTCATTGGAGTCAGTGAGCTGGCTGGTTACCCCCTCTATTTTATCTATGTGTTTACATTATTTTCACGATGAGAGTGTACCTGCAGTTCAATGCAGTCCTGAATAATTCTGCTGCAGGTGTAATGCTTCTATTGACTTTAAGAGATGTATAAATAAAATGGCATATTTTCCCGCAACTTACACCTCTGCAGGGACTCTTAATATATCTGGATGCCTCTTTTGCTTCTGAATTTCTTATACTTCTGTACACTATCCCAGCATGGATGTCTGTGTCTTTTCTTCCACCACTTTTATTCAGAGAGGCTACTAGGATTGCTGGCTGTGAGGGCCTCCGTTTTTCTCCTGATTGCAAAAGGCTTATTTTGGCTTCTTTTCTCCTGTACCTGATCTCTCGGTGTATGTGCCTACCTTGTTTGGGCTGCCTTTACAATCCCAGCTATTTTTGTCTTCTTTGGGGGGCCTACTCAATCCGGAGTAGGCCGCAGCTGGGGACTTTCCTGAATTTTCCCTGGTTCTCAAATTCAGGTTCAAGTTCCGTTTTTTCTAGTGCTTCCAATTTGATGTTATTTATTACCCCTTAGTTGAGGATGCCAACAAGTAGTAAGTAGTGGCCTTAGAAAGCTGCTTTTTATTAGTTTAATACTCTTTTTTTACACAGAGCTTTTCTCATATGCAGCTGTTTCAATTAGTTCATCTTTAGACTGAATGCACCGCAGATTGACAATCTAAACATACACACTACATGTCCCGCCCATGAGCAGCATTGTTAATTAGTTCATCTTTAGACAGAGTGCACCTCAGAGGGACAATCTAAACATACACACTACATGTCATTGACACTCTGGCCCCTCCAACCTTAGCTCAGAAACCACACTCTCATCCTCAGCCCTGGCATACTCCTCTGACACGATACCTACGCAAATGCTCCCGTACTGCTGAGCGACATTGGAGGAAATCTCGGAGTTCAGCTGACTTTCTTCACTACAAGTTCATCCTGAACTCCTACTATTCTGCCCTTAATATTTATAAGCAACAATATTTTTATAATCTCATATCTACTCTTTCCTCTAACCCTAAACGTCTGTTTTCCACGTTCAACTTTCTTCTCCGCCCACCCACACCTCCTAACACAACCTCTCTCTCAGCTCAAGATTTTGCCAGCCACTTAAACAACAAAATTGACTCCATCAGAAGTGAAATCAGCTCTCAAAATACTTCCCATCTCCCACCCCCTCAAAAGCTCACGATCACCCAAATATCCAAAAATGCAGCTCTTTTGCCCCTGTTAATGAGGATGACGTTTCTGCCCTTATACTGTCCTCCCACCTCACTACTTGTACCCTTGACCCCATCCCCTCACAGCTACTCCCCTCCCTCTCTTCTACCCTCACCCCCATACTCACACACATTTTCAACCTCTCCCTCAGCACTGGTATATTTCCCTCATCTCTAAAACATGCACTGGTCACACCTATCCTCAAAAAACCTTCCCTCGATCCAACCTCCCCTTCCAATTACTGCCCTATTTCCCTACTCCCTCTTGCCTCAAAGCTCCTCAAAAAGCTAGTTTACGCACGTCTATCCCATTTCCTTACACTAAACTCTCTTCTTGACCCACTGCAATCTGGATTTCGTTCCCATCACTCTACAGAGACAGCAATTGTCAATGTTACCAATGACCTACTTACAGCAAAATCCAAAGGCCACTTCTCTCTGCTTATCCTCCTTGACCTGTCTGCAGCCTTTGACACTGTTGACCACCCTCTTCTGCTCCAAACCCTCTAATCCTTCGGCATCTGTGACACAGCTCTCTCGTGGTTCTCTTCCTATCTGACTAACTGTACATTTAGTGTAGCCTTCTCCGGAGCATCCTCTGCCCCATTACCACTTTCTGTTGGGGTACCTCAAGGCTCTGTCCTTGGTCCCCTTCTCTTTTCAATCTACACGTCATCACTAGGTTCCTTAATAAAGTCCCATGGGTTTCAATACCATTTGTATGCCGATGATACCCAAATCTACCTCTCTGCACCAGACCTACCTCCTTCCTTACTAACCCGTGTCACTAACTGTATTTCTCATATCTCATCTTGGATGTCCTCTCACTACCTTAAGCTAAATCTCTCCAAAACTGAACTCCTTATTTTTCCCCCTTCTTCCAATGTCTCCACCCCCAAAATTTCTATAACTGTTGATAATTCCATCATTACCGCTACCCCGCACGCCCGATGTCTTGGGGTCACACTTGACTCAGATCTTTCCTTCACTTCTCACATTCAGTCCTTGGCTAAAGCCTGCCGCTTCCACCTTAAAAAACATTGCTAAAATTAGACATTTCCTTACACAAGATACAACCAAGATTTTAATCCACTCTCTCATCCTTTCCCGCCTCGACTACTGCAACTCCGTCCTCTCTAGTCTACCTAGCTGCCGCATAGCTCCTTTATAATCCATTATGAATGCCTCTGCCAGGCTCATCTTCCTTACTCGTCGCTCTTCATCTGCTGCACCTCTCTGCCAATCCCTTTACTGGCTTTCTCTTGCCTCTAGGATTAAACATAAAATCCTCACCCTGACGTATAAAGCTCTCAACTGCACTGCTCCCCCCTACCTCTCAGAACTTGTCTCTAGATACTCTCCCTCCTGTCCCCTTCGATCAGCTCAGGATCTCCTCCTCTCTTGTTACTTCCTCACATTCCCGTTTACAGGACTTCTCCAGACTGGCCCCCATCTTGTGGAATTCCCTGCCTCGCTCCATAAGACTCTCCCCTAGTTTTAACAGCTTCAAGCACTCCCTAAAAACTCTACTATTCAGGGATGCATACAACCAACCTTTCCTAACTCCATTGCTTTCCCCTTGAACCCCTTAGAATGTAAGCCTATGGGCCCAGCTGTTTACAGATCGCTTCATAAGAGCCGACTACAACAATGAAACTCTTGGCAGGGCCCTCTACCCACTTGACCCCTACAAAAGCTATCCTGTACACCGACTATGTTTACAGCGCTGCGGAATCTGTTGGCGCTCTACAAATACCTGATATACTAATAATAATAATACATGTCCCGCCTATGAGCAGCATTGTTAATTTGTTCATCTTTAGACAGAATGCACCTCAGAGGGACAATCTAAACATACACACTACATTTCCCGCCCATGAGAAGCATTGTTAATTAGTTCATCTTTAGACAGAGTGCACCTCAAAGGGACAATCTAAACATACACACTACATGTCCCGTCCATGAGCAGCATTGTTAATTAGTTCATCTTTAGACAGAGTGCACCTCAGAGGGACAATCTAAACATACACACTACATGTCCCGCCCACGAGCAGCATTGTTAATTAGTACATCTTTAGACAGAGTGCACCTCAGAGGGAAAATCTAATCATACACACTACATGTCCTGCCCTATAGCAGCATTGGTAATTAGTTCATCTTTAGACAGAGTGCACCTCAGAGGGACAATCTAAACATACACACTACATGTCCCGCCAATGAGCAGCATTGTTAATTAGTTCATCTTTAGACAGAGTGCACCTCAGAGGGATAATCTAAACATACACACTACATGTCCCGCCCATGAGCAGCATTGCTAATTAGTTCATCTTTAGACAGAGTGCACCTCAGAGGGACAATCTAAACATACACACTACATGTCCTGCCCATGAGCAGCATTGTTAATTAGTTAATCTTTTGACAGAGTGCGCCTCAGAGGGATAATCTAAACATACACACTACATATCCTGCTCATGAACAGCATTGTTAATTAGTTCATCTTTTGACAGAGTGCACCTCAGAGGGACAATCTAAACATACACACTACATGTCCCGCCCATGAGCAGCATTGTTAATTAGTTCATCTTTTGACAGAGTTCACCTCAGAGGGACAATCTAAACATACACACTACATGTCCTGCCCATGAGCAGCATTGTTAATTAGTTCATTTTTAGACAGAGTGCACCTCAGAGGGACATTCTAAACATACAAACTACATGTCCCGCCCATGAGCAGCATTGTTAATTAGTTAATCTTTAGACAGAGTGCACCTCAGAGGGACAATCTAAACATACACACTACATGTCCCGCCCATGAGCAACATCGTTAATTAGTTCATCTTTAGACAGAGTGCCCCTCAGAGGGACATTCTAAACATACACACTACATGCCCCGCCCATGAGCAGCATTGTTAATTAGTTCATTTTTAGACAGAGTGCACCTCAGAGGGACATTCTATACATACAAACTACATGTCCCGCCCATGAGCAGCATTGTTAATTAGTTCATCTTTAGACAGAGTGCACCTCAGAGGGACAATCTAAACATACACACTACATGTCCTGCCCATGAGCAACATTGTTAATTAGTTCATCTTTAGACAGAGTGCCCCTCAGAGGGACAATCTAAACATACACACTACATGTCCCGCCCATGAGCAGCGTTGTTAATTAGTTCATCTTTAGACAGAGTGCACCTCAGAGGGACAATCTAAACATACACACTTAGGACCAGTTTACATTCAATTTGAAAATATTGCGAACTGATAGTAACAACAAATTAAATGTATGGAGATTTTTGATGTTACAATGAGTTTATGTAGTCTACAACTGTAATGTAAACTAGATTTTAGTCATTTTATTTTCTTAAGACATTTAGATCACAGAAACAAAGTGGGTTACGTTTTATGGAAAGAGCAGCTTAAATATAAATGTTTTTCCCTTACGATATTTCATATTGCAATGAATCACAAAGCATCAATGTGCTGCATTTTCTAATGATTGTCTAATTGTTTTCTCTTTGTTTGTGTTTTGCTTCATTATTAGAGGAAAAGTCCGGTAAGAGTTTGATGATTCTTGTACCTTTTTTAGTGTTTATAAATAAAGAGTATGATCCCCAAACTGTCGTAACTACATTACATAAATCAGAAACCCGTTACATTAAAGAGACACGAAACACAAATTTTTCTTTTGGGATTCAGACAGAGAATACAATTTTTAAAAAGTTTCCAATTTGCTTCTATTATCAGATTTGCATCGTTCTTATGGCATTCTTTGTTGAAGAGATACCCAGGTAGGTAGCTTGCAGATGTCTCAAGCACTTTATAGCAGCAAAAGTGCTGCCATCTGCTGCTCTTAAAATGTACAAGTTCTGCAATATAGTGCTGCAGACACATGCACTCTCCTGAGCTTGCCTCTCTGTTTTTTAACAGGGTATCAAGAGAACAAAATCAGTTTCATAATTGAAGTAAATTGGAATGTTTTTTAAAGATAAGCCCTATCTGTATCAGGTGTAGAGGCGTAGGTCCTAGAGTGTTCTTATCTAGTGCTTTAATTTACCGGGGCTTCCAATTCCGGCTGAGGAAGAGAGAACTTTTGTTTGTGTAGATCAACACCAAATGATTAGTACAGTATACTTCATCTTCATCAGTTGTGAAAGCAAATCATCGTCTGGAGTGGAGCTTCTGTCTCCCCTGATATAAGCTTTCTTTCATGTAATAGGCAAGAGTCCACGAGCTAGTGACTTATGGGATATACATTCCTACCAGGAGGGGCAAAGTTTCCCAAACCTCAAAATGCCTATAAATACACCCCTCACCACACCCACAATTCAGTTTTACAAACTTTGCCTCCCATTGAGGTGGTGAAGTAAGTTTGTGCTAGATTTCTACGTTGATATGCGCTTCGCAGCAGGCTGAAGCCCGGTTTTCCTCTCAGAGTGCAGTGAATGTCAGAGGAATGTGAAGAGAGTATTGCCTATTTGAATACCATGGTCTTCCTCTAGGGGATCTATTTCATAGGTTCTCTGTTATCGGTCGTAGAGATTTCTTCTCCTACCTCCCTTTTCAGATCGATGATATACTCTTATATACCATTACCTCTACTGATTCTCGTTTCAGTACTGGTTTGGCTATCTGCTATATGTAGATGAGTGTCTTAGGGTAAGTAAATCTTATTTCTATTCATGACACTCAAAGCTATGGTTGGGCACTTTATATGTAAAGTTCTAAATATATGTGTTAAACTTATATTTGCCATGATTCAGGATAATCAGTATTCCTTCTTTCAGACTGTCAGTTTCATTTTTTTGGGAAAATGCATATGAATTATATTTTTTCTTCTCTTAAAAAATTCAATTTTCAGTTGACCTCTTTTTCTAAATTGCGGGCTGTTAGGCTCGCGGGTGCAAAAAAAGGCTTCTATTTATTGCGTCATTCTTGGCGCGAGACTTTTTTGGCGCAAAAATTTAGTCATTTTTTTTACGTGATTGCGTCATTTTTGACGTATGTGTGTTGTGGACTTTTTTTTGGCGCCAAAAAATATGGGCGTCATTCTTGGCGCCAAAATATGTGGGCATTCTATTTGGCGCCAAAAATGTGGGCGTCATACTTGCCAGTTTTTTTCACATTATTTCAGTCTCACTTTTTAGTTGCTTCTGGTTTCTAGAAGCTTGTTTTGTTTTGCATTTGTTCCCATTCCTGAAACTGCCATTTAAGGAATTTGATAATTTTGCTTTATATGTTGTTTTTTCTATTACATATTGCAAGATGTCACTACCTGACCCTGGATCAGAATCTACTTCTGGAAAGACGTTGCCTGATGTCGGTTCTACCAAAGCTAAGTGCATTTGTTGTAAACTTTTGGTAACTGTTCCTCCGGCTGTAGTTTGTGTTTATTGTCATGATAAACTATCAAACGCTGATAATATTTCCATTAGTAATAATCCATTACCTGTTGTTGTTCCTTCAACATCTAATGTTCAGGATGTTCCTGTTAATGTAAAAGAATTTGTTTCTAATTCTATTCGGAAGGCTCTGTCTGTTATTCCTCCTTCTAGTAAGCGTAAGAGGCCTTTTAAAACTTCTCATATTTGATGAATTTTTAAATGACCGCCATCATTCTGACTTATCTATTTCTGATGAGGATCTATCTGGTTCAGAAGATTCTGCCTCAGATATTGACACTGATACATCTTCATATTTGTTTAAGATGGAGTTTATTCGTTCTTTACTTAAAGAAGTGTTGATTGCTTTAGATATGGAGGAGTCTAGTCCTCTTGATATTAAAACTAATAAGCGTTTAAAATCAGTTTTTAAACCTCATGTAGTTATTCCAGAAGTTTTTCCAGTTCCTGATGCTATTTCAGAAGTAATTTCTAGGGAATGGAATAGTCTGGGTACTTCATTTACTCCTTCTCCAAGGTTTAAGAAATTGTACCCTTTGCTATCTGATAGATTAGAGTTTTGGGAAAAAATCCCTAAATTTGATGGGGCTATCTCTACTCTTTCTAAACGTACTACTATTCCTACGGCAGATAGTACTTCTTTTAAAGATCCTTTAGATAGGAAGCTTGAATCCTTTCTAAGGAAGGCTTATTTATGTTCATGTAATCTTCTTAGACCTGCTATTTCTTTGGCTGATGTTGCTGCAACTTCCACTTTCTGGTTGGAGGCTTTAGCGCAACAAGTGTCAGACCATAATGCTTATAGCATTGTTAAACTTCTTCAACATGCTAATAACTTTGTTTGTGATGCCATTTTCGATATCATTAGAATTGATGTCAGGTATATATCTTTAGCTATTTTAGCCAGAAGAGCTTTATGGCTTAAGTCTTGGAATGCAGATATGACTTCTAAGTCAACGTTGCTTTCTCTTTCTTTCCAAGGTTATAAATTATTTGGTTCTCAGTTAGATTCAATAATTTCAACTGTTACTGGGGGGAAGGGAGCCTTTTTGCCTCAGGACAAAAAATCTAAAGGTAAATATAGGGCTGCTAATCGTTTTTGTTCCTTTCGTCAGAATAAGGAACAAAAGCCTGACCCTTCCCCTAAAGGAACAGTTTCCGTTTGGAAACCTTCTCCAGTCTGGAATAAATCCAAGCCTTTTAAAAAGTCAAAACCAGCTCCCAAATTCGCATGAAGGTGCGGCCCTCATTCCAGCACAGCTGGTAGGGGGCAGGTTACGATTTTTCAAAGATGTTTGGATCAATTCGATTCAAAATCATTGGATTCAGAACATTGTTTCACAAGGGTACAGAATAGGTTTCAAGGTAAGACCGCCTGTGAGAAGATTTTTTCTCTCACACATTCCAGTAAAGCCAGTAAAGGCTCAAGCATTTCTGAAATGTGTTTCAGACCTGGAGTCAGCTGGGGTAATTGTGCCAGTTCCAGTTCTGGAACGGGGCCTGGGGTTTTATTCAAATCTGTTCATTGTACCAAAGAAAGAGAATTCTTTCAGACCAGTTCTGGATCTAAAAATATTGAATCGTTATGTAAGGATACCAACATTCAAAATGGTGACTATAAGGACTATTCTGCCTTTTGTTCAGCAAGGGCATTATATGTCCACAATAGACTTACAGGATGCATATCTTCATATTGCAATTTATCCGGACCACTATCAGTTCCTGAGATTCTATTTTCTAGACAAGCATTACCAGTTTGTTGCTCTTCCTTTTGGCCTAGCAACAGCTCCAAGGATCTTTTCAAAGGTTCTCGGTGCCCTTCTCTCTGTAATCAGGCAGCCAGGGTATTGCGGTATTTCCTTATTTGGACGATATCTTGGTACTTGCTCAGTCTTTACATTCTGCAGAATCTCACACGAATCAACTTGTGTTGTTTCTTCAAAGACATGGAGGATCAATTTACCAAAGAGTTCCTTGATTCCTCAGACAAAGGTAACCTTTTTGGGTTTCCAAATAGATTCAGTGTCCATGACTTTGTCTCTAACAGAAAAGAGACGTCTGAAATTGGTTTCAGCTTGTCGAAACCTTCAGTCTCAATCATTCCCTTCGGTAGCTTTATGCATGGAAATTCTAGGTCTCATGACTGCTGCATCGGATGCGATCCCTTTTGCTCGTTTTCACATGAGACCTCTCCAGCTTTGTATGCTGAACCAATGGTGCAGGGATTATACAAAGATATCACAATTAATATCCTTAAATCCCAATGTTCGATCTTCTCTGACTTGGTGGTTGGATCACCATCGTTTAGTTCAAGGGGACTCTTTTGTTCGTCCAACCTGGACTGTGATCTCAACAGATGCAAGTCTTTCAGGTTGGGGAGCTGTATGGGGATCTCTGACAGCGCAGGGGGTTTGGAAATCTCAGGAGGCGAGATTACCAGTTAACATTTTTGGAACTCCGTGCGATTTTCAGAGCTCTTCAGTTCTGGCCTCTTCTGAAGAGAAAATCGTTTATTTGTTTTCAGACAGACAATGTCACAACCGTGGCATATGTCAATCATCAAGGGGGGACTCACAGTCCTCAAGCTATGAAAGAAGTATCTCGGATACTTGTATGGGCGGAATCCAGCTCCTGTCTAATTTCTGCGGTTCATATCCCAGGTATAGACAATTGGGAAGCGGATTATCTCAGTCGCCAGACGTAACATCCGGGCAAATGGTCTCTTCACCCAGAGGTATTTCTTCAGATTGTTCAAATCTGGGGACTTCCAGAAATAGATCTGATGGCCTCTCATCTAAACAAGAAACTTCCCAGGTATCTGTCCAGATCCAGGGATCCTCAGGCGTAAGCGGTGGATGCGTTGTCACTTCCTTGGAATTATCAACCTGCCTATATCTTTCCGCCTCTAGTTCTTCTTCCAAAAGTGATTTCCAAAATCCTATTGGAACGTTCGTTTGTACTGCTGGTGGCTCCAGCATGGCCACACAGGTTTTGGTATGCAGATGTCGTTCGGATGGCCAGTTGCCAACCTTGGACACTTCCGTTAAGGCCAGACCTTCTATCTTAAGGCCCATTTTTCCATCAGGATCTCAAATCATTAAATTTGAAGGTATGGAGATTGAACGCTTAATACTTAGTCATAGAGGTTTCTCTGACTCAGTGATTAATACTTTGTTACAGGCTCGTAAATCTGTGTCTAGAAAGATCTATTACCAAGTCTGGAAGACTTACATTTCTTGGTGTTCTTCACATAAATTCTCTTGGCATTCTTTTAGAATCGTTAGAATTTTACAGTTTCTTCAGGATGGTTTGGAAAAAGGTTTGTCTGCAAGTTCCTTGAAAAGACAAATCTCTGCTCTTGCTGTCCTTTTTCTCAGAAAGATTGCTAATCATCCTGATATTCATTGTTTTGTACAGGCTTTGGTTCGTATTAAGCCTGTCATTAAGTCTATTTCTCCTCCTTGGAGTCTTAATTTGGTTCTGAGGGCTTTACAGGCTCCTCCGTTTGAACCTATGCATTCTCTGGATATTAAATTACTTTCTTGGAAAGTTTTATTCCTTTTGGCCATCTCTTCTGCTAGAAGAGTTTCTGAGTTATCTGCTCTTTCTTGTGAATCTCCTTTTCTGATTTTTCATCAGGATAAGGCAGTGTTGCGGACTTCACTTAATATTTTACCTAAAGTTGTGAATTCTAACAACATTAGTAGAGAAATTGTTGTCCCTTCTTTGTGTCCTAATCCTAAGAATTCTCTGGAGAGATCTTTACATTCTTTGGATGTAGTTAGAGCTTTAAAATATTATGTTGAAGCTACTAAAGATATCAGGAAGACTTCTAGTCTATTTGTTGTCTTTTCTGGTTCTAGGAAAGGTCAGAAGGCTTCTGCCATTTCTTTGGCTTCTTGGTTAAAGTCTTTGCTTCATCATGCTTATGTGGAGTCGGGTAAATCCCAGCCTCAAAGAATTAGGCTCATTCTACTAGGTCAGTTTCTACTTCCTGGGCGTTTAGGAATGAAGCTTCTGTTGATCAGATTTGCAAAGCAGCAACTTGGTCTTCTTTGCATACTTTTACTAAATTCTACCATTTTGATGTGTTTTCCTCTTCTGAAGCAGTTTTTGGTAGAAAAGTACTTCAGGCAGCTGTTTCAGTTTGATTCTTCTGCTTATAATTTCAGTTTTTTTCATTATAAGATTAAAACTTTTTGATTTGGGTTGTGGATTATTTTTTCAGTGGAATTGACTGTCTTTATTTTATCCCTCCCTCTAGTGACTCTTGCGTGGAAGCTCCACATCTTGGGTATCTGCTATCCCATACGTCACTAGCTCATGGACTCTTGCCAATTACATGAAAGAAAACATAATTTATGTAAGAACTTACTTGATAAATGCATTTCTTTCATATTGGCAAGAGTCCATGAGGCCCACCCTTTTTGTGGTGGTTATGACTTTTTTGTATAAAGCACAATTATTCCAATTCCTTGTTTGATGCTTTCGCTCCTTTCTTATCACCCCACTTCTTGGCTATTCATTAAACTGAATTGTGGGTGTGGTGAGGGGTGTATTTATAGGCATTTTGAGGTTTGGGAAACTTTGCCCCTCCTGGTAGGAATGTATATCCCATACGTCACTAGCTCATGGACTCTTGCCAATATGAAAGAAATGAATTTATCAGGTAAGTTCTTTCATAAAGTATGTTTTTTGCCTTTTGGCATTGCCATACTACTACTACAATTATCCTGTGAGGAGCTGGATTCTGATTATTTCGGAGTGAGTATACTGCATATTATTTGCACTCATCTCAGTGAAAGTTTTATTACTTGCAGTTATGCTTATATCAGGGAGAATAGACAGAAGCTCCACTCCAGATTGATTATTTGCTTTCACAACTGATGAAGATGAAGTATACTGCACTAATCATTTGGTGTTGATCTACACAAACAAAAGTCAAGTTCTCTCTTCCTCAGCCTTAATTGGAAGCCCCGGTAAATTGAAGCACTAGATAAGGACACTCTAGGACCTGCGCCTCTACTATCTACACTTTTATAGCAGTCCTTTGGGAGAGACTGATAGAAGGCAGAGGTCCATATTCTTGTCATTTCTTTATAACCTGTATAGAATTAATTTGTGTACTATCTGTATCATGCAATAAACATTTTGGGTTTCATGTCCCTTGAATAAAAAAATGTACTTTTGATACTTACTGAGATTCATTAAAAGTTGATGACCAGTAAAAAAAACCCACTTGTTCCAGTGATTCAAGAAAACAAAATAAGAAAAATATAGTGCAATACAACTTGGTGAAAAAGAAATATTATCTTCACATTCGTAGTCCCACCAAGGGGTTACTCACACTTTGCTGAGCCTTCCAGGCTCTAGGTACAGGCGCACACCTGGTTTTATACTGCCAGGTAACCAGTATATACCAACCGCAAACAACTGCTTTAGGTAAAAAATGTTTTATTTAAAATACATAAAATCTTTAAAAACCACAAATATATACGTCAAAGTGTACAGTCTACAGAGCCTTAAGTGGGAGAGATATCTTATCCTTTGGTAGGGTAGAGAGAAATAGCGTGCCACACCCGCTTAGCTGGTTCCCCCTGGGTAAGTAGTAATATTCTCAATACCTGTCCTGGCGACCTTACTTGTAAACAGTGTAAAGTGGCGTTCAGTTAATGTTCCTGACGTACGTTTCACTGTAAGCGTACAGCTTTTTCAAAGGAAAGTTGGATGGTGTGTGTCTGATTGCCTGGAGTTGAAATAGGGTGAAAAGTCCTCCCATTGGTCCAAAATGCTGATGTCATTATTTTGTGATTGGTCATCACTTCACTGATCCGGAGTTGCATCCTCCATCTTTAAAAAGGGCAAAGTCCCAATCTGTGCAGTTCTCATGTATAGATAGATTGTTTGGGTAAACAGACTTGTTATTGCTTTGTTTGCATGATGTAATATCTGCGCTTGTACATAGTTAGGAAAAACCTGAAAACACTGTACATAGAATCTATATGAAAACCTTTGCAATGAATTATATTCAAAGAATGTTACTTTGTTTTGATTAAAACCGAGTACAGAAACAGTGTAGCATATTTGTTACACACACACATATATATATATATATGTAATGTTGCAAGTTCTAATACAATCTACATAGGATAACAAGTTTATATTGTGTATTTGTTTAATTAGTATCTAGCATTTTCGTCATCACTTTTGATCAAGATACTTTCTGTTCTATTTCTATAATGGTTATAATTGTTTTATTTAAGGTGGAATTATTTTTAAGATGGGATTTTTTAATTCCCCAAGTTTACAATCCATATATTTGTGATCTTTTGGGAGATAATTCATATAGGTTTTCATATAATAAAATAAACGGAATGTGGTATCTAAATTACCATACCAAACTGGTATTACGTGAATGGAGTTGTAGCACATCTATGTAATTATAATAGCTGTCACTTTATTATAATAAATAATTTAAACGACTAACAAAAATTAGATAAAAGGGGGGAAAACAAGATGCCTGTATAAAATAAGTAAATCTGACTCAGGAATGGATCTTTCTAGTTGATTTGATGTCTTTTTAAAAATGAAGTCGGTCTAGATTATCTTATGTTTGAAAAGAGTAGGAAGCAATGGGTTGATTTCCCATAAAACAATAATGTCTGGCGTACAGATGGCAACACATCTTATACTATCTTTCTAATAACCTTATTATTTAAATATCAAATAGTGTTATACAGTTACCTAGTTGGGCAGGAGGGAAATAAAGTGACAAAGTAGATTAACTTTATAGCATAATATTAATATAGAAAGCGGTGTAGCGCAAAGTCTTTGTTCAAACCCTGCGGCACCATAGTATCCAAAATATAAATCCATTTAATCTCTAATTGTCCTAAGCTTTTTAACCTATCGCCACCCCTCCAGTTCTGAGTAGCTTTCCTAATTCCAATACATTCTAAATGTTTTGGGTCCCTATTATGAACTTTATCAAAAAATGTGCTGACACTGTGTGTTTTTTTTAAACCTGTTTTTATGTTGTATACATGTTCATTGATTCGAGTTTTTAATAATCGAGTAGTTCTCCCTATGTAAAATAAATTGCATGAACAACGTAACATGTATACATTCATATTTACTATTACATGAAATAGTTTCTCTTATGTCAAATTTCTTCCCATCTTTAGAGAAAAAAATATTTCATTACTCTTTTAGTTGTCTTTGTGTTCTGACATGCATTACAAGATTGGCACTTTATAAATCTCATTTGTGCTGTGTGTATATATATATATATATATATATATATATTTCTTCTGTTATGTGTGATCAGTCCACGGGTCATCATTACTTCTGGGATATAACTCCTCCCCAACAGGAAATGCAAGAGGATTCACCCAGCAGAGCTGCATATAGCTCCTCCCCTCTACGTCAGTCCCAGTCATTCTCTTGCACCCAACGACTAGATAGGATGTGTGAGAGGACTATGGTGATTATACTTAGTTTTTATGACTTCAATCAAAAGTTTGTTATTTTACAATAGCACCGGAGCGTGTTATTACTTCTCTGGCAGAGTTTGAGGAAGAATCTACCAGAGTTTTTTACTATGATTTTAACCGGAGTAGTTAAGATCATATTGCTGTTCTCGGCCATCTGAGGGAGGTAAAAGCTTCAGATCAGGGGACAGCGGGCAGATGAATCTGCATTGAGGTATGTAGCAGTTTTTATTTTCTGAATGGAATTGATGAGAAAATCCTGCCATACCGTTATAATGACATGTATGTATACACTTCAGTATTCTGGGGATGGTATTTCACCGGAACTACTCTGTTAAAAGTCACTAATCCTTTTAATAAGTATTTATCATGTTAAACGTTTTTGCTGGAATGTAGAATCGTTTACATTTCTGAGGTACTGAGTGAATAAATATTTGGGCATTATTTTCCACTTGGCAGTTGTTTGGTTTTAATTGTGACAGTTTCGTTTCTCTTCACTGCTGTGTATGAGGGAGGGGCCGTTTTTGGCGCTCTTTGCTACGCATCAAAAAATTCCAGTCAGTTACTCTTATATTTCCTGCATGATCCGGTTCATCTCTGACAGATCTCAGGGGTCTTCAAACTTCTTTGGAGGGAGGTAGATTCTCTCAGCAGAGCTGTGAGAATTTTATATTGACTGTGAATAAAAACGTTGCTCTATAATTTTTATGTCAAATTTAATTATTGTTATTTTACTAATGGGAACAAACCTTTGCTAAAAGTTGTGTTGTTTTAAAGTTTGATGCTATAACTGTTTTTCAGTTCATTGTTTTAACTGTCATTTAATCGTTTAGTACCTCTTTGAGGCACAGTACGTTTTTGCTAAAAAAGATTATAACCAAGTTGCAAGTTTATTGCTAGTGTGTTAAACATGTCTGACTCAGAGGAAGATATCTGTGTCATTTGTTCCAATGCCAAGGTGGAGCCCAATAGAAATTTATGTACTAACTGTATTGATGCTACTTTAAATAAAAGTCAATCTGTACAATTTGAACAAATTTCACCAAACAGCGAGGGGAGAGTTATGCCGACTAACTCGCCTCACGCGGCAGTACCTGCATCTCCCGCCCGGGAGGTGCGTGATATTATGGCGCCTAATACATCTGGGCGGCCATTACAGATAACATTACAAGATATGGCTACTGTTATGACTGAAGTTTTGGCTAAATTACCAGAACTAAGAGGCAAGCGTGATCACTCTGGGGTGAGAACAGAGTGCGCTGACAATACTAGGGCCATGTCTGATACTGCGTCACAGCTTGCAGAGCATGAGGACGGAGAGCTTCATTCTGTAGGTGACGGTTCTGATCCAAACAGATTGGATTCAGATATTTCAAATTTTAAATTTAAATTGGAGAACCTCCGTGTATTACTAGGGGAGGTCTTAGCAGCTCTCAATGATTGTAACACCGTTGCAATACCAGAGAAACTGTGTAGGTTGGATAAATACTTTGCGGTACCGGCGAGTACTGACGTTTTTCCTATACCTAAGAGACTAACTGAAATTGTTACTAAGGAGTGGGATAGACCCGGTGTGCCGTTCTCACCCCCTCCAATATTTAGAAAGATGTTTCCAATAGACACCACCACTCGGGACTTATGGCAAACGGTCCCTAAGGTGGAGGGAGCAGTTTCTACTTTAGCTAAGCGTACCACTATCCCGGTGGAGGATAGCTGTGCTTTTTCAGATCCAATGGATAAAAAATTAGAGGGTTACCTTAAGAAAATGTTTGTTCAACAAGGTTTTATATTGCAACCCCTTGCATGTATCGCGCCGATTACGGCTGCGGCAGCATTTTGGATTGAGTCTCTGGAAGAGAACCTTAGTTCATCTACGCTAGACGACATTACGGACAGGCTTAGAGTCCTTAAACTAGCTAATTCATTCATTTCGGAGGCCGTAGTACATTTAACCAAACTAACGGCTAAGAACTCAGGATTCGCCATACAGGCACGTAGGGCGCTGTGGCTAAAATCCTGGTCAGCTGATGTTACTTCTAAGTCCAAATTACTTAATATACCTTTCAAGGGGCAGTCTTTATTTGGGCCCGGTTTGAAAGAAATTATCGCTGACATTACAGGAGGTAAGGGCCACGCCCTACCTCAAGACAAAGCCAAAGCTAAGGCTAGACAGTCTAATTTTCGTCCCTTTCGGAATTTCAAAACAGGAGCAGCATCAACCTCCACTGCACCAAAACAGGAGGGAGCTGTTGCTCGTTACAGGCAAGGCTGGAAGCCTAACCAGTCCTGGAACAAGAGCAAGCAGGCCAGGAAACCTGCTGCTGCCCCAAAGACAGCATGAACCGAGAGCCCCCGATCCGGGACCGGATCTAGTGGGGGGCAGACTTTCTCTCTTCGCCCAGGCCTGGGCAAGAGATGTTCAGGATCCCTGGGCGCTAGAGATCATATCTCAGGGATACCTTCTAGACTTCAAATTATCTCCCCCAAGAGGGAGATTTCATCTGTCAAGATTGTCAACAAACCAGATAAAGAAAGAAGCGTTTCTACGCTGTGTACAAGATCTGTTATTAATGGGAGTGATCCATCCGGTTCCGCGGTCGGAACAAGGACAAGGGTTCTACTCAAACCTGTTTGTGGTTCCCAAAAAAGAGGGAACTTTCAGGCCAATCTTAGATTTAAAGATTCTAAACAAATTCCTAAGAGTTCCATCGTTCAAAATGGAAACTATTCGGACAATCTTACCCATGATCCAAAAGGGTCAGTACATGACCACAGTGGATTTAAAAGATGCTTACCTTCACATACCGATTCACAAAGATCATCACCGGTATCTAAGGTTTGCCTTCTTAGACAGGCACTACCAGTTTGTAGCTCTCCCATTCGGATTGGCTACGGCTCCAAGAATCTTCACAAAGGTTCTGGGTGCCCTTCTGGCGGTACTAAGACCGCGAGGGATTTCGGTAGCTCCGTACCTAGACGACATTCTAATACAAGCTTCAAGCTTTCAAACTGCCAAGTCTCATACAGAGTTAGTTCTGGCATTTCTAAGGTCGCATGGATGGAAAGTGAACGAAAAGAAGAGTTCTCTTTTTCCTCTCACAAGGGTTCCATTCTTGGGGACTCTTATAGATTCTGTAGAAATGAAGATTTACCTGACAGAAGACAGGTTAACAAAGCTTCAAAATGCATGCCGTGTCCTTCATTCCATTCAACACCCGTCAGTAGCTCAATGCATGGAGGTGATCGGCTTAATGGTAGCGGCAATGGACATAGTACCTTTTGCACGCCTACACCTCAGACCGCTGCAATTGTGCATGCTAAGTCAGTGGAATGGGGATTACTCAGATTTGTCCCCTACTCTGAATCTGAATCAAGAGACCAGAAATTCTCTTCTATGGTGGCTTTATCGGCCACACCTGTCCAGGGGGATGCCATTCAGCAGGCCAGACTGGACAATTGTAACAACAGACGCCAGCCTACTAGGTTGGGGCGCTGTCTGGAATTCTCTGAAGGCTCAGGGACTATGGAATCAGGAGGAGAGTCTCCTTCCAATAAACATCCTGGAATTGAGAGCAGTTCTCAATGCCCTTCTGGCTTGGCCCCAATTAACAACTCGGGGGTTCATCAGGTTTCAGTCGGACAACATCACAACTGTAGCTTACATCAACCATCAGGGAGGGACAAGAAGCTCCCTAGCAATGATGGAAGTATCAGAGATAATTCGCTGGGCAGAGTCTCACTCTTGCCACCTGTCAGCAATCCACATCCCGGGAGTGGAGAACTGGGAGGCGGATTTCTTGAGTCGCCAGACTTTTCATCCGGGGGAGTGGGAACTTCATCCGGAGGTCTTTGCCCAAATACTTCGACGTTGGGGCAAACCAGAGATAGATCTCATGGCGTCTCGCCAGAACGCCAAACTTCCTCACTACGGGTCCAGATCCAGGGATCCGGGAGCGGTTCTGATAGATGCTTTGACAGCACCTTGGAACTTCGGGATGGCTTATGTGTTTCCACCCTTCCCGCTGCTTCCTCGATTGATTGCCAAAATCAAACAGGAGAGAGCATCAGTGATTCTAATAGCGCCTGCATGGCCACGCAGGACTTGGTATGCAGATCTAGTGGACATGTCATCCTGTCCGCCTTGGTCTCTACCTCTAAGACAGGACCTTCTGATACAGGGTCCATTCAAACATCAAAATCTAACTTCTCTGAAGCTGACTGCTTGGAAATTGAACGCTTGATTTTATCAAAACGTGGTTTTTCTGAGTCGGTTATTGATACCCTGATACAGGCTAGGAAGCCTGTTACCAGAAGGATTTACCATAAAATATGGCGTAAATACCTATACTGGTGCGAATCCAAAGGTTACTCCTGGAGTAAGGTTAGGATCGCTAAGATATTGTCCTTTCTACAAGAAGGTTTAGAAAAGGGTTTATCAGCTAGTTCATTAAAGGGACAGATTTCAGCTCTGTCCATCTTGTTACACAGGCGTCTGTCAGAAAATCCAGACGTCCAGGCCTTTTGTCAGGCTTTAGTTAGAATCAAGCCTGTGTTTAAAGCTGTTGCTCCGCCATGGAGTTTAAACTTAGTTCTTAACGTTTTACAGGGTGTTCCGTTTGAACCCCTTCATTCCATTGA